>NC_044557.1:135994745-136338371 GCF_007565055.1 Rhinopithecus roxellana | reverse complement strand
TAGCTTTCATATACATTATTTATTTTTTTTTGTTTTTGTTTTAATATTTGCTTTATTAAAATACATTTAAAATATAGCATTTTTAAATCTCTAAGTTCAACTTGAAGACATCATAAGAACAGTAAATTTGATAAAAATGAGAAATTACATTCCCATTTAACAATTTGCAAATTCCAATTATCCTGAACATTTAATACCACTTACATATTTTATTAATCACATTTTCTTAAACATTTGATAAGAGATTTAATATTTTGATCCAACTACCAAAAAGGCAGACTTGTGTACTTGACAGATTTTTCTAAACACTTGACAACTCACTATTCAAACATAAACACAAAATAGCATATCAAAAGTTAATCACTCAGTTGGAAAACATTCATACCATAGGCTTTTGTTCATTTCTTGAATAATTTTGTTATATCTTCCTCTTTTAGACTGCAATGAGCTATAATTGCACTACTGCACTCCACGCTGGGTGACAGAGCAAGACGCTATCTCTAAAAATAAACGTGTGTGTGTGTGTGTGTGTGTGTGTGTGTGTGTATATATATATGTGTCTTCCTCTATTATAATTTTCATATACATTATTTATGTGAATCTTATAATGGTTTTGTGAAATTTGGATGTATTATCCTAATTTTACAGACAAGGAAATGGGCACTCAAAAGTTGTTGATCTCGGCCAGGCGCTGTGGCTCATGCCAGTAATCCCGGCACTTTGGGAGGCCAAGGCAGGTGGATCACTTGAGGTCAGGAACTGGAGACCAGCCTGGCCAACATAGTGAAACCCCGTCTCTACTAAAAATACAAAAATTAGCCGGGCGTGGTGGCAGGCGCCTGTAATTCCAGCTACTTGGGAGGCTGAGGCTGAGGCAGGAGAATCGCTTGAACCTGGGAGGTGGAGGTTGCAGTGAACCGAGATCGCACCCACTTCAGCCTGGGTGACTGAGCAAGACTCTGTCTCAAAAAAAAAAAAAAAAGGTGGATCTTTTCCTTTACCACACACCTAGTAGGGATTGGGACTGGATCCTGTCTTAGATTTTGTGGGTTTTTTAAAACAATGTTGCCTTTCAAGAGCCATTTGCATAGTATCCAGATTATATGTGTTCTTTTTTACTTTCTGAATCATTCTTTGTACCGATAAATATTCTTACCTTCCTTAAACATTACTTTTATCTTTTTATTTCCAAAGTTGAGAATATGTAATTCTTCACTGTCTACTGCATTCCATTTCAATGCCTTTGCCTAGCGGCCAGGGTCCCCTGTAATCTATTCTTTACTAAACCCTGTTAGAAAGGTGGATTCTAGTTAGACTGTGCTCTTTCACACACAGATAGATGATTCCTATGCCTGACATTATTTGTTCTGGATTGCCTTCTGTTTTGCATGTCCAAATCTTGCCCTATCTTTAAAGATCTCTGTGCCATTTCCTCCATGAAGCCTTTTCCTACTCATTTACTCTTCCAGTTCTTGATACACTCAAGAGCTATACAAGTGGTTTCCAAATATTTTTCTCTTCTTATCGACTGATCCCCTTTAACCCTCCAGATAAATTCTTATACAGAACCTCAATATATAAACAGCTGAAAGCAGAGCTGCTGTGGTGGAAATAAAGAGACCCCCTCCTTTTTTTCCCCCCTGCCTTATTTTTCTCTTCCCTTCTCCCTTCCTCTGCCATGACCACCACCAGTCCTACCTCTGTTACATAGCCCCTGAGGCACCTTTGTAGAACTCTGGAAGTGCTGAGTTACATGGTTTGGAAAGCATTTAGCCTTTGATTATAGATGGACTTTGTTTCTCTCAAAAATTGTGTATATGTTAGCCTTGCCTCATTAAATTAGATGCAGCATGCTACAGTGAAAGAAGCATGGAACTTGTGGTGAAAAGAGCTGGATTTGAGTCTTGGCTCTGCTATTTACAATGGCTTGTTAACTTGCCTTAG
The DNA here is from genome assembly GCF_007565055.1 of Rhinopithecus roxellana. Taxonomy (NCBI): domain Eukaryota; kingdom Metazoa; phylum Chordata; class Mammalia; order Primates; family Cercopithecidae; genus Rhinopithecus; species Rhinopithecus roxellana. Next base: position 136,336,427 of record NC_044557.1, on the reverse strand, counting down.
CCTCATTTTTCACATCCATAAAATGGGATAACAGTACCTACCTTCCATGTTACTGTAAGGGTTCAAATGAGATAAAGTAAATGTGAGGCCTCCATAACTGCCAGGGCCTTCCATCCACACTTTTCATTATCTTTTAGCTTTCTCTACAATATGAGTTCTCAACCCCCTGGGCCGCGGACCAGTACCAGTTCGTGGCCTGTTAGGAGCTGAGCCACACAGAAGAAGGTGAGCAGCAGGCGAGCAAGTGAAGCTTCATCAGTATTTGCAGCCACTTCCCATCACTCATGTTACTGCCTAAGCTCTGCCTCCTGTCACATCAGCAGTGGCATTAGATTCTCAGAGGAGCCTGAGCCCTGTTGTGAACCGGGCCTGCAGTGGATCTATGTTGTGTGCTCCTTAAGAGAATCTAATGCCTGATGATCTGTCACTGTCTCCCATCACCCCCAGACGGGACTGTCTAGTTGCAGGAAAACAAGCTCAGGGCTCCCACTGATTCTATGGGAATAGAATTTATTATGGTGAATTGTATAATTATTTCATTATATGTAACAATGCAGTAATAAGAATAATAAAGTGCACAATAAGTATAGTGCGCTTGAACCATCCCAGAACCGCCCTGCTCCCCTGGTCTGTGAAAAAATTGTCTTCCACAAAACCATTCCCTTTTATCGAAAAGGTTGGCAACCACTGCTCTATAGGCAAGAAGGTTGCTTGCCTACAGCTTCCAAGCTGATATGCCACAACTTTTGTCCCTGGAAAAAGACTGGCATTTTTTACCTTGAAGAAAAGAGCTCAGATTGGCCTGGCTTAGAGATATGCCCATCCTTGAACCAGTCCTTGAGCTGTGCTTGAGTAGATGTCGTACAAGAACCTGTGAGCTTCTGCTGTTGCCTTTGGATGAGAGCGGGAGCTCCAGTTGCCAGAAGCTCATGATGGTGGACAGACAATATTTTAGAAATGCATTAAGATTCTTAGGCAGATACCTGGGTTTGAGTTTCAACTTTACTCCTTGATAGCATCTTTATGTAATAGGCACATATTCTTGTTCTGTCTACCTCTGTTCTGAGAATCACCTGAATTCATGCATCTAAATGTTCTTTATGAACTCTAAAGTAGTATGCAAAATTAGTAATTACAACTCTGGAGATAAAGGGAAGAGAATTACTTTGGTCCTTTCGTGTGTGATTAGGTTCTTTCTCCTCACCTTGTTTCTACTCCTTCTTGTATCCTTTCCTGTATTTATTTGTAATCATCTCATAGAGTATGTGCTTCTAAAGGGAGCTTTTCCCATATCTATGTAAAGCCAGGTTTGTTTTAAATTAAAGATACAAAAGATATGATCAAATCGTAAGTAATAGAGGTTTAGCATCTTCTGAATTTGAGCTATTCATTTGGCATATTTGTATGGTTTTGGAAGGAAAACTGCTACTAAATCAGATTTTAAAATCTTGATTGAATGATATGATTTTTGACATTGTTGAATATTAACTTTCCAGGAGATCTCAGCCCTGCTGAGCTGATGATGCTGACTATAGGAGATGTTATTAAACAACTGATTGAAGCCCACGAGCAGGGGAAAGACATCGATCTAAATAAGTAAGTGGATATAAAAAGACAGCAAGCTTGTTCTTAGGTAGCAGATCTCTTTTACGAAATTATCTAGTACTACTTGTTTTCCAGCTCAAGTTTTGTTTCAGTTGAGAATTTTAGCTTTCTGCCTTGCCTTGTCATTCATTGCTTAATGGCAAAATTGTCTCAGCTTAAGAATACTAATAGCTTCTAACGTTTATTGGGCACTTACTGTATTCCAGACGCTGTTGCTAGTGCATTATATGTATTAGCTCAGTTAATCCTCTCAAAATTCTGTGAGATAGGTACTGATATCAGCCACATTTGACAGGTGGGTAATCTGAGCCAGAGAGTGGTTAAATAATTTGTCCAGGGGTAAGTAACTAGTAATTGGCAGAGCTAGGATTTAGAATTAGGTCAGCCATCTCCAGAGCCCATGTTCTTCTGTGCTGCATTGCTGCACATCCTACTTTCCTTCCCTACTGTCTCAGCTGAAGCAGCAGCTTTCTGTCAGGAAAACCCTCGCTTTGGGGCCCCTGATCTAATCCAACCCTCCCCTACTGTGGAACTTCTTTGACACATTCATCCACTTCCTCTCCATAATCATATTCAGCTTGGACTTTCCTACAGTCTCACATAAGAGTTGTCTTTCGTCTCTGCATCTATTTTTTTAAAAAACTCTAATATATAGTCGCTCTGTGTAGATCTTCCCAAATGAAAGGGTTCTGTCTCCAACCCTAGGTCATCTAATCACCACATACAGGAATGACCTTTTTTGAGACGTTATTCTCTGATACTTGAGATGCTGCAATATTTTACCCCTTCCTTGAATCCTCATGCTTAGTAAATATTTGCTACAGGAATAAATAAGTAAATAATTATCCTCTTCTGACTATAAAGTTATTGTATTTTACTGATTTTTCTACCATGTCTTTAGCAGTTTTTCTTCCTTTTTTTGTTATACCCCTGATTATACAAATCTTCAATTTCTAGTGAACATTTCTACATCTTACATATATTTGTTGTTCTCTTTAATTTAGCACATCTAAAGCTAAAGCTGCCATCTTCCTTAAAACTCGCCCCTCCTCAGATGTCACCAGCCTATTATTGGAAGGTCTCTCAGTCTGGCTTCAACCTGCTTTTCCAAGTTTTTAAACCTCTGTACCTTTACATTGAAAATCTGCTTCCTGTCAAGTTGGTCTACTTGTATTTCTTAAAATATATGCATTCCTGTTTTTGCATCTGCACATAAATCAGCCTCTCTGCCCTCCATGTCATCTTTGTGTCTTTACTGACTAAGACCTACTCTTTCTTCTGTGCTCATTTTCCATGAATATCTCCCCGGCACACATCAGATTCCTCCCTGAATTCTGGAAGCACTCATTGTTGGTATGTGTGTGTGTTTTATGACATATGTTTTAATCATTTGTACATTAATTTTTTCGGCATGCCTGTCTGCAAACATGTAAACATAGAACATGAAAGGACTGTGCCTTGCACATTTGAACATACCAAGTATTCAATGTTCAGGCAACCTCTTGTACACGTTAGGTACTCAGTTAATATTTGTTGACAATGATGTGAGCATTTCACAGATATTTCTAGATGGATTAAAGTTAGAAGACAGGGTGACTGTTAGAGTTTGGCTAGCAGGCACAAAGAAAAGCTGGTGAAAGTTTTTTTAAACTTTCAAAAATACATACTTTATTTCCTATTTGGTTCTGTGTAGCCATCCTTGATTTTTTTTTTTTTTTTAATTGTTTTGCCTAGGACAGTAGTTGTCAACCAGGGGTGATTTCCTCCTCAGGACATTTGGCAACGTCTAGGGACATTTTTGAGTGTTACAACAGGAAGACAGGAAGAAGGCTGGTAATGTGTAGAGGCCAAGGATGCTGCTAAACATCCCTCAATTCACTGGCCACCTGCCACAGGAAAGAACTGTGTGGTCCCAGACATCAGTAGTGCTGAGGTTGAGAAAGGTGGAGTCAGAATAGTCATTTGAAGCTGCAGCACTATTCTGAACTAGATCTATATTGTGTCATTGTCCTTCTCCCTCCATAGTCCTGGTTTTCTTTCTGATACTCGAGGGTGGGAAGTAGTCATTCACTCGTGAATTTTGTTCTTCTATTTCCCTGATAGTCACAGATCTTAAAACTATTCTTGTCACATGATGAAGGGATTAGAGAGTGACAGTTGTTAATGATATTGTTTATAGATCATCCTCTTGATAGCTTGTCCTTAAAATACCATGATCTTGATAATGTGAGATGCTTTACTTTCAGGGTGAAAACCAAGACAGCTGCCAAATATGGCCTTTCTGCCCAGCCCCGGCTGGTGGATATCATTGCTGCCGTCCCTCCTCAATATCGCAAGGTCTTGATTCCCAAGTTAAAGGCGAAACCCATCAGAACTGCCAGTGGGGTGAGTGATTCTACTCATGAAGTGTCGACACACTGGGTATCTGTTCTGGCAGAAGTCCCTGCCTCGTGTAGTACCCGTGTGGTGAGGTGGAGGTTGGGGATTCTGACTAATGAAGTCCCCGTATTAGGATATGTGCTGGAATGGAGACCTGTGCTGAATGCAATGAGAGCAGAAAAAGGAAAAAAGTATAATTTTGATTAAAGGAGTAGAAGACGTTTTGATTTCTTTAAAAGTATAGATTCAGGCTTGGTGACAATCACAATAGGATAAATGTTGGTCATCTTAAGCGGGTAGCTTTCAGTATAATTGATGCTTACGAAAGGTGCTTTTGAAAGGCAGTTAATGGTGCACAGTAGTTCTATATATGGTCATTATGAGCACTGTGGAAGTCCAGAGGACAGCGATGTCCCTGCAGCAAAAGGGGCTGGGGAAGGCCCAGTAGAAAGCACAAAGCTTGCTTGACACATAAGCCAAGAAGAGCAGGCTCGAAGCATCATGGGATCTAGGACAGAAGGGCTAAAGTACAGAGGTAGAGAATGACAGGAAGGGTGTGGTGCATGCAGGGAATAGCGAGTATGCCAGACCGAAGGGCGTTGACAGTTCAGGAGAGTAGGACTGTGCATTGAACAGGTAGTTTGGGATCAGCTTATAAAAATCTTAAATGTCTGGCAAAGCAGCTAGATAATAGGAAACAAAAGTTTGAAAAAGGGAGTAATATGAACAAAGTAGATTTTCAGAAAATTTATTTGGATACAACACGCAGGGTAGTTTGGAGACAAAAAGACTAGTTTAGACGTTCATGGTATGATCTCAGTATGCAGTGTTAAGGACTTGAGTTAGGAGGGAGACTCTAGGATGAAAAAAGATGAGTGTGAGATACATGCGCGGAAATCGATAGAATTAAGACCCTCTTGACATATGGTCCCCAGAACGAATTCTCTTCCTGATGTGATCCCACAAGTTCATTCTGTTATTTGAACTGGGATATTATATTCCAAGCAGCTTGTGTTGACTTAGTGACCATGTCTCCTGGATCACGTTACGTTTGTGGCTGATTAAACCCTAAAACTTTAACATACAATGTACCACCAAACCTCATTTCTTCTTCTTTGTACTTAAGTGTTTTTATTTTGTTTTGTTTGTTTGCATCTAGTGTAAAAAGTTTGTTGACCAGGCACGGTGGCTCACGCCTGTAATCCCAGCACTTTGGGAGGCCGAGGCGGGCAGATCACGAGGTCAGATCGAGACCCTCCTAGCTAACATGATGAAACCCCATCTTTACTAAAAATACAAAAAAAAAAAAAAAAAAAAATTAGCTGGGCATAGTGGCGGGCACCTGTAGTCCCAGCTACTTTGGAGGCTGAGGCAGGAGAATGGCGTGAACCTGGGAGGTGGAGCTTGCAGTGAGCTGAGATTGGGCCACTGCGCTCCAGCCTGGGTGACAGAGTGAGACTCCATCTCAAAAAAAAAGCTTGTTAAGAAAAACTAATAGTCCATGCCCCCACCTCCCTTTTTCTACCCTAGGGCAACCATTTTTAACTCTTAGCCAATTTCTTTAGTATTAACTTCCATATCCCTAAATAAGATAACATTCTTTATATAATAGATAAGTCTTGACTTTTTTTTCCGTGAGACAGAGACTTGTTCTGTCGCCCAGGCTGGAGTGCAGTGGCACAATCTTGGCTCACTGCAACCTCCACCTCGCAGGTTCAAGAGATTCTTGTGCCTCAGCCTCCCAGGGAGCTGAGATTACAGGCATGTGTCACAATGCCCAACTGATTTTTGTATTTTCAGTAGAGACAGGGTTTCACCATGTTGGCCAGGCTGGTCTCGAACTCTTGACTTCAGGTGATCTGCCCGCCTCAGCCTCCCAAAGTGCTGGGATTACAGACGTGAGCCACTGTGCCTGGCCGACTTTTTAGGGTTAAGCATTATGTGTGGGCTTGCCACTAAAGAAGACAGAAACTTAGCAACCTTTCAGCCTGCCTGGTAAACTGAGGCTTCTGTGATACCACCCTCTCTGTTTTTCCTTCTATCTCTGATCATTTCTGTCCTTTCTTTGAGGGCTACCCTTGCTGTGCTTGCCTCTGAAAGTTGGTGTTTTCTTTTTTGCTGGGCCCATTGTGTTTGGTACTTTACATGCTTGCTTTGGTAACCTCATCCATTTGATGATTTTACCGTTGCTGTATGCTGACTCCCAGCATGAACCATTCCCTGAACTTCAGCCTCCTGTCAGATTGTCAGTTAGGTATCTCTCCTTTGACTGCCTAAGAACCTCCTCAAGTATAACATAACCCAAACTAATACCAAACGTGCTTATTCACCTTTCCTGTCCATTTCCTGTTAGTTCATGGTACCACTGTGCACTCAGTTTCCAAAAAATATGAAATGCATTTTCCATTCCTACTGCCACTGGTAGGAATGCTTTGGCCTTTATTATTTCTTGTTTAGATTATTTCAGTCATTTCCTTACTCGTCTACTTTGTCCTACCTGCATGAAATTCATCTTTGACAGTGTCACAAGAGTGATCTATTGAAAGTATCAGAAACACACAGCTGGTGGCCATTCCTTATCTACTGCCATTCTCACCTCCATGCCTTTATTCTTGCTGTTTCTTTGATGGTGCTTTGTTTATTTTATACAGTAGTTTTAGGTTTACAGAGAAAAAAATTATATACTTCCTCTAGCGCCTTCACACCTACTCCAGTTTCTCTATTATTAATATATTGCATTGTTTGGTACATTTGTTATAATTGATGAACCAATATTGCTGTACTATTGTTAACCAAAGCCTGTGGTTACATTAGAATACCCACTGTGTTCTACATTCTGTAGGTTTCACCAATGCATAGTCATGTATCCACTATTACAGTGTCGTACGAAATAGTTTCACTGCCCTAAAATCTCCTATTTGTGGCTGGGCGCGGTGGCTCATGACTGTAATCCTAGCACTTAGGGAGGCTGAGGTGGGCAGATCAGCTGAAGTCAGGAGTTCGAGAACAGCCTGGCCAACATGGTAAAACCCCATCTTTACTAAAAACACAAAAATTAGCCGGGTGCAGTGGCAGTCATCTGTAATCCCAGTTACTTGGGAGGCTGAGGCAGGAGAATAGTTTGAACCAGGAGGCAGAGGTTGCAGTGAGCTGAGATCATGCCATTGCACTCCAGCCTGGGTGACAGAGCGAGATTCTGTCTCAAAAACAAACAAACAAACAAAAAAACCCAGCTCCTATTTGTCCCTCTCCCTCTCCATGCTCCAGACGTAACTTGACTACCACTGAGTGTTTTACTGTCTTTAATAAAGTTCGATTTTTCCAGAGTTTCATGTACAGTAATTGGAATCATACAGCCTTTCCACTTAGCAATATGCGTTTAAGTCTGCCATGTCTTTTTGTGGCTTGGCAGCTCATTCCTTCTTTTTAGTTGCTGAATGATATTCCATTGTATGGATGTACCACTATTTGCTTATTCATTCACCTATTGAAAGACATCTTGGTTGCTTCCAATTTTTGGCAGTTTTAAACAAAGCTGTGTGAAGGTTTTCAGCTTACCTGAGTAACTGTCAAGAAGTGCAACTGGTAGATCATATAGTAAGACTGTGTTTCACTTTGTAAAAAACTGCAAACTCTTCCGGTGTGACTGCACCATTTTGCATTCCCACGAGCAGTGAGTGAGCGCTGTGATGCTCCACATCCTTGCTAACACTTGAAGATGTCGGTGTTTTGGATTTTATTTAATTAATTAATTTATTTTGAGACAGGGTTTTGTCCTGTCACTGAGGCTAGAGTGTGGTGGCATGATCACAGCTCACTGCAGCCTCAGCCTCCCAGGTTCAAGCTATCCTCCCACCTCAGCCTCCCAAGTAGCTGGGACAATAGGCATGCACCACCACACCAGCTAATTTTTGTGTTTTTTTGTAGAGACAGGGTTTCACCATGTTACCTAGGATGGTCTTGAACTCCTGGGCTTAAGGGATCCTCCCACTTTAGTCTCCCAAAGTGCTGTGATTATAGGTGTGAACTGTGGTGCCCAGCCAGTGTTTTGGATTTTAGCCATTCTCACAGTTGAACAGTGGTATCTCCTTGTTTAGTTTGTAATTCCCTAATGACATGATGTTGAGCATCTTTCCATACACTTATTTGCCACTGTATATCTTCTTTAGTGAGATATCTATTCACATCTTTTGCCCTGTTCTTAATTGGGTGTTTTTTATTAGGTTTTAAGAGTTCTTTGTATATTTTAGCTGGAAATGGTTTATCAGGTACCTATTATGCAGATATTTTCTCGCAGTCTGTGGCTTGTCTTTTCATTGTCTTTCTTAGAGCACAACTTTTAAATATAGACAAGTAGGTTCGTAACCCATTTTGAGTTTGTATTTGAGTTCGTGTTTGTGTTTTCTTTGAAACACCACGGTTGTTAACTCGGATACATTACTGTCATCTAAGCCTCAGACCTCACATAAGTTTCACCAACTGTTTCAATAACGTCCCACAGAACCTAGTTCAGAATCACCTATTGCTTTTAATTGTCATATCTCTTTAGTCTGGACATTTCCTTTGTCTTTTTTGGACTCCATTACCTTAACACTTTTGAAGATTTCAGGCAAGTTATTTTGTAGCATGTCCCTCAATGTGGGTTCATCAGCTGTTTCCTCATCATGAGATTCAGGTTATGCGTCTTCAGCCTGTGCATCACAGAAGTGGCACTGCGTTCTTCTCATTATCTTCCATCTGGTGGTGCCTAGATTCAGCTTTCCTATCACTGACATTTCTTATTTTGATCAAGGTGCTGTCCACCAGAATTACCCTCTGTCAAATTATTTTTTCCCACTTTGTATGAAGAAGTGTTATATGGAGAAATACTTAGAAACTAGGTAAATATCTTGTTTCTCATCACATACCCAGTTCACTCCTTTATTTGTGTGAAGGAATAAATGGTTTCCTATTTGGTGGGTTGTCATCTGTTACTATTTATTTTGATGCACAAATTATTGCAGACTTGACCAGTGAGAGCCTTTTCAAGGTGATTTCTATGTCTTTTTAAAATGTCCTCATCATTCTTTGAGCAGATTCTAGCTTTCTGGCACAATAAAATGTTGCAGGCTCGGCCAGACATGGTAGCTAATGCATGTAATCCCAGCACTTTGGGAGGCTGAGCTGGGTGGATCACCTAAGGTCAGGAGTTCGAGACCAGTCTGGCCAACAGGGCGAAAACCTGTCTCTGCTAAAAAAAAATACAAAAAATTAGCCAGGCTTGGTGGCACATGCCTGTTATCCCAGCTACTTGGGAGACTGAGGCAGGGGAATTGCTTGAACCCAGGAGGTGGAGGTTGCAGTGAGCCGAGATTGCGCCCTTGCGCTCCAGCCTGGACAACAGAGTGAGACTCTGTCACCAAAAAAAAAAAAAAAAGAAAGGAAAGAAAAATGTCCCAGGCTCATCTTAGACTTTCTTTGCTCCGGCCCTGGAATCAGCCATTTCCCCAAGGAGCCCTGATTTCTTTTAGTGGAGAAGGATATTTAGAAACTAAGACCTGAGTACTAGGTGTGCTTACTGCTATTAGGGTGTTACTGCCGCCAGACTCTCTCAGTGGACCAAGCGAGGACATATATATGTATAGCTGCATACATATATGCACACATATACATGTAACACATTTCCATTTGTATTTATTTATCAGTCTACCATATGTTGAACACTCTGACCACAATACCTTTAATTCTACCCAGCCTATAGAATTCATTCTGCTTTTCTCTCTTTCCATGTTTGTAGCTACTTCTCTGACAGTGAGAAGCCTGGCTTGCATTCGCTTTCATAAATGGCCAGATTTGACCAAGTGCCCCGGATGTAACCAATCTCACATCTCTGCCACTGCCTCCTATCCTCACCTCACTGAGGCTCTGTCAGACCCCTCTGAAGTTACTTACACCCAGACCCTGAAACATGAAGGTGTTAGTTTAATAGTCCCTGCTGCAAATATTGAGATCCAGTGTGTTCATGAGACATTTGAGTCACAAAGGTTAGGTTTATATATAACTTCATAGAATTGCATAAAGTAATTTTTTTCTTACAGGCTATTTAGTAAGACAATCAGAGAGAGAAAGACTAAGAATCACTGTGGCTTTAACAATTAATTTAGTTTGTACTTAATTTATTGTAAAATGGAATATAAATTCACATATATAATACATATGGACAATTTAAAGATAATTAATACTAAATAGAGATCACTCTTGTACCCAGTGCCCAGCTTAAGAAATACAGCCTCGTCAATACTTTTGAAGCCCACTCTTGCCACTCTCTGGTTGCATTCCTCTCCTTCCTTCCGAGGGATAACCACTCTGTGAAGTGTTGTATTAATTATCCTATAATAGCTTTTTTATTCATCTTTCTTTTATAGATTGCTGTTGTGGCTGTGATGTGCAAACCCCACAGATGTCCACACATCAGTTTTACAGGAAATATATGTGTGTAAGTATGGTGATTTTGTTAAATTGTATGTGTGTGTGTTTTATTTTAACTAAGTATGCCCCCTCGAGCCCTTAGTCAGTACATGCTGGTAATATTTAAAACTTCGACTTAATAGATTTATAGATTACTCCTTTCAAACAAGCAACCATTAGATATTTTAGTGCTTTAAAATTGGAATATATGGGGCCGGGCACAGTGGCTCACGCCTACAGTCCCAGCACTTTGGGAGGCTGAGGCAGGCGGATCACCTGAGGTCAGGAGTTTAAGACCAGCCTGGCCAGCACCGTGAGACCCCATCTCTACTAAAAATACAAAAATTTAGCTGAGCGTGGTGGCATGTGCTTCTAGTCCCAGCTACTTGGGAGGCTGAGGCAGGAGAATCGCTTGAACCTGGGAGGTGGAGGTTGCAGTGAGCCGAGATCACACCACTGTACTCCAGCCTGGGTGATAGAGTGAGACTGCATATCAAAATAAATAAATAAAATTGGAACATATGGATATTTTAATTTGTTGCAATATATAATTTTAAAAATGTAGGTTATGGAACTCAAAATAGTAGACATTGGGATATGCAACTCAAAACAGCACATTCTGTTTAACTCATAAATGAAACATGGGAATATGAGCTGCCTAAATTCCACGTCAGAAATTTAAAATGAATTTGGATCAGAAACGTATCAAAATAAAAAATTATCCTTATACGTAACCTTTAGATTTCTCAAACTCACCAATTTGAAAGAATTAGCAGAAAAGTTTGCATGATTCTGGGTAGGAAGATAAAAAGGGGGAAAGATTTTCTTGAGTGTGGTTCCCAAGAGAACATTGAGTATTGATTCAAACTTAGGAAAACTTCATTTTTGTTATTTGTCTCTAAAAGCTTAAACCTCTGAAATAACCACAACAGTAGTATTTTGAAAATGGGTGTAATAGTGTCCCTTTACATATTTATCTTATTTACTTGTTGGTAGAGAATAACGTTATTTACAGATACTGCAAAGGTAGATTCTTCTGTTAGGATTTGAAAAGGAAGCTCGTTTGTTATCAGGATTCTATGGAGACGGTAGATGCTTGGAACCAGCCGGTTGAACTCAGTTTTGCATCTGACATTCTTATTCTTTTGTTGTATTGGCAGATACTGCCCTGGTGGACCTGATTCCGATTTTGAGTATTCCACTCAGTCTTACACTGGCTATGAGGTACAGTAACTTTGAGGCCGTCCTGATGAAGTGTTGCATCATGCTTTACTTGTAGTATGGTTTTACCAGTACTGGCTTTTTGATAATTTTTTGTTTTTGTTTTTGTTTTTTTTTTGATTATGAAAGCTGTTCATTCACCAAATATTTACCAGTGTCTACTAGTGTCCTAAATTGTTCTAGCCACTAGAGAAATACTTACATAAGCACTTCTTATCCCAAACGTTGTTCTAAGTGCTTTATAACTGTAAACCTTATTGCAGTGTTTTGAAGATAGACACTATCATTATCCCAGTTTGTCGATCAGGAAACTAGGGCATAGTGGGCTTAAACAGCTGGCCCAAAGACACACTATTAGTAAGAGACAAGCAGGTTTCAAACTCTGCTGCTCACCGCTACATTGTACTGTTGCTTTAGCAGTGGAAAATGGAGAGGGTCCCTTTGTCTTCCGGAATTTACATGTTTTTTTCTTCTTTTTTTTGAGATGGAGTCTCGCTCTGTTACCAGGCTGGAGTGCAGTAGCACGATCTCCTTCACTGCAACCTCCACCTCCTGAGTTCAAGTGATTCTCCTGCCTCAGCCTCCCAAGTAGCTGGGACTGCAGGCAAGCACCACCACGCCCAGCTAATTTTTGTATTTTTAGTAGAGACAAGGTTTCATCATGTTGGCCAGTCTGGTCTCGAACTGCTGACCTCAAGTGATCCGCCCGCCTTGGCCTCCCAAAATGCTGGGATTACAGGCATTAGCCACTGCACCCAGCCTGGAATTTGTATTCTAATAATGGAAGGTAGACAGTAAAGACACAAGAAAAAGTATCAGGCACTCAAAAAATGCTAAGCAGAGGTGTGATGGCAGCTGAGATGGTTTAGCTGTGGTGGTTAGGAAGGGATTCTGTGAGGAGGTAAGATTGAAGCGGAGTCTGAATGACAAGGACCTAGTCCTAAGAATATGTGGAAGGGGCATTCCTAGCAGAGAAGTCACTAGAATAAGACCCAAGGAGGGAAAGACATGGGGGTGTTGTGCAGTACAGAGAGTGAGGGAAGCATGAGGCTGGGAGGCAAATGAGCTGGGGTTTGTAAGCAAAGTTAAGGAGTTTCCATTTTAGGGTAGGAGTCATGAGAAGCTATTAGGATTTAAGGCAGGGGAATGATACAATCCAATTGAGTTTTTTTTAAAGATCATTTTGATGGTCAAGTAGAGAAAGGGTTAGAGTGGGAACCAGAAGGAAGGCAGGAGGCCAGTGAGGCACTTTTGAAGGAGTCACTCTCCTCAGAAGAGCTCAGAAGCCAGGAAACCTTGTGACTTTTTTCTCATATGTGTTTTCATTTTTTTTCCTGTTTTCTAGGGTTCAAATTTTTTAGAATACAAGAGGAATGATTTTGTGAAAAGGCTTCCTCTTATTCCTATCCCCTAGCCATTTTTTGCTCTTCCCCCTACCACTTAGTGTCGTCTATTATTTCCTCCCCATCCTACAGGGATATTTTAGGGAATACAGCATACACAGATTGCCTATCCCTTATGTGAAATGCTTGGGACCAGAAGTGTTTCGGATTTTGGATTTTTCTGGATTTTGGAATATTTGCATATGCATAATGAGAAATCTTGAGAGTGGAACCCGAGTCTGAACATGAGATTCATTTTTGGTTTATGTACACCTGATACACCTAATTTGAATTAATTTTATACAGTATTTGTAATAATTTTGTGGATGAAGCAAAGTTTGTATTAAGTACTTGCATGTGGAATTTTCCGCTTGTGGCATCATGTTGGCACTCAAAAAATTTTGAGTTTTGGAGCATTTTTGATTTTTGGATTAGGGATGCTCAACCTGGACATATTCTTTGTTCGACTCATTCCATATAAGGTCGCATATCAGAGTCCTCTTTCACTTTGCCTTTTATTTTACAATATTTTAGTAAACATTTTATGTCGGTACATTGTTTTGGGGCTGTAGAGTTTTCCACTGTATGATAGTAGCCATTAAAAATTGTGTGGTATTTTAGAAGCTTATTTAAAAGTTACTTTATTACATGACTCTAGAATATGTATGCACGTCTGTGTCTGTGAGCAGAACACTTTGGTGACCCCGGGATTCCAGACGTGTTTATACAAAAGACAGATGTGATCCAAGGAGACACCCTGCTGTTGAGGTGCTTATGACTGTGCGGGTGGACACCTGCCGGATGTGATTTGGAACGTTGTTTTGAACCCTGACAAGACTGAGAAAAATTAATGGGGGTACAAGCCATGTTTCAGTGTTCTGAACCATGGAGAGTTTTTTTTTTTTTAATACAATCCTTTTGAAACTACTTTTTATTTTTATTTTATTTTATTTTATTTTATTTTATTTTATTTTATTTTGAGACGGAGTCTTGCTCTGTCACCCAGGCTGGAGTGCAGTGGCTGGATCTCCACTCACTGCAAGCTCCGCCTCCCGGGTTTACACCATTCTCCTGCCTCAGCCTCCCGAGTAGCTGGGACTACAGGCGCCCGCCACCTCGCCCGGCTAGTTTTTTGTATTTTTTAGTAGAGACGGGGTTTCACCAGGTTAGCCAGGATGGTCTCGATCTCCTGACCTTGTGATCCGCCCGTCTCGGCCTCCCAAAGTGCTGGGATTACAGGCTTGAGCCACCGCGCCCGGCCTACTTTTTATTTTTAATTCAGTGTGAGCATAACAATATTTTTCTCTTGTAGCCAACCTCCATGAGAGCTATCCGTGCCAGATATGACCCTTTCCTACAGACAAGACACCGAATAGAGCAGGTACATTTTTTAAAAACATGTTTTTAAAAAATTAGCTGTTTATACTTACTAAGAAGTCATTGTTGGTTGAGTCCAATTGAACCTGAAATAACGAAAAATGTGTTTTTCCCCTTTTTAAGTTTTCAGTATCCGTCTGAGGGAGGATTTGCCATGCCTAGCAAGGGGAAAAACACTGCTTTCTTTAAAGACTGTATTTATTGCTTAAGGGTTTTATATTCTCTAAGTTTTTTGTATTTGTAGAAAATTATTAGTAGTATGAAATTTGTGGAATAAAAATGTATGAAAGTTCTTAGACAATAGGTGGATGTGTTGACTTTTAACTTCCAAAAGTCAGAATAAGAAGTATTTTGACTGGCCAGGCCCAGTGGCTTATGCCTGTAATCCCAACACTTTGGAAGGCTGTGACAGCAGATCACTTGAGCCTAAGAGTTCGAGACCAGCCTGGGCAACATAGCAAAACCCCATCTACAAAAAATAAAAAAATTAGCATGGCGTGGTGATGTGCACCTGAAGTCTTAGCTACTTGGAAGGCTGAGGTGGAAGGATCCCTTGAGCCCAGAAGGTCAAGGCTGCAATGAGCTGTGGTCATACCACTGCACTTCAGCCTGGGTGACTGAGCAAGAGCCTGTCTCAAAAAGAAGTATTGTGACAGATTTGTTGGGTGGAAATAGGAAATTTCCTACAAAGGAATACAAAGAAACTTGTGGGGGTATGGCATTATTCTATATCATGGTCATGGTGGTGGGTAGATAACTCTAAATGCTCTCATCCATTGTACACTTAAAGTTAGTGGATTTTATCGTATGTAAATTATACCTTGGTGTAGCTGACCAAAAACAAGTACTACGTACATGACCTTGCACTGTTCAAGAAATCTGAGCATTAATACAGATTTTCTTTATTTACAAGTTTATTTTAAACTTGTCCAATTTAAAGAATGTAAAGCACTGTCCATAGTAACAGTAATGTATAGTAGGCACATCCAAGTCTAAAGTAGATAGTAATACATGCTATAGTGGATGAGTTGTGTCTGGGTTTATTTATTGGCTTATTGGTGAATACTGTTCAGTTTTCATATCCACTTTGCTGTCACCCAAGCATATGAGGAACAGGATTGTCAGTGACAGGAGAGGACCCCACCTGGGGGAGCCTGCATTTTTCCAAAAAGTGGGTTCTAAACTGACCTTTGTTTCAATTTCTTTTTGAGCTATGATAGTTAATTCATTTAAAATGTAAAACTGTTAAGCATGAAATGTTTATGTTTACCAAAAAAGGAGCATAATTTACAAGATTTAGAAATGAATATAGAGCAGTGATTCTTTTCTTAAATGCACTAGAATTACCTGAGTAACTTCTCCAAAACGTGTCAGATCTTCGCCTCTGGGTGTTCTGATTAAGTCAGCTTTAAGGTTCTAGCAAGATATTTTAAAAAGCTACCAGGGTAATTTTGATGAGTATCTCTTGGAAACAACGATAGATATAGAAATAGAGTATTATTTTAGTGTTGATATATGTACACACATGCATATATATAGTTTTTCTGTATAAATTTTTTTGCTATTTTCAGAAATTAGTGTCAATACCTATTTTTAAAAATTAGAATCTTGGCTTATTGTAGTCAACAAAATGAAAGATTGGTATCATTCTCTTCCCTAGTAGAGGAGACCTAATATTTATTAATTAATTTATTTTTTTGAAACAGGTGTCACTCTTAATGCCCAGGCTGGAGTGCAGTGGCACAATCGCAATTTCGGGTCACTGCACCCTCGACCTCCTGGTTCAAACCATTCTCTTGTCTCAGCCTCCAGAGGAGCTGGGATTACAAGCACGTCTGTCTAATTTTTGTATTATTAGTAGAGATGGGGTTTCACTTTGTTGACCAGGCTGGTCTCAAACTCCTGACCTCAGGTGATCTGCCAGCCTGGTCCTCCTAAGTACTGGGATTACAGGCATGAGCCACTGCACCTGGCCTGAATATTTCATTTTTAATCAGACTTTCACTTTTTTTTTAGAAAGCAGATTTGAAGTGCCTCCTGTGCCCAGAATCATCCATCAATTTTAGACTGCTGTCTTCATTTTTCTTTCTAATTTATTCTTGTTTTCTTCCATTACATCAAATTCTTATTATATTACATAATCATTCATGTATCATTGTTGACCATAAATGCCACCTTTTTGTCCCCTAGGCTTACCACCAAGTCTGACATAAAATACATGATCAATAAATACTTATTATTCTGCATATTGTATTATATTTGTCTTTACTGGTTTCTAGTTTATATTCTTCATGTTTTTAAATTTCCACTTTGTACATATTAAAGTCACACCTCTTATTTGTTATTTTATGTTCTCATTCTCCTTATTTGAGTTGTACTCACTTTTTTCTTTCAGACGAGCCTATTTTTTATCCACAGAATTAGCTGAATGTGTTTCATTACTTCTGATTTTTAAACTACTGATGAAAACACCGCAAAATAAGAGATTTGCAATGCCTTCTTAGAGTAGTTGCTTTTGCTTACATCATTCTAATGCTGATGAATTTGTCTTTCAGTTAAAACAACTTGGTCATAGTGTGGATAAAGTGGAGTTTATTGTGATGGGTGGAACGTTTATGGCTCTTCCAGAAGAATACAGAGATTATTTTATTCGAAATTTACATGATGCCTTATCAGGACATACTTCCAACAATATTTACGAGGCAGTCAAGTAAGAAATTCTTATTTTATCATAGTCTCCAGAGTGATTGTCAGTTTATGCTCCTAGCATTAGCTTACGAGAATGCCTTCTGCCCTGCATCCACATTCTTACTTCTCATAGTCTTTCTCGTTTCGTGAAAAGTTCTCATTTTCACGGAAATAATCCTTTCACTGAAATAATCCTTTTAAAGAAAAAATGAATATAGTTTGTTGACATAGTAGTGTTCTCAAACAGAGAGATTCACCAAATATGGTCCACGAAGGTCTTTTCAGCCTTAGGCTCGTCTAAACAACAGTAGTTGTGATTGGCCTAATTAAGTTTTTCAGCCCACCTAAGAAGGGGACTGGGAGTGTGCTTTATTTGAAACATTTAACTGCTGTAAAATCAGCAAAACAAGGTACTGGTAGTTAAAAACTTAATTTAGAGTACATATTTCATAATTATTAAATAATAACTTTATGATTGGGATCTTAGTCTGTCTTGTGCTGCTGTAACAAAATATCTGAGACTAGGTAATTTAATGAACAGAGATTTATTGACTCACAGCTTTGGAGGTTGGGAAGTCCAATATCAAGGTCCTGGCATCTGGCAAGGGTACGTCATCACATGGCAAAAGGCAAGAAAAACAAAAAGCGGGCTAATTCACCCTTTTATAATGGCATTAATCTTACCCACAAGGTCAGATTGCTTCTCAAAGGCCCCACCTGTTAATACTGTTACAATGACAATTTCAACATGAGTTTTAGAGGGGACAAACTCATGTTTGTCAAATCATGTGTTATTCAAACCACAAGTTAATTTACTCATTTTGAATTCTAGTTGACAAAATTATGCATTATTTTGACTCCTTGATTTTAGCAAGAAGAATACTACAGGTTAGTATGTAGTTCAGTGATTTAAGAAGTGAAAGTCTTAAAATAGTTTTTGTTTTCAGGAATTGTGGGAACACCTGGATAGTTACTGTTTTCCTTACTTAACAAATCCTTCTTGAGGGCCCACTAGATACTGTGTGCTGTTTTAGATCCTGGAAAGTGGTGATGTTTAGGCTGAGCCTGAAGTACAAGGAGAAGTTAGGCCAACAGCAGAAAGGATAAGATAAAGGCCCTGAAATGGGAAACAGCTTGGGTGTTCTAGGGACAGAGAAGAAGCCAGCATGGCTAGATCTTGTGTTAATCCATTTGTGTCACTATAAAGGAACACTTAAGACTAGGTAAGTTATAAAGAAAAGAGGTTTAATTGACTCCAGTTCTATAGGCTTCACATGAAGCATAGTGCTGGCATCTGCTTCTGGTGAGGCTTCAGGAAGCTTCCAGTCAAGGTGGAAGGTGAAGGGGGAGCCAGTACATCACATCACGGGTTGGGGAGGTGGCACACTCTTTTAAACAACAGATCTCACGTGAAACAACTGAGCGAGAACTCACTTATCACCAGGGAGACAGTGGTAAGCCATTTATTTATGAGGAATCCAGCCCTAGGACCCAAACACCTCCCACCAGGCCATACCTCCGACATTGGGGATCACATTTCAACATGAGATGTGGAGGGGACAAACACTCAAACCATGTCAGATCGCAGTGAACAAGAGAAAGAACATCATGAGATGGGGTTGAAGTGTTAGGTAAGGGCCAAGATACATGCTTTTGAGGAGTTGAAATTTTATTTGAAATGCAGTAGGAAGCAGGTGAAGGGGAAGTGGCATGTTCTGGTTAACAGATAGGGTCATTCTGTCTACTGTCTGGCTAATGGATTAGAGGAGTACCAGGGTGAAAGTGGGAAACCAGATAGAAGGCCATCTGATTACATCCATCCCTGCTCAGCTGGGGGCGGCAGCAGTGGTGATGGAGAGGAGATTGAGATAGAGGAAGGGATTAAGCCTGGCACTAAGGTTCTGGCTGTCAGAAATGGTAGGAAGGTAGGGTATGGCTGTATACTGAGGTGGAAAAAACAGCGGAAAAAGCAGAGAAAAATCTCAATGGGAGAAAAATCAAGAGTTCTGTTTTGGGTGTGTAAAGTTTGAAGTGCCTCTGATACATTCAAGTGGAGATGTCAGTGGGCTCTGAATACAAGAGAAGTCTGAGCTGGTGGTACAAAACTGGGGATTATCAGCTCATAGGTAATGTTGCCAACCATGTAAATGGAGGAGACCACCTCATGGGACAGTTGTGGATCTCCAAAGTATACTAAGTGAAAAGCAATTTTTAGAGCAATGCTTACAGTACAATCCCGTTATTTGTGTGTTCATGCACATACACACATACACATCTGTATATAAATGCATAGAAAAGGTGGCAGAATAATGGTCATCATAGATCTTAGAGCTGAGGAGGAAGGGACATGGGAAATGGGAGCAAAGGAGGATATTTCCCTTTGTTCCATGTACGGTGGGCCATGTTGTCATGGTGTTTAATATTCACTTATTTAATACTCATAGTAAACCTTTGAGTTAAGTGTTCAGATTATCCCTGTTTTTCAGGTGAGGAAGCTGAGGCACAGACAAATGAAGCAGTTTGCCCAAAGTTGCAGAGATGGTTGGTGGTAGAGTGGGATGTAAACCCCAGGTAGCTTTGCTTTCAGAGCCTAACTTTGCAAGCTGTGCTAGGTGTCAGAATGTGAGTGTGTCTGTATGTATGTGCACGTGTGTGCACATCATCGGAGCTTGAAGGTCTTGGGAGGAATATAGCCTGTTTTTCCTTGCCCCCCTTCCCTACCAACCTCAGGCTTTTCTCTGGCTTCTTTTTTATATGGGGTGGGGTTTCATATAGCTAATTATAAGTTTGTTCAAATAGTGCCACCTCTTAAGATTTTTTGTGTGGGACCAAATTTTGAGTAGACCTAAGAGTGGTTTTTATTACCCTGTAAGTAAAGCAGTTCTTGGCACATAGTAAGCACAAGTAAATGCATGAATGAATTTCAAATGAATGATCAGTTAGCTAATGACCTGAGTATGGATGCCTCTTGGAAATGGGGGCAGTCACATCTTTTTGTGCCCTCTGTACTCCCCTACCCGCTTAATTTCCTTTGTTCTCCTTGGGTTTGTAAAAGTGAAAAGAAGAGAGGAGCTTTTTCATAAAATTTAATACCAAGGGTAGCTCAAAGAGCCCATGTGAAAAATTCGGCAGCTGAGAGAGTTTGTGTGCACAGCATCCCACTTCTGTTCGATTGACTCTAGGGAATGTAACAGGCGAATTCTGTGTCCGTGAACCTGGACCTGTGGCATTATGACCTCTTCCTCCTGCAGGGGCTTTAATAGCAGATGAGATGGTGACTATGTTGTTATTGCTCATTCAAAACTGATCAAGAGGCCGGGCGTGGTGGCTCACGCCTATAATCCCAGCCCTTTGGGAGGCCGAGGCAGGCAGATTGCTTGAGGCCAGGAGTTCGAGACCAGCCTGACCAACATGGCGAAACTTCCTCTCTACTAAAAATATAAAAATTAGCTGGGTGTGGAGGCTGGTGCCTCTAGTCCCAGCTACTCGGGAGGCTGAGGCACAGAAACACTTGAACCCAGGAGCTGGAGGTTGCAGTGAGCTGAGATTGCACTACTGCACTCCAGCCTGGGCGACAGAGTGAGACTGTGTCACCAAAAAAAAAAAAAAAAAAAAAAAAAAAAACTGATCATTAATGAGTCATTCTTAGTAAACGCTGAAGTCTTCAAACTTTAGAGGAGTAATGATATCATCCAGCTAATTACTCTTAATAATACTGAAAAATCAAACTATACCTTAGATAAAATGCAATTGAGGAAAACCAACCTTTATTAGTTCAAAGCCAGGAGACGGGAATGGCAGCAGAATGTTCTCTCAGAGGGTTACTGACCACAATTTATTCAGCTCTGAAAATTCCCTGGCAGGGACATCTATCAAGATTAGTTTTTCTATGCATGCTTATATACTTCTATACTCCCTTCTTGGACCTTAATATGTAAGGTCTTCAGGATAAGAAGAGGAGTACCAGGGTGAAAGTGGTACCAGGTCTTCAAGATAAGAAGACCTTACATATTAAGGGGAATTGAGCTGTAAATATCTTAGACTTGCCTGTCTCCCCCATACAAATTTGCCACTAAGCTTTTCATCACCTACAGTTTGGGTCACCTGAGGTATATGAAGCAGGCCAACTAAGATCTGCATAGTGAACTTTTAGGATGTATCTAGTTTGACATTTTCATCGATTGAAACTAAAAATTTTGCTTTATTCTTGGTGTAACGTTTCATTTTTGCAGAAATGTTCTAGTGCTAGTGGTGCTTGAATGTAAGTTGTCCATCATTGGGTTGAAAATAGGGTTGTCTAGTACAGCAAACTCAGTGTTTGTAGAAAAAAGCCCTGTGAAAGAGAAAGCCTCTTTCAGTAATATTCTAGGCAGTGCCAGTGTTGTTTTGTTTCTGTTCTTGAATATACCTCAAGAGGGCAACAAACACTTTATTTTCAGATAAAAATTTATATACGATTTGGGTTTTCATTGCAACACATGCCATGAATGGCTCTTGAGAAGTAATAAAAGTACAGTCTGGGAGCCATAAAACCATCAATAAATTACACTGAATTCTGCCAACACACATTTTAAATGCTTTGTTCTTTTCTCTTAGTCTCTATATTTTTGTGAGATAATCTGAAAAAAAAAAAAAAAAAAACCCGATTTGTGGCATTTTGTTTCTTTGTTGGGGTAGAGTTTTACTACAGACCCCTCATAATAGAGTTTGTATTTGTTTTGAGGGAAACTTTGTATTTGAAGAAATAATAGTCTCGTTTGTGCTATAGAACTAGAGACAGAAAGTATTTTCAAGTGTTGGCATAATTGTGAAATCAAAAACAGCCCAGAGAAGTTGTGGTTTTGACATAATGTGGCCCTCGGAAATGTTTGGATTTGACCTTGCCCTTCTCTCTTATCCTGCACAGAGCGTATGCGTGAAAACTGGTTGGTTTGCACAGCGTAGCCCACCGCTCTTAGATGTAAGGTGATGAACTTTGTTTATTTTACTTTGGTTTTTGCTTGCTGAACTACATAGATGTAAACTGACTTTCATTAGCTTAGCAGGGTTTTTTTAAAGATTAATTTTAAATTAGGTTAAAGATGATATATTGAGACCGATGAGTCAGCAAGCAGCATTTAAGGTTAACAGTCTGTTCACATTAGGGTCAAGTTTTACTGCTGTGTTAGCTCAGGTGTCCCTGCTGTGTTTTCATATGTTGAACCTAATTAAAGTTTTGCTTCTTAAAATAATAGGAGTTAAGGTAAAGAAAAGCCCCAGCAAGCAGAGAGCCTGGTTATTATTTATGGCAAGCTAGTAGCAAGCCATGTGTTACATATTCTTGCGGATGGAAAAATTCGAAAGTTGAGTGAACAGAGAGTTCAAGGACAAAACAGGTATGGCTTTTGTGAAGGCTCATTAAATCAAGCAAAGTGCTAATCACTCAGTACTATCAGCTGGACTGAGATTCTTCAGTAGTCTCCAGAGAGCAACAATTACTGGTGACTGTCATCGGGTAACAATCAGGCTCTGGAGATGAAAAAGACCGGTAGTGGGGTCTGAGTCACCCATTCACTAGAATGCAAATGTTGCCAAATAACTCGAACAACCTTTTAAAAGGGTTTTATTCCTTTTTAATCAGCTTTGCCCAGAAGCAGTTTTACATTCAATCTTTAAGGCTCCTTGGCTGTTTTCACAAGATGCAATTTAAAAGGGTAGTTACCCATTAAAAAGTGGGTGAGTCATACTTTCTCCCTGTGGAATTTTAAATTCATTTCCATTCCTTCCTCTTTTTCCTCCCCATTAATGACTTTAAATCCTCCAACTGTGTTCTTACCTGTCTTAGAAAAGCTGAAGTGCTAGGTAATGCTAGGTACCAGGCCCAGAAGACAATTTCATAGACTTGCAGAGCTGCGACAGAAGCAAAAGGAACCTACAGAGGCCTGAGAGTGGCTGACTGTGTCCCTGCTGCCCTGGGCCTCATTTCTGGCAGCCCTCAGGGCCTTCTGCATTTCTGGGCTTTGACACTGATACTCCCTACCTCTCACTTTTTCTGTTGACCATTTTACTTTCTCTTTTGGTCACCCAGATTTCCATACATGGTGACCAGGATCCTTAACATTGGCCGGAGAACGTAGGATGCAATTTTAGTCACTTTAAGAGAGTTGATACTGTTTTTCTTTCAGCATTTTATTTGAAACAAATAAAAATTAAACAGTTTTCAATGAGCATCCACATACCCATCATCTAGATTCTATAATACTTGCTTTATCACATATCTGTCAGTTCCACTATCCATTCATCAGTCTCTTTCATGCATACTTGCGCTCTTTTTTGATGCATTTCATAGTAAGTTGTATGCTTCATTATGCTTCTCCCCAGATACTTCATCATGCATATCACTGACTAGTGTTCACTGTTTGCAGTGTTTTTCCTTCGAAGTAAATTTACATACAGTACAAAACAATGTGTGGCGTAATATATATATGAGAAACACATATATTAAATATACCATTTGATTATTTTTGACAAATGCATATACCTGTGCTACAAAGTCCTATTAAGATACAGAATGTCACTGTCATCCCAGAATGTTTCTGGGGAAAGTTCTCACATCCCTCTTCCTAGTAAATCCTCCCCTGCGCCTCCCAGAGGCAGCCATTCTTCTGATTTTTTTCCCCATCACAGATTAGTTTTGTCTCTTCTGGAACTTTATATAAATGGAACCATATAGCATACTCTTGTAGGCCTCTCTCACTGAGCATAATATTTTGAGATTTATCCATGTTGTTGGGTGATTCATTTGTTGTTACCTATTTAGTGGTGAGTTATTCTATTGTATGCAGAGATCACAGTTTGTTTACCATCATTCTATTGATAGATGCCTGAGCTGTTTTGTTTGTGGCCATTATGAATAAAACTTCAGTGTACCTTCTTGTATAAGTCTTTTTGTGGCTATATGTATTTATTTCTCTTGGGGAATAAATAGACATAGAATTGCTATATAAGTTTAGTTTTACAAGAAACTGCCAGTCATTTTCCCAAAATGACTCTACTATTTGTACTCCCACCAATAATGTATGAGCATTTGGTTGTACCACATCTTCACCAACATATGGTGTTGTCAGTCTTTTTAATTTTAGCCATTCTAGTGGGTGTATAATGGTGTCTCGTGGTTTTAGTTTGCTTTTTCCTGATGACTAATAATGTTGAACACTTATGTGCTTATGCTATTTGTATATTTCCTTTGTGAAGTATCTGTTAAAATCTTTTGCCCATTTTTGATTGGGTGGTTGTGTATGCTAGCTGCCAGTCCTTTATCAGCTCTATATTTTGCAAATATGAAAACCCAGTCTGCAGTTTGGCTATTTGTTATATTAATGATATATTTTAGCCAGTTTTTAATTTTGATAAAGTAGAATTTAGCAGTTTTTTCTTTCGTGGTTATTGCTTTTCTGTATTGTCTCTAATAAACCATTGCACATTCCCAAGGCACAAAGATATTCTCCTGTGTTTTCTTCTAATTACAGTTTGAGCTTTCACTTGCAGGTTTATGTTCCATCTGGAATTAATTCTTATGTGTAGTATGAGGTGGGGATCACGGTTTCTTTTTCCCCATATAGACATCTCGTTGCTTTAACATTACTTCTTTAAAGACTTTCCTTCCTCATTCGGATTATATTTCACCTTTGTTAAAAATCGAAGGACTCAGTAGATGTGGGCTGGACTCTTTTCTGTTTCATCGATCTGTTTTCAATCCTTATGCCAGTGCTACACTGTTTTGATTACTGTGGCTTTTTAGGATGTCTTGAAGTCAAGTAATGTGAGTCTTCTAACTTTGTAATTGTTTTTCAAAATTGCTTTAGAAATTCTAGATCCTTTGCATTTCTATGTAAAATTTAGAATCAGCTGGCCAAAGTCTATTAAAAAGTATAATGGATTTAGAATTGTGTTAAAACTATAGAACAAATGGAAAGAATTGACAATTTATTGCTTCTTCCAATTACGAACATAGTCTATCTCCTTGTATACTTAGGTTTTTAAATTCTCTTAGCAATCTTCGTTGTTGAGATTTTGTAAGCCTTTTGTAAACAAATTTCAAAATATTTGTATGTGTTTTGGTGCTACAGTAAATGAAATGTAAATTTCATTTTAAAATTTTTTATTATTATTATTTTTGAGTGGGAGTCTCGCTCTGTCACCCAGGCTGGAATGCAGTGACACGATCTCAGCTCACTGCAACCTTCACCTTCTGGGCTCAAGCCATTCTCCTGCCTCAGCCTCCCGAGTAGCTGGGATTACAGGCATCCGCCACCATCTCTGGCTAATTTTTGTATTTTTAGTAGAGATGGGGTTTCACCACGTTGGCCAGGCTGGTCTCAAACTCCCAGCCTCAAGTGATCGGCCCACCTCGGCCTCCCAAAGTGCTGGGATTATAGGTGTGAGCCACCATGCCCAGCCATAGATTTCATTTTTTCAAATTTTTGCTGCTAATATATATATACATACAATTGATTTTTATATATTAATGTTATATCATAAGAGCTTACTAAATTCACTACTTAATTCTAAAAACTATTTTTGTAAATCCATTAATATTTACTTCCTAAACAATCATGTCATCTGCAAATGTGCATTTTACTTTTCCCTTTTGGATTTGCGTGCTTTTCTTTCTCTTGCCTTACTGTACTGCCTAGGACCTTCGGTACAGTGTTAAACAGAAGTAGTAAGAGTGGGCCTCTCTGTCTTGTTCCCAGTGATACAGGGAAAACATTTTTATTTCAGTATTAAGTGCAGTGTTGCCTGTGGATTTTTTATAGTTACCTGTATTAGATTGAATACGTTTATTGAGAGGGTTTGTCATTAACTCATTTGTCTAATGCTTTCTCTGCATCTATTTAAATGATCATATGATTTTCCTCCTTTATTGTGATAATATGGATTATTTTGTTTTTTTTTTTAACATTAAACCTCACAGTTCTAGGATAAACCCTATTATGTCATCATCTTTACATATTGTTGGATTCAACTTACTGATACTTTGTAGAGGATTTTTGTGTCTATGTTTATATGGGGTGGCAGCCTGTAATTTTTATAATTTTGTTGTCAGGTATTAGTTGTTGGTATTAGTATAATTCAGGCTTCACAAAACAAGTAAGGATGTGTTGTTCCCTCCCCTGTTTTCTGAAACTGTTCATGTAACATGAATGTGATTTCTTCCATAAATGTTTGCTAGAACTCACCAGTGAAACTATCTAGGGCTGGAATTTTCTTTGTGGAAGGGTTTTAGATAATTAATTCAGTTCATTTAATAGATATGGAGCTATTCATATTTTCTGTTTCATCTGTGTCCATTTTAATAAGTTATGTTTTTCAAGGATTTTGTTTCATTCATTTTGTCAAATATTTTGGTATTACGTTGCCTTATTAGGCTTTTAATGTCTGTGGAATCTTAGTGGTCACCCCGTTTCAACCCGGATACCCATCATCTGTGTTCTCTCTATTTTTCTTGTTTACCCTAGTTAGGGGCTTATCAATTTTGTTGTTCTTTTCAAAGAAGTAGCTTTTGGTTTTGTTTATTTCCTCTACTCTGTAGACTTCTGCTTTTATTTATTTATTTATTTATTTATTTATTTATTTATTTATTTATTTTGAGACGGAGTCTCGCTCTGTCGCCCAGCCTGGAGTGCGGTGGCCGGATCTCGGCTCACCGCAAGCTCCGCCTCCTGGGTTTTACGCCATTCTCCTGCCTCAGCCTCCCGAGTAGCTGGGACTACAGGCGCCCGCCACCTCGCCCGGCTAGTTTTTTTGTATTTTTTAGTAGAGACGGGGTTTCACCGTGTTAGCCAGGATGGTGTCGATCTCCTGACCTCGTGATCCGCCCGCCTCGGCCTCCCAAAGCGCTGGGATTACAGGCTTGAGCCACCGCGCCCGGCCAATCTGCTTTTATTTTTATTCCACTTTCTTTCGGTTTAATTGCTCTTCTTTCTCTAGTAAAAGCTTGACCGGGCACGGTGGCTCATGCCTGTAATGCCAGCACTTTGGGAGGTGAGGTGGGCAGATCTGGCCAACATGGCGAAACCCCATCTCTACTAAAAATACAAAAATTAGCCATGTGTGGTGGCGCGCACCTGTAATCCCTGCTACTGGGGAAGCTGAGGCAGGAGAATCGCTTGAACCTGGGAGGCGGAGGTTGCAGTGAGCCAAGATCATGCCACTGCCCTCCAGGCTGGGTAACAGAATGAGACTCGTTCTCAAAAAAAACAAAAAGGTTGGCCATCATTTTAGACCTTTTCCTCAAATCACTGCTTTAGCTGAATCCCACACATTTTGATGTGTTGTATTTTAATTATTCAATTCAAAATATTTCTTAATACCCTTTATATATATATATATATATTTTGATCCATGGAATGTATAGGAATGGGGTGTTTAATTTACAAATTTCCAGACAATGAGGTTTTTCTTGATATCTTATTAATTTCTAATTTATTTTCATTTTGGCCAAAGAACCTACTCTGTATAATTTTGGTGTTTTAAAATTTATTGAGACTTGTTTTATGGCCCAGCATATGTGGTCTCTCTTGGTGAACATGCCATGTGTGTTTGTAAAAAATGTATATTCTCAGTTGCTGGGTGTCATGTTCTATGAATATCAATTAAACCAAGATGGTTGGTAGTGGTGTTCAGGTAGATTTTATTTTTTATTATTTTGTAGTTCTTCTGTCAATTGCTAAGAGATTGAAATCTCTAACAGTGATTGAAGAACTGTCTATGTCTCTCTTCAGTTGTATTAATTTTTACTTAATGTAATTATTTTGAAAATCTGTTATTAGGTGCATACACATCTATGATTGCTGTGTTTTCCTGATGTATGAGCTTTTCACCATTATGAAATTACCTCTTTATCTTCATGAGATGTCCTTCCGCATCCCTGGTCTTGCAGTTTACTTGGCATTAATTTAGCTGTCACAGCCTCATGTGCTTACTGTTTGCCCTGTGTATTATCCTTTGCCATCCATTTGCTTTCCACCCGTATGTTTCTTTATCTTGAAAATGCATTTCTTTAGACAGAAGTCTACAGTAATTGGGTCTTTTTTTTTTTTTAATCAATTTTGCTCGTGTCTGCCTTTTAATTGGAGTGTTTAGTCTGTTAACATTTGTTGTAATTATTGATACATCAATTTAAGCTGATGGTTTGATTCGTATCTACCAGTTTAATCATCTCCTCACTTTGATTTTCAGTAGCCAAGAATAATAGTTGTAATGAACACTATTGTGGTCTAATTCTTTATAATGTATTTTTTTCTATATCCTTTAATAGGGAATGTCTTCTTAAGAGAAAAGGAGAAGACTCCTTATATCTAGTGCAATACCTTAAGCATAGAATTCTGGTACTTAGTAAATGCTCAGTGAATGCAGTGGAAAGAACTTTCCCTTAAGAATCAGGAGACATAGCCTCCAGACTTATTTATATTATTATTTTGCATTATTATCTGGTTTAATTCACTATTTTGTGTGTGTGATTTAGTTTCCTCATCTATAAAAATGAGGAGGTGTAGGACTATATTATCTCTAAAATTATATCTGTCATCAATGATTTGAAGCTTTCTAATGGAATGAGAATTTTTATCTAAAGGATATGTTCACAAGTTATTCTTCATTTAGCAACCACTTTCTGACAATCATTTTCTATGTTTTTATGTATATAAACCTTAAATTTCAATGTGGATATAATATTAAAAGAATATAATATCTGTGATTCTTTTTTCTTTTCTATTAATAATGTGTTGCTGCTCGTTCTTTAGCTAGACGAGGGGACTACAAAATGATAGTTTTTGTCAGCCATGAACAGAATCAAACCTCAAACAAAATGTTATAGGTTGTTTTTATGTATCTTAAGCCCTGCCAGCTAATATGATAGGGCACAACGGTCTTTGATTAGTCTGTAAGCTACAGTGCCACCAGGTTGGTTTTTCATAGGTAGTACTCATTTTTAAATCAAAATTCTGTTCTTTGTTACTTCATTTTGTGTTGGGCAGTGGTTAATTTATAGAACCTCATGACAAAACCACCAATATCGAGGAAGCAGACTTGACTACCATCTCAAAAAAAGATTGGGCGGAATAGTTATTTTTAAATCCTCAAGCACATCAAACAACTCATTTAAGTCTAGAGTATCACTAACAGAGCATTGGGCAGAACTTCAAATTTTATTGAGATATTTTCAAGATATGGTAATAGTTAAGAAGAGGAATTTGTTCGTGGTGCTGCTGCCAAGGAGTTACACCAATAACTCGAGGTGTTATCAACAGTTCAAACAAATCTGGCTGTTCAAAGAAGTGAGTATACTCCACTGACTTGTTTTGGGACCATAGATGGAGAAAAGATTATATGTTGTGACTAACGAAAATGAATATTTCATCTCTGTACCATTTTTTACTGTGTGGTCTGGTTTGAGCAGGTTGAGTATGAGGTTGCAGGATGTCCACAGAGGGAATGTTCTGTAAGCCGTTCAGGAACTTTGGCCTTGAGTTCTTGTGAGAGTTTAAGCAAGACTAGACTCAGGCACATCCAGTTGCAGTAAGGACAGAGGTTTTGAAAGAGGAGCTGCCACAAATTATTCGTAATGAGAGGTGCCCTGTCTGATACCACAGCTTCTTGGAGTGAAACAAAAGATAGTTTCCAGAAGATAATAATGAAGAGACTTTAAAATCAGTGTGCTATCTTCCTTCCATCAGTGTCCGCCTGGTTGGGCCCTTAGTGCAAGGAGACGGTGATGATGGATAGTGCTTTTGTCAAAAGGTCGCTTTCTTCTTTCCAGAAATAGAAACATGCTTCCCAAGAAACAATCTAAGTCTATTTATATTTCTGCCACTTCTAGCTTTTTGTTCTGTAGTCGTTTCTCTCTTTCTTTTTTTTTTTTCTGTAAGTCTTATCCCCCCAGCTAGATCCTTAAGCATGTCTGGGACAAGAACTATTATAGTTTTACTTTCTGAAGAATACCTGGCCTACTGCTAGGCACCAGAAGGTTAACTTTTTGCAAGAGGAAAGATAAGCTGTAGATGTATCTAGAGGCTGCTGTTGGAGTGAAGAGAGACCTCCTGTGTTCCCGATTATGCCTAATTCATTTATTCCTTCTTCAAATTTGTAATTTTTTTTTTAATTGACAGAATTTTTAGTGTTGAAGCCTTTTAGCGTCTAGACGTGTTTGAGACTGCCAGCTTTCAGAGGCTTCCTGTCCAGATGGAGAGACAGACATATCCACACATAACAAGGCAGACTACTTGTAGTGTGGGCAGGGTGCTTTGGGAATGGGAGCGCTGAGATCTCACTGGGGGCGGAGGGGTTCTGGGAAGATGTCATCGGGGGAGAAATGTATTGGAGCTCTGTTTTGAAGGCTGGTAGCTTTTGGGTTTTGTTTGCTTTTAAATTCCTGGGTTATTGTCCCATTTCTCTTCACCCCTGCTCCACAATTTTTAAAAATTCTGTCAGCATAAGGTTTTGGCTTAAGCTATGCTTCACAGAGAACATTAGCATCTTTTATAGCTGGTGCCATTCCTATGGCATACAGAAAAGCGTAGGATTCAACATAGCCCCATATTGTTGGGCTGTACAGGCTTAAAATGAATCTGTAATACCACAAAAAGAGCAGTAGAATTGGAATGAGAGGATCCCTTTTGAGTCTTGGCTTTGTCTCTCAAGAAGTTGACAGAGTTGCTGCATGCAGAAGAACTTGTAGCCCCCAAGAGTATGGGAGTTGGACTGGGTACTGAAGGAGAGCCATGCTTTGGGATGGCTGTCTAAATGGCACATACTGTTGGATAGCTACCTTAGTGATACAAGGGGATCACATTAATAGCAGGCCATAAAATATCAGCTTAGATTGGTTGGAAGCCTGTATGTGCATATTTGCATGTTAAAGAATAGTTATGTTGATATGTTTACATCCCTGTTAAATGAATAATTAGATTTAGTGAGATGTAGGTTTAGATATAGTATTATCCAAAAATTTTCATGAGAATACAGTAAGCCTATGGGAAAAATTCATTGTTTTGTCATTCAAATTTGATACAAATTTCTGTTTAATTGCTTTTTGGATGAAACTATAATTCTGGAAAGAGGAAATATAGTGAAAGCCTTTTTATAAATATAAAATATTGACTTTTCAAAACCTGAGTTGTTTTTTTCTTCCTCCATTTCTGTTAATGCAAAAGGTAATGACATTTCCTGCCTGAGGAAAGACATTTTTGAAATGGAGTTAAATTATTATTTGAGAATAAGGTTTCCTTCTATGGCCTGTACTATATTCTGATGACTTATAAAGAGACCTTGTACAGCAGTGTCCTCTGTATGTCCTTGGTGGGGCCTTTGACATTCTGTGCAATAGGAAGACTAGCTAATAAATTTTCTCTTTCCTCTACACAGATTCCCATTTGTGTAATTGCCTCCCCTCTAGTTTTTCCCAGTGATGTAAGCTACTATTATGCCACTACGCTTGCTAACTTAATGGTATCACTGTTAAGAAGTAACTACAGGTTTTTAAAAAATACCAATTGGAATGCCTCATTCTAGAATATTCTCATTTACCTTTAAAAACGTAGTCATTTAGAACTTTTTGCTTTGTTTTTTTTTAACCTTTGTATTGTGTGCCTTCTTCATAGTATATGAATATTTATTTTTATTTGAAAAATGTTTTCCCTCAAACCCAATACTTGATGCTAGAGGAAGGTGTGTTACGTCTCTCCTATGGCATCATGTACTCCTGTTACTGCGTGCCTTAGTACCCACCTGTTTAAGAGGCACAGGACCTGATGATTCTATTGTTTCAGAGAAGCCAAATTAGTTTGAATCCTGTCTTAGGCAAGATTTGATAAGGTCTGAGCCTTTTTTCTGTCTCATAGTTCATCTTTTAGTGACTTTGAACTACTCGTTTACTTTTAGTCCTGTTGCCTCTGGTAATCCTACCTAAAACCTCGTGGAATACAGAAATAAACAATGCAAAAGAGTTCAAATGTCCAGAATGAAAGACTTGAGAATTTGTTCTCTAGATTGGTGATTCTTAGCTTTCTTAGTTATTATTACCAATAAATAAGTCCGTTTTTATTGACAATTAAGAATGAAAGGTGAGCCTCACAGAATTAGTTACAAAAATTACAGAAATTTTATGATTTTTACTTTTCAATAAAGAGCAATGAACTTCTTCAGAAAGAAAGAAAATAAATGGCAATTTTTTTTAAGGCTTCTCTCATCCTCCCCCCAAAATTGAGAACATTGTAGAAGGGTGCATTAAGAAAAATGGTTGGTTCTAAGAATTGAGAGATGTTGGCCGGGTGCAGTGGCTCATGCCCATAATCCCAGCATTTTGGGGGGCTGAGGCAGGCGGATCACTTGAGGTCAGGAGTTCGAGACCAGCCTGGCCAACATAGTGAAACCCCATCTCTACTAAAAATGCAAAAAGATTAGCTGAGCGTGGTGGCATGCGCCTGTAATCCTAGTTACTTGGGAGGCTGAAGTACGAGAAATGCTTGAACCCAGGAGGTGGAGGTTGCAGTGAGCCAAGATCGCACCACTGTACTCCAGCCTGGGCAACACAGTGAAACTCCGAATCAAAAAAAGAAAAAATTGAGAGATGTTGAAAAGCAGAGAAGTCTGGGGTCCATGCTGAGTTGTCTAAACAGTGTGGTAACTGGAATACAGAGCAAGGACTTTGAAGTCAGGTGGACCCAACTTCAGATCCTGACTCCAATTTTATTAGCTCTGTGCCCTTGAACGCGCTGTTTACTCCCTTTCAACTTCAGTTTCATCACACTTCATAGAGCTGGTGGGAGGATTCAGTACTAGAGTATGTGGCACAGAGCTTGGCCCACAAAAGACTGTAAATGTGAGCTCCTATCCCCTCACTTCACTAGCCCTGCTAGCAAGAGACTTACTTCTCTGCCTCTTTGGCCATCATTAAGGCCACTAACTCAAACTGCATGAATCTAAAGTGGTGCTTGCTACTCTGATACGTGATTTTAGTAAAAGACAAAAGTGATTGGTAATTTCGTAAATCATTGCTAAGATTAATAGACTCGGTGAAAAGACTTTTGTGTATATAGAAGAAATTTCATCTAAAATATTCCTGTAATCATTACATATACCCTCCCCCCTTTTTTCTTTCATTTAAAATGACTCAAAAATATAGAGTGGGAAATAAATAATGCAGATGGTTTTCACTTATGTGAAAAATGGTTGCTAGGAATTGAAAAATAGGTTTTCACAGTTAAAATCACTGCTTTCAAGGAGATTATGGTTGCAGCTTACTGCAGGAGGATAATAATGATAATGATGATAATAACATTACTATGCTAGCTCAGTCACATCAATCCTATGAGGTGTAGATAGTATATTATCCTCATTTTGCAGATAAAGGAATCGAAGCACAAAGAGGTTAATAGCATCCTCATGTGCATAGTTAGGAAGTAGCAGAGCCAGGATTTGAACTTAGACAGCCTGGTTCCAGAGCCTACACTCTTTACCACTATCTCATGCTAGGAGGACAGAGAGAAGGCAGCTTTTTTGAGAGGGAGTAATGTCTTAAAACCTGCAACAGGTTAATTATTTTAGATTTGCTCTACAGGTATTCTGAGAGAAGCCTCACAAAGTGTATTGGAATTACTATAGAGACCAGACCAGATTACTGCATGAAGCGGCATTTAAGTGATATGTTGACCTATGGCTGCACAAGGCTGGAGATTGGGGTGCAGAGCGTTTATGAAGATGTGGCTAGAGACACCAACAGGTAAGATGGTGGCAGGTGATCTTGCACAAGCCTTCCTCCAGCTTCACCAGTTTTCTCTACGTTCATACCCAGCCTTTCTTCCTTCTGACCTTAGGGAAAGAAGTATGGGTATTCCTCCTTTTCGAAGTTCTTTCTTCTGTCTATCCTCTTACTTCCATCCCCTCTTTCCCTCATTTTCAGTTTTTCTCTAGTGACTCTTTTCCAGCAGCCTGTAAACATGCTCATCTCTCTCCCTTTTCTTGTCCTAAGCAGCCTTGTCCATATAGAAAGCAGGGGAGAGGACTCAGGGTTAGTAGTTTAAAGCAGGAGAGAAGGCCAAAAACAAAAGAGTGAGTAAAAAGAACATCAGGGTAATGTTGATGAGATTCATTTTTGTGGAGCAGATACCAACTAGCAAAAAGTATGGTGATGCCATGGTTGTTAACTTTGAGAAATTTGGGACTGCAAGGAAAGAAGGAAATAAGAGTTGTTAGAGCTTTATTATGCTCCCTCTAGAAATATATCTTTTAGTTGAAAAGAAAATGCCCGTGAAAGGTTTGCCCGTGAAAGGTTAACTGTATAAGGAGCTTCACAGTTAATTGCTAAATTAGTGGAGTAGGGGAGACAATTGAGAGTTTATTAGGCAGCTGAGATGACTGACCAAGAATTGTAATGGTGGGCTTCGGAGGAAGGATGTGTTGAGTTGGATGTTAAAGGCCCCTTTATTCTGTAGGGTTTCGGTAGATGTGGTTGGTGTCGTGCCAGGAGAAGGAAGCAGAGGGGAACTAGGGAGACAAGCACTGATCAGCGTCTTAGAAACAACCAAGAGGAATGCCAGGCCGAGGAGGATGGAATTTTCCCTTAAGGAATAGAGATCTGTTGAATATTTTTTAGCATGGGGAAGAATCTCATGGATATTATGTTGAAGAAAGAGTAACTGAATAGGATGCTCTTATGTGGGAAAAGGCTTCAACTAGGGAAACCGTGGAGTGGTGTAGCCTTCAAGGGCTGTGCTAGAGAGACACCTGTGCAGATGGAGGGGAAGGTGAAGCTTTCTGAAGAATACGACATCTGAGTTGAGACTTCATGGAAGAGTCTGAGTTCGTCAGGTGCAGAAGATGAAGATTGAGGCAGAAAGAGCATATGAACAAACTCCTGGAGATGGGAGTGCGTGGCACATTTGGGGAATTTGGAGTGGCTTAGTTTGGTTAGAATGTGAGATAGGAGAATGACAAGAGATAAGGCTGAAAAACAAACAAAGGGCCTGATTATTAGGGGCCTGAAGAGTCAGCCCAGGGAGGCTGGACATTAATCCAGTGGAGCAAGCCACCAGCAGGCTTAAAGCTACAATGTGATGGAGCATATCTGCAGCTTAGAAAGATGCCTTAGTTACAGTGTGAGGGGCAGGTCAGAGAAGAGCAAGTTGGAAGGGAGATCGGGTACGAGGCTGTTGCAGAAATTAAGCAGGAAATACCGATGTCCTGGAAAGAAGTGAATGGTGGTGCTTGGTGACTGACTGGAAGTGAGGATAGGAGAGAATGGGAAGTCAAGGAGGCTTGGAGAGAACATAGGTTTCAGTTGACTACCCTAAGGTTCAGGTACCTGTAGAATAGCCAAGTGAAGGTTGGCTTTAGAGCAGGACTAGGCAATAGACAATTCAGCAGTGGTCAAAATGTTCTGTGCCTGCAACCAAATTTTCCATTTTAATTCTTCTAAATATAAATTTTAATAACCACACGTGCCTAGTGGCTGTTATTTTAAATAGTGCTGATTTAAAGTATTGGTTATTTGGGTTTGGAATTCAGGAGACAGGCCTGGCCTTGTCCTAGGAATTAGGAAGTCATTAGCAAAAAGAGATTAGAAATTGAAGTCATGGAAATGGATGGGA
This sequence comes from Rhinopithecus roxellana, assembly GCF_007565055.1. Classification (NCBI taxonomy): domain Eukaryota; kingdom Metazoa; phylum Chordata; class Mammalia; order Primates; family Cercopithecidae; genus Rhinopithecus; species Rhinopithecus roxellana. Next base: position 136,300,699 of record NC_044557.1, on the reverse strand, counting down.
GCATTCTGAGAGAGTGAGATGGAGTCTGTGGTTTTTAGGATCCTTCTGCCGTGAATGGGAACACCTTGGTGGCGGAAGGATTGCCACAAGGCTTCAGTCTAGTTGCCCAAAACTATTATTAGGACTTGTTTCCTGCTGGATGTGGCTCTAGAATGCTAAATTAAGATGATTTATCCACGTGACCCCAAATGACTCTGCCTTCTCACTAAGTCATTTTCTCTCTCTACTGTTTTTTAAGGCTCCTCCAAACCCACCAGTGAAATCTATTTTGTCTTATAGGTTTCAGTCTTCCTCTCTGTCTACAAATAATTTCACAAGATCTTTAAAGGAAAGAACATAGCAGCTTGCTGCTTCTGCATGGTTTTGAGCTTTTAATTTTTAATACAGATACTTACATTCATAAGCTTATTTTGACTGGTGATGCTAAACCAAATAATTTTAATACACATTTACTTTTGCTACCCCAGTGCTTTACTTTCAAGACTTTGAGTAGATGCGTAAGGGAATTTCTGAGAAATATCTCAGAAATAAAGTTATTTACTTCCAGGCCTTCTGAGAGGTGGGGATGTAAAAAATAACTTTCTGAGGTGTCTTTTCCCCCAGCCATATGATTTTGGTGATGGAATTTCTGTTACCTGTCTCAGAGATTGTTTCCCCCTGTTCCTTGTGTTAACTTTGTCACCTATTTACACAAATAGGTAGTGATTTTCACAGGTAGTGATTTTCTTTCCTTAGGGGTCACACTGTGAAGGCAGTGTGTGAGTCATTTCACCTGGCCAAAGATTCCGGTTTCAAAGTGGTGGCGCATATGATGCCTGACCTGCCAAATGTGGGACTAGAGAGAGACATTGAACAGTTCACAGTAAGTGTGGCTTCAGCCAGGCGCGTTCAGAATGCCTCTGCATGTTTCTTATCCCATCTGCTCTTGTTGCCTGTTTACTGATATTTTCCATTGTTAAAGAAATGCATCCTTATTATAGAATACTAGAAACACAGTAGGGTAAGGGACATCACCCACAGCCCCATCAGACAAAACTCTTAACATTTTAATGGATTCTTTCCAAGATTTTTCTATGCTTAGGCTTTTTTGAGGGTGAGGTTGTCTCTGCAAATATAACACAGACATACAAATATATATGACATAGGAAATTATTGTAATAGTTTTTTCACTTAACATTATAACAAACGTTTTTCCATGTTGTGGCATGGTCGCTGTTAACATGTTAACATATTTAAATGGCTTTTTAATTTTTTTTCCTTTTTTTTTTTATTATTTAAGTTCTAGGGTACATGTGCATAACATGCAGGTTTGTTACATATGTATACTTGGGCCATGTTGGTGTGCTGCACCCATCAACTCGTCAGCACCCATCAATTCGTCATTTATATCAGGTATAACTCCCAATGCAATCCCTCCCCCCTCCCCCCTCCCCATCATAGGCCCCGGTGTGTGATGTTCCCCTTCCCGAGTCCAAGTGATCTCATTGTTCAGTTCCCACCTATGAGTGAGAACATGCGGTGTTTCGTTTTCTGTTCTTGTGATAGTTTGCTAAGAATGATGGTTTCCAGCTGCATCCATGTCCCTACAAAGGATGCAAACTCATCCTTTTTTATGGCTGCATAGTATTCCATGGTGTATATGTGCCACATTTTCTTAATCCAGTCTGTCACAGATGGACATTTGGGTTGATTCAAAGTCTTTGCTATTGTGAATAGTGCTGCAATAAACATACGTGTGCATGTGTCTTTATAGCAGCATGATTTATAATCCTTTGGGTATATACCCAGTAATGGGATGGCTGGGTCATATGGTACATCTAGTTCTAGATCCTTGAGGAATCGCCATGCTGTTTTCCATAATGGTTGAACTACTTTACAATCCCACCAACAGTGTTCCTATTTCTCCACATCCTCTCCAGCACCTGTTGTTTCCTGACTTTTTAATGATTGCCATTCTAACTGGTGTGAGATGGTATCTCATTGTGGTTTTGATTTGCATCTCTCTGATGGCCAGTGATGATGAGCATTTCTTCATGTGTCTGTTGGCTGTATGAATGTCTTCTTTTGAGAAATGTCTGTTCATAGCCTTTGCCCACTTTTTGATGGGGTTGTTTGTTTTTTTCTTGTAAATTTGTTTGAGTTCTTTGTAGGTTCTGGATATCAGCCCTTTGTCAGATGAGTAGATTGCAAAAATTTTCTCCCATTCTGTAAGTTGCCTGTTCACTCTGATGGTAGTTTCTTTTGCTGTGCAGAAGCTCTTTAGTTTAATTAGATCCCATTTGTCAATTTTGGCTTTTGCTGCCGTTGCTTTTGGTGTTTTAGACATGAAGTCCTTGCCCATGCCTATGTCCTGAATGGTACTACCTAGGTTTTCTTCTAGGGTTTTTATGGTATTAGGTCTAACATTTAAGTCTCCAATCCATCTTGAATTAATTTTCATATAAGGAGTAAGGAAAGGATCCAGTTTCAGCTTTCTACTTATGGCTAGCCAATTTTCCCAGCACCATTTATTAAATAGGGAATCCTTTCCCCATTTCTTGTTTCTCTCAGGTTTGTCAAAGATCAGATGGCTGTAGATGTGTGGTATTATTTCTGAGGACTCTGTTCTGTTCCATTGGTCTATATCTCTGTTTTGGTACCAGTACCATGCTGTTTTGGTTACTGTAGCCTTGTAGTACAGTTTGAAGTCAGGTAGCATGATGCCTCCAGCTTTGTTCTTTTGATTTAGGATTGTCTTGGCAATGCGGGCTCTTTTTTGGTTCCATATGAACTTTAAAGCAGTTTTTTCCAATTCTGTGAAGAAACTCATTGGTAGCTTGATGGGGATGGCATTGAATCTATAAATTACCTTGGGCAGTATGGCCATTTTCATGATATTGATTCTTCCTATCCATGAGCATGGTATGTTCTTCCATTTGTTTGTGTCCTCTTTTATTTCACTGAGCAGTGGTTTGCAGTTCTCCTTGAAGAGGTCCTTTACATCCCTTGTAAGTTGGATTCCTAGGTATTTTATTCTCTTTGAAGCAATTGTGAATGGAAGTTCATTCATGATTTGGCTCTCTGTTTGTCTGTTACTGGTGTATAAGAATGCTTGTGATTTTTGCACATTAATTTTGTATCCTGAGACTTTGCTGAAGTTGCTTATCAGCTTAAAGAGATTTTGGGCTGAGACAATGGGGTTTTCTAAATATACAATCATGTCATCTGCAAACAGGGACAATTTGATTTCTTCTTTTCCTAACTGAATACCCTTGATTTCTTTCTCTTGCCTGATTGCCCTAGCCAGAACTTCCAACACTATGTTGAATAGGAGCGGTGAGAGAGGGCATCCCTGTCTTGTGCCAGTTTTCAAAGGGAATGCTTCCAGTTTTTGCCCATTCAGTATGATATTGGCTGTGGGTTTGTCATAAATAGCTCTTATTATTTTGAGGTACGTTCCATCAATACCGAATTTATTGAGCGTTTTTAGCATGAAGGGCTGTTGATTTTTGTCAAAAGCCTTTTCTGCATCTATTGAGATAATCATGTGGTTCTTGTCTTTGGTTCTGTTTATATGCTGGATTACGTTTATTGATTTGCGAATGTTGAACCAGCCTTGCATCCCAGGGATGAAGCCCACTTGATCATGATGGATAAGCTTTTTGATGTGCTGCTGAATCCGGTTTGCCAGTATTTTATTGAGGATTTTTGCCTCGATGTTCATCAGTGATATTGGTCTAAAATTCTCTTTTTTTGTTGTGTCTCTGCCAGGCTTTGGTATCAAGATGATGTTGGCCTCATAAAATGAGTTAGGGAGGATTCCCTCTTTTTCTATTGATTGGAATAGTTTCAGAAGGAATGGTACCAGCTCCTCCTTGTACCTCTGGTAGAATTCAGCTGTGAATCCATCTGGTCCTGGACTTTTTTTGGTTGGTAGGCTATTAATTATTGCCTCAATTTCAGAGCCTGCTATTGGTCTATTCAGGGATTCAACTTCTTCCTGGTTTAGTCTTGGAAGAGTGTAAGTGTCCAGGAAATTATCCATTTCTTCTAGATTTTCTAGTTGATTTGCATAGAGGTGTTTATAGTATTCTCTGATGGTAGTTTGTATTTCTGTAGGGTCAGTGGTGATATCCCCTTTATCATTTTTTATTGCGTCTATTTGATTCTTCTCTCTTTTCTTCTTTATTAGTCTTGTTAGCAGTCTGTCAATTTTGTTGATCTTTTCAAAAAACCAATTCCTGGATTCATTGATTTTTTGGAGGGTTTTTTGTGTCTCTATCTCCTTCAGTTCTGCTCTGATCTTAGTCATTTCTTGCCTTCTGCTAGCTTTTGAATGTGTTTGCTCTTGCCTCTCTAGTTCTTTTAATTGTGATGTTAGAGTGTCAATTTTAGATCTTTCCTGCTTTCTCTTGTGGGCATTTAGTGCTATAAATTTCCCTCTACACACTGCTTTAAATGTGTCCCAGAGATTCTGGTATGTTGTATCTTTGTTCTCATTGGTTTCAAAGAACATCTTTATTTCTGCCTTCATTTCGTTATGTACCCAGTAGTCATTCAGGAGCAGGTTGTTCAGTTTCCATGTAGTTGAGCGGTTTTGATTGAGTTTCTTAGTCCTGAGTTCTAGTTTGATTGCACTGTGGTCTGAGAGACAGTTTGTTATAATTTCTGTTCTTTTACATTTGCTGAGGAGTGCTTTACTTCCAATTATGTGGTCAATTTTGGAATAAGTGCAATATGGTGCTGAGAAGAATGTATATTCTGTTGATTTGGGGTGGAGAGTTCTATAGATGTCTATTAGGTCCGCTTGGTGCAGAGATGAGTTCAATTCCTGGATATCCTTGTTAACTTTCTGTCTCGTTGATCTGTCTAATGTTGACAGTAGAGTGTTGAAGTCTCCCATTATTATTGTATGGGAGTCTAAGTCTCTTTGTAAGTCTCTAAAGACTTGCTTTATGAATCTGGGTGCTCCTGTATTGGGTGCATATATATTTAGGATAGTGAGCTCTTCCTGTTGAATTGATCCCTTTACCATTATGTAATGGCCTTCTTTGTGTCTTTTGATCTTTGATGGTTTAAAGTCTGTTTTATCAGAGCCTAGTATTGCAACCTCTGCTTTTTTTCTTCTCCATTTGCTTGGTAGATCTTCCTCCATCCCTTTATTTTGAGCCTATGTATGTCTCTGCATGTGAGATGAGTCTCCTGAATACAGCAGACGGATAGGTCTTGACTCTTTATCCAGTTTGCCAGTCTGTGTCTTTTAATTGGAGCATTTAGTCCATTAACATTTAAGGTTAATATTGTTATGTGTGAACTTGATCCTGCCATTATGATATTAACTGGTTATTTTGCTCGTTAGTTGATGCAGTTTCTTCCTAGCCTCGATGGTCTTTACATTTTGGCATGTTTTTGCAATGGCTGGTACCGGTTGTTCCTTTCCATGTTTAGGGCTTCCTTCAGGGTCTCTTGTAAGGCAGGCCTGGTGGTGACAAAATCTCTAAGCATTTGCTTATCTGTAAAGGATTTTATTTCTCCTTCACTTATGAAACTTAGTTTGGCTGGATATGAAATTCTGGGTTGAAAATTCTTTTCTTTAAGAATGTTGAATATTGGCCCCCACTCTCTTCTGGCTTGTAGAGTTTCTGCCGAGAGATCTGCTGTTAGTCAGATGGGCTTCCCTTTGTGGGTAACCCGACCTTTCTCTCTGGCTGCCCTTAAGATTTTTTCCTTCATTTCAACTTTGGTGAATCTGGCAATTATGTGTCTTGGAGTTGCTCTTCTCGAGGAGTATCTTTGTGGTGTTCTCTGTATTTCCTGAATTTGAATGTTGGCCTGCCCTACTAGGTTGGGGAAGTTCTCCTGGATGATGTCCTGCAGAGTGTTTTCCAGCTTGGTTCCATTTTCCCCCTCACTTTCAGGCACCCCAATCAGACGTAGATTTGGTCTTTTTACATAATCCCATACTTCTTGCAGGCTTTGTTCATTTCTTTTTCTTCTTTTTTCTTTTGGTTTCTCTTCTCGCTTCGTTTCATTCATTTGATCCTCAATCGCTGATACTCTTTCTTCCAGTTGATCGAGTCAGTTACTGAAGCTTGTGGATTTGTCACGTATTTCTCGTGTCATGGTTTTCATCTCTGTCATTTCGTTTATGACCTTCTCTGCATTAATTATTCTAGCTGTCAATTCTTCCACTCTTTTTTCAAGATTTTTTGTTTCTTTGCGCTGGGTACGTAATTCCTCCTTTAGCTCTGAGAAGGTTGATGGACTGAAGCCTTCTTCTCTCATCTCGTCAAAGTCATTCTCTGACCAGCTTCGATCCGTTGCTGGCGATGAGCTGCGCTCCTTTGCAGGGGAGATGCGCTCTTATTTTTTGAATTTCCAGCTTTTCTGCCCTGCTTCTTCCCCATCTTTGTGGTTTTATCTGCCTCTGGTCTTTGATGATGATGACGTACTGATGGGGTTTTGGTATAGGTGTCTTTCCTGTTTGATAGTTTTCCTTCTAACAGTCAGGACCCTCAGCTGCAGGTCTGTTGGAGATTGCTTGAGGTCCACTCCAGACCCTGTTTGCCTGGGTATCAGCAGCAGAGGTTGCAGAAGATAGAATATTGCTGAACAGCGAGTGTACCTGTCTGATTCTTACTTTGGAAGCTTCCTCTCGGGTGTACTCCACCCTGTGAAGTGTGGGGTGTCAGACTGCCCCTAGTGGGGGACGTCTCCCAGTTAGGCTACTCAGGGGTCAGGGACCCACTTGAGCAGGCAGTCTGTCCTTTCTCAGATCTCAACCTCCGTGTTGGGAGATCCACTGCTCTCTTCAAAGCTGTCAGACAGCATCGTTTGCATCTGCAGAGGTTTCTGCTGCTTTTTTTGTTGTTGTTGTTTAGCTGTGCCCTGTCCCCAGAGGTGGAGTCTACAGAGACAGGCAGGTTTCCTTGAGCTGCTGTGAGCTCCACCCAGTTCGAGCTTCCCAGTGGCTTTGTTTACCTACTTAGGCCTCAGCAATGGTGGGCGCCCCTCCCCCAGCCTCGCTGCTGCCTTGCGGTTAGATCGCAGACTGCTGTGCTAGCAATGAGGGAGGCTCCGTGGCTGTGGGACCTTCCCGGCCAGGTGTGGGATATAATCTCCTGGTGTGTCCGTTTGCTTAAAGCACAGTATTGGGGTGGGAGTTACCCGATTTTCCAGGTGTTGTGTGTCTCAGTTCCCCTGGCTAGGAAAAAGGATTCCCTTCCCCCTTGCACTTCCCAGGTGAGGCGATGCCTCGCCCTGCTTCAGCTCTCGCTGTTCGGGCTGCAGCAGCTGACCAGCACCGATTGTCCGGCACTCCCTAGTGAGATGACCCCAGTACCTCAGTTGAAAATGCAGAAATCACCAGTTCTGTGTCGTTCGCGCTGGGAGTTGGAGACTGGAGCTGTTCCTATTCGGCCATCTTGCTCCGCCCCTGGCTTTTTAATTTAATATGCCATATCTTGCTTAACCCCTTGCAAGTTTTTCAGAATAAGGTATTACTGGTTTTTTAATATTATTTTGAAAACACTGCAGGTAAATGAGTTTATGTGTATAATTTTTTGTCGTATTTAGGTTTATCTGTTTATGATAAATTCCATGGAGTAGAATTATCAGGTAAAGGTAGAAACATTTTAAGAATCTCACTCTATTAATAAGTTGCTTTGCAGAGAGTTATAACAATTTATACTCATTTCAACAGAGTTTTTCTTCACAAATAATTCTCTCCTGTTTATTTTCTATATATGCTTATACATGCACACACACGTATGTACATATATTTTACTCTTTGCTAGTTTGATCGAGAAAAGTGCCATTTTAACTTGCATTTTGAAATTGTGATAATACATTTTTCAAGTTTGTATTTACTAATTACATTTCTTTCGTATTTTTGGAATTGTGTGTTTTTATCCTCTGACTCATTACTCTATTGGGATAAGAATATTTTTAATATTAGTTTGTATGAACTTTTTAGGTAAGGAGATTATGGACTCATTGTTTTTTATATTTGTTTCAAATATTTTACTTAACCTGTTATTGACCTTTTAGTTGTGCGTCCATTAAGTCGATCTTTTTTTTTTCTTCTTCCAGTGCTTCTGAGCGTAGAACTATCTTTCTGTTCTTTGAATTTTCACTGTGGGTTGTTTTATTGTTATTTTAACCCTCACAGTTTCTTGATCCATGTTAACTTTGTTGTGGGAAATGAGATTGGTCAGGCCTTTTGTTTTTCTTCAGATTCTCAGATAGGGCAAGTGTGTTTTAGGGATATCCTTTTATTGAAGGTGATGACAATGTTTGTTAAGTTATTTCATCTGTAAAAGTACTTTTAATTTGCTCTGTTTAGAAAAATGCAGTTCACCATGTCTTATTTGTGAAGTTAATAATTCTTTCCTCTCAAGAAGTTTACTTTTATTATTTTTTAAGTTGGTGAACTGCACCTGAGGACCTGTTTATGAGATAACATTATTTCACAGATATCCCTCTTCGTAATTCCTCCACACTGGCTGTGTAATAGATTGTGAGTCTGGTATCCTCCCCTCAGTAACTAATAGCCAGGTGCTCAGAAACCAGGCCAAAAAGGCACCTGAAACACATATTATTATTATTATTATTGCTAGTATTATAATACTTTAAGTTCTGCGGTGCATGTGCACAACGTGCAGGTTTGTTACATATATATACATGTGCCATGTTGGTGTGCTGCACCCATCAACTTGTCATTTACATTAGGTATTTCTCCTAATGCTATCCCTCTGCCTGCCCCCCCATCCCACGACAGGCTCCAGGGTATGATGTTCCCCGCCCTGAGTCCAAGTGTGAAACACAGTTTTCTTTAGCACAGCTCCTAGATGGACCAGTAGGATAGCCAGAACTCATAAAGTATAAGTGCTCCTGAAAAATAGAGTATGTTTCATACTGTAGCAAGCCATAGCAAACAGCTGAGTCTTGCTATGTATTTTCCTTGGTGTCTTCAACGTAAGGAATAGTTCAGTAATAATAATGAAAGGACTACCCTTCCTGTAAACAGATTTATTCGCTTGTTTGTAATCTTTGCAGGGAAACACACAGGGAATATGAGTGGATCATATTTCTTTTCTAACTGCGTCCTAGTAAAGTAACAGAAGGGAGCTAAAATGAAAAATATGAGTTCTTTCTAGAGAAGAATTCTCTACAAATTAAATTGTTTTAAAATAAATAATTTTTAGAAATTGATAAGAGGCAAACAGCTCAGTAGGAAAATGGGCAAAAAAACTTGAACAAGCATTTCACAAAAGAGAATATTCAAATAGCCAATAGACCTATCAAAAAGTTCTCAAAGTAATTAATCTTCAAAGAAGTGAAATTTAAAACTGCAATTGGTTTCTCAGTTTTCTGTAGCACCTTGGTCTTGTATTATGGATGTAATTTATCTTATCTCTGAAGAAATTTATTACAGATATTTTTTATACATTTTATTTTTCTTTATGCAATGCCTCTGTTTCCTCCAAGTGCCTTTTTTTTCTTTTTGTTTTGGTTGGCCCCTTAATGTCCTAGGCTTTCCCCAAATTTATGATGATCTTCAGTCAATTTCTTATGCCTTTTTTTTGTTTTTTTTTTTGAGACGGAGTCTCGCATTGTCGCCTGGCTGGAGTGCAATGGCGCAATCTCAGCTCACTGCAGCTTCTGCCTCCCGTGTTCAAGCAATTTTCCTGCCTCAGCCTCCTGAGTAGCTGGAATTACAGGTGCCTGCCATCATGCCTGGCTAATTTTTTGTATTTTTAGTAGAGAGTGGTTTCACCATGTTGACCAGGCTGGTCTCGAACTCCTGACCTCGTTATCCACCCGCCTTGGCCTCCCAAAGCGCTAGGATTACAGGCGTGAGCCACTGCGCCTGGCCTAAAGCAATTTCTTATGCTTTTAAGAGTAGGGGATTGAAAAACCAGATGGCAAGGCCTGTGTGCCTAGCTTGCAGGCGTGCTTCACTGAAGAATGCTGTTTTAGCAATAAGCTCTTCTTTCTTTAGGGGATTCCTGAATGTCAGTATGGTGAACTCTTATATAGAGCCATTTGATTCATCCAGAGATGAACTCTCCAACTTCCTGCTTTGGGCTGGGTGGCCTGGGTATATCTCAGGAAGTTGGTTGCTGACATCCAGAGAGTGGGATGGAGAGTCCACCAGTCTATGTGCTGGCTTTTCCCTGTTTTCAGCCTTGGTCTTCATCTAGACTTTCCTTTGTACCTGGAATCTCAGAGCCCAGAGGCTTTCCAGTTTCTCCAGGGACTAAACGTTCTCATCTGCCTGTTCAGGAAAGGCTAAGGGTTAACAGATAATTTCCTCTATGTACACACTTGATCCAGTACCCCTGTTTTTATTACCATGTCTCTCCTCTGTCCTGCCCAGTTCTTGGTACATCTGATCCATGAGCCTTTCTGGGACTCGGCAGTGCGATTGAGCAGGGCTTTCGTTTCTGTCTCCTTTTGCTGTTTTCTTTACTTGCAAAGTCATTCACAAGCCTTTCTAGTTTCTGTCTTTGAAGAATTTGTTGCCATCTTGGGTCTCATCCTTGCCTCCTTTCTAGTCCTCTTTGTTATTCTGGGTTTATACTTTTTAAAAAAATTCTTTCCTGTTCCTTTTCTTTTTTTTTTCTTTTGAGACGAAGTCTCGCTCTGTCGCCCGGGCTGGAGTGCAGTGGTGAGATCTTGGCTCACTGCAACCTCCGCCTCCCGTGTTCAAGCGATTCTTGTGCCTCAGCCTCCTAAATAGCTGGGATTATAGGCACGCACCACCACATCCAGCTAATTTTTGTATTTTTAGTAGAGACGGGGTTTCACCATGTTGGCCAGGCTGGTCTCGAACTCCTAACCTCAGGCACCTGATTTGCCTGCCCCGGCCTCCCAAAGTGCTGGGATTACAGGTGTGAGCCACTGCGCCTGGCCCCTGTTACTTTAGTGTGGTTTTGGAGGGAAAGAAAAGAAACACTTGTTTTAATTCTCTAGTGTAACCAAAAATTGAGAACCAATCAGTTTTCATTCTTTCCAAAGGAATGTATCAGTCCATATGTCTCCGAAACTTATTTTACAAGCACCGGAAGTACCTTTCTAAATCCCATGTTCAAATGTGGATTCAGACTGGGTGGACAATGGCTTCCATACGTGCTCTTTGTGGAATGGCTGCAGAATATTTATTAAAGACCTGATGATTCTTTAAAATACATATGTTATAGGAAAATCACACAATTACAGAAGAAGATCTCTGAAACTAAATAGTACATAAAGAATACAGCATTTAAGAACATGACAGATGTCAATGAGAGATGGAAAGGTCTATCGTTACATTTCTTTGTAAAGCAAGTTTAACAATGAAGAGCTTTGTAAGAATGATGTGGCAAAGATAAAAAGGATTTTTTCCAGTTTACAAGATAGAGCCCTACCAGCTGAGTAGATACTCCTGCCAAGGTGGGAGTGAGAGGGGACTGTATGAGTCCACTTTCATTACTCCAAAATATATTATGCAAAACAAGATTAGAACAAATTATCATTGCCAAGTCATGGAAAGGAGAATGCCTGGTGTCTCATTGCTACATCCCAAAATAAAGAAAGAAAGCAGCCAGCTGGGGTGATACAGTATAAGAAATGACTGTGGCAAAAGTAGATGAGTTAGATGTATTGCTCAGTGTCCGGATAACAAATGGATGACGTGTAGCCCAGGATAGGAATGGTGCCAGTTGGCTTAGGGACAAAGTAGTCATATTCAGGGATCAGCAAACTTTCCCTCTAAAGGACCCTATAGTAAATATTTTAAATTTTGTAAGCCAGATGATCTCTATCACAACTTTTGAAATGTTTAAACAATTAAGTATATTCCATTATTAAAGGAAGATATACTCTAGACGTGAAGGCACACATTGAATAGATTGTCATGTGGTGATAAGAAAGAGGTAATACTGGGTTCAATGGGATTTTTTTTTTTTTTTAAGTGGGACAGCTAGTATTTGAAGGTCAGAAGGGCCTCTCTGAAGAAGTGGTGTTCAAACTGAGACCTGAAGATTCGCTAGATAAAGAAAAATTGATGAATTTTCCAGGCAAAGGAAATTGCCTTTGCAGGGCTGGAAAGGCAAGATGGTGAGGGGTGGCATGAGATGAGATTGTGCAGGAGACAGGCTGGAATGGTGAGGGCCTGGTGCAGTCCAGCACACACTTGCTTTGCCCCAGTGAGGCTACAGAAACAAGGAGTTTCTGTTCTGTCTTATGCCCTACCTGGTCAGAAACAAAGGCTGCCCCAGGGCCTACAGGGTGTGCCAGAGAAGCTGTCCAAGGGTTGAGATTTCACCCTGGGTGATCTCTGCATAACTAATGGAGAAGTCATTTTCTGTTCTCTATTCACAGGAGTTTTTTGAGAACCCTGCTTTTCGTCCCGATGGTCTGAAACTCTATCCTACCCTGGTGATTCGTGGGACTGGGCTTTATGAGCTTTGGAAATCAGGAAGATATAAGAGTTACTCTCCTAGTGACCTGGTCGAACTGGTGGCTCGGATCCTAGCCCTCGTGCCTCCATGGACTCGAGTGTACCGAGTGCAGAGGTAGTGTGTTATCTTTTATTCCTAAAATAGTTGGTGACTAGTCTGTTCACCATTTCTCATGGAAATAGTCTGATTTCATATTAAGGGTTTTGGATTTTTTAATGGAAATAAGGTAACTGGAATGCCATCTGTAAATAGAGAGGGATGGAAATCATAGCATGTCTAAGCCACTTTGCCAATATCATATTTATTTACCCATTCATTCATGAGCCTGGAGATGGAGCCATGACGGTCAGTAGGCATGGTGCTTGCTTCCAAGCAGCTTATGGTCTAGTTCAGTGTTTCCTCTTCCAGGTCTGCTTCCGTCTAGATGCAGTAATGGGTGTGAGCATAAGAAGTGTGGTCATATGTGCAATCTCTGTTCTAGAGCCTCTGAAAGAAAAAGAGTAGCAACAATCACTCTTTACAGATATTAATGTAAATATAGAGGAAAGGTGACATATTTCTGATGGCATAAAGAAAATAAAATAATCTGAACTGCCTTCTTCCTAGGAAAGAGGAAGTAAGATCTCATTTACAATCAGAAACTTTATTTGCCTATTTATACATACATACATACGTACATACTAGAAACGTAACGTAACTTCACAGAAAAATTTTAGAAGCCGTAAAATTTTCTGTGTACCTACAATCCTAACAAAGCCGATTCCCACACACACGTTCCCACCACCCTGCCAAAAGCTACCCAGGCTCCAATATTACAAATGCAAGGCCAGAAGGAGACTGCAAATGCATTACGTTCAGCTGCTAGAGCAGGACTCCACTGAGCACAGAAACTGTGTGACTGATCATGTAAAGCAATGAACACTGGAAACAAGCAGAATTAACAACTTAAGGAAAATTATCAAGGATATAAAGTAACGGACTTACTTGAAGGTCAAAGGACATTTACATGATACTTCTGCTGCATACTGATTTCTCACAGTTTTAAAATCATTGGCCAAACTCCAGGATCTAAATTGCCTATATGATCTTTATTTTTAAAAATACACCTAAGAATACTAAGGAGATTTTAATAGAAAAATCAACTGTTGAAATTGCTTGCGTGGCCCTTCCCCTTGTTGTTCAACCCTTCTGAAGCAATTCAGTCCAAAAGACATTAGGTGGCACAGAGCAGTGTAGGTGTCCACGTGCAGGAGGCAGGGAGCCATAGCAGTCCAGAGCAGGGTGAGAAGGTCACTCGTTCACATGCAGGAGGCAGAGGCGTGGTGCAGGCTGTTGAAGTCAGAATGTGACGAAAAGGGCATTCATTCCCACCAAGGGCAGATCTGGTACAGGATGTCAGAGCTGTACATCCTCTAGGGGTGGGTTGGGGGTATTTGCAGAAGAGGAGACAGCAAGAAAAGGCCAGTTACTTATGGGGAGTTAATCTATTCGGCAGATATATTAATGATAATGGGTGCTGGGTTTTTTTGTTATCTTAGAAGTCAATTACAAATGTTGAAAAAGGAGAAAATTACTGTGAGCATTGTGGTGTTTTGGAATAGGAGATATTGGTGTGAACTCATAGTTTCCATCGCTTAGGTAGATGTAGAAATAAGTGTAAATGTAATGAATAACAACACAGTCAGCCCTCCTTATCCTCTGATTCTGCATTTTTCCTATTCAACCAGCTGCAGATGGAAAATACTCAGAAAAAACAGTGAGTGGTTGTTGCATCTGTACTGAACATGTACAGATTTTTTTCTTGTCATTACTCCCTAAACAATACAGTATAACAACTAGTTATAGTACTTACAGTGTATTAGATATCAATAAGTAATCTAGAGGCCAGGCGCGGTGGCTCACACCTGCAATCCCAGCATTTTGGGAGGCCAAGGTGGGTGGATTACCTGAGATCAAGAGTTCGAGACCAGCCTGGCCAAGATGGTGAAACCCTGTCTCTACTAAAAATACAAAAATTAGCCGGGCGTGGTGGCAGGTGCCTGTAATCCCAGCTACTCGGGAGGCTGAGGCAGGAGAATCACTTGAACTCGGGAGGCGGAGGTTGCAGTGAGCAGAGCTCATGCCATTGCACTCCAACCTGGGTGACAAGAGTGAAACTCCATCTCAAAAAAAAAAAGTAATCTAGAGGTGATTTAAAGTATACAGGAGGATGTGCATAGGTTATATGCAAATACTACACCATTTTATATGAGGGATTTGAGCATCCATGGATTTTGGTATCTTTGGGAGTCCTGGAACCAATCTCCTTTGGATACTGAGGGACAACTGTAAATATAATGTGTGTGTGTGTGTGTGTGTGTGTGTGTGTGTGTAGCAGTGAGTGCACCTAGTTTTGAGTGAGCACAGCTGATTTCCAGATCTTGGTCTCTAAATGCTCTCCATTACTAAGGGGAGCATCTTGTGCCAAAAAGTAAGGAAGTGTTCAAAGAAGAAAGGGGAAGCTGGCTTAAAGGGCTCCCATTGGCCAAATCTGGGACAATTTGAACATCAAAATAAATATTGATACTATCAGATTGTAACCAGCTGAATAAAATAGGAATCTACACATTTATACCGATATGCATAATTAATAAATTGTAAGTGTGATTCAGAAACATAATATTTGCAGTCAGTCTTCATCATTCTCACATTCCTTATTTGCAAATTTTCCTACTCACTAAAATTTATTTGTGACTCAAATCCAATACTGGCATTTTCACAGTCATTCTTGGGCATGCTTGGCGGTGAAAAATTTGAGTTGCCCAGCATGTCACCAGCTGAGGTCAAACAGATGGCGCTCTGCCTTCTCGTTTCAGTGCTCACACTGAGAGCCAGTGTCCTTTTTGCAGTCTGTTTCATGCCATGTTTTTCAAAGTTTTATGCAGTTTGTTGAGGATTCACAAATCTCACGGCAGGAAGGCCGTGACGTGCCTTCTGGAGAGAATACATGTTATGTAAGCTTTGTTCAGGCATGAGTGATGTGCTGTTGGCCATGAGTTCAGTGTTCATTAATCAACAATATATATAAGTTGTGTTTAAACAGAAACACACATACAACAAGGTTATATATTAAGGAGCCGACAAAAATATTGTGACCAGGACCTCACAAGAACCTAACCTGGTATTTTCCCTAGGAGCAGTTGCTCAGTGTTCAATTGCAAAGTGTGTTGGTGACACTTTGTAGAATGTAACTACTTACTGCCTGCTAACAGAACTAGAACCGAGTACCAACTGTACATAGTTTGAGAGTATCTGCCCCACCATACTTAACAATTACAGAGTGAAAGAGAATAACCTAATAGTGGGAAAACCTGGCAGCTGATCAAAGTGAACATTATCAGTAATAGGACAAATCTCAATTCTGGGCCGCCTGATAGAGGGTATGAGAGCATAGCATCACTTCTCTGTTACTCAGCCAGAACTTCACGATCTGAATCCAATAGTCAGGAAATGTTAGACAAAACAAAATTGAGGAACATTCTAAAACATAACTGGCCCGTAATCTTCAAAAGTATCAGGATCAAGAAAAGAGTTCCAACTTGAAGGAGACTATGCAGACGTGACAATTAAATACAAGGTTCTGAACTGGGTCCTTTGACTGTAAAGGACTTTATTGGGACACTGGTGAAACTCAAATGAGGTATAGGATTAGACACTAGTGAAGTATCCATGTCAACTTCCTCATTTTGATGGTTCTTTTGTGGTTATGTAAGAATATCCTTGTAGGAAATATTTAAAGTATTCTCAGGGTGTTGGGACATCTTATTTGCAAATTAACTTTCAAATAGTTCAGGAAAATAATTATTTGTACTGCACTTGGGACTTTTTGTGTAACTTTGTGATTGTTTCAAAATCTAAATTAATACAATAGACAACAAAGATGCAGTAAGTAGCATTCACAGAGACAAAAGAAAAAGATGATTTGCATGTGTTATAACTGACTCAAGCAACCAGAGAGCAGTAAAGATGTGGCTTCTCAGTCGCAGAGCATGGCAACAGATAGCACAAAATAGTTAGCAATTTCACATCCAGAAATACCGAGAGTAACAAGGCATGGATCTCACAGGCAATCAGATGAGGAATTTGCATTCTCTCCCTTCATTTTCAGCTTAAATTTCTTTCTGCTGTAACCAGTGAGTCAAAAGCAGCAGAGACATTGCTATACCATTAAAAGCTTAATTTTATAGACTTTTAAATACCACTATGGGACATTATCCTGGCCTACCAACAACTGAGAAAATAAGGACTTGAAGAAAACGAGGGCAGCAGATATAGTCTCCATAGGAAAAATGTAAAGGAGTGATGACAGGAAGAGTGGAGAACACTTATATGATACAACCAAAAGGTCATATGATAAGAAAGCCATGACATTATTAATAAGCAACATATGAGGCCTGTTAAGGAAACCTGGCTGTTCTCAGTTCTTCTGATATGAACCCGTTACACTTCTCCTAGGGAGAATTGGCCCATAGGAGAGTCCACAAGCTCTGATTTCAGGAGGCCCAACTGTCACATATGTTCCTCTATCAATACACCACTTACGGAGCTTGTGAGTGAGGAGTGGCACAGGTGGATGTAGGCTTACGATTTCGAAGTGACACTCTTACTTCACACATAGGTGGGTGGATTAAAATGTAATGGAATAATGTAAAACAAGAGGCAGTAGCGCAATCTCTTTCAAAATGTGGAATTAGTAACGTCCTCAATGAGTCTGAGGACAGTTTATTGTTTGAAGATAGTGGTGACTCAGCTCCTAACATAGTAATGCCATTGGTGAAGAGAGTCATCCAGAGTCTAGCTGTGATGTCAGGTTTTTATGCTTTAGGACTGATAATGTAGTTAACTGTGAATATGATCATTTGCTAGATTTTTTTAGTACAAAGACTAATATCTTCATAGTATTTTCCATTTTGTTTTATTCTTATTTGTTACGTAGTTTTGGTGCTTTTGATATGTAACTATGATACTTCTTGTTAGACATGTTTCTGTTAGAATTCATTTTTTTTTTTTTTAATGTAGCTTACTGTGGACTGAGGTTCAATAAAGCATTTACTTTTTTGTAAGCATGGGGAGAATTCCTTGAGATGCATTATGTTACTTTATGTTTTGCATTGAGTGTTTACTAAACTATTACTGTGACTGCCTGCATAAGAACTCATTCATATTTATTATATTTTGCTACTTCCTTTTTACCCATTTTTATCTCCACATTTTCTTTGTATATACCACACTGAAAAATGATTCAGATTTATTTTGTATTGCAACTTGCTTTTTATTCTCAACAGCCATTGAAACCACTGGAATTTTAGACTAGGCTTATGCAGTGCTGAGGTAGCATATGAGATTTCACGTTCTAGTCAATGTATTACATCTTGTGTTTCTGCTGTGTACCACCACTCCATGATCTCATACACTTCTCTTTTGATCATGTGATTTTATACTCCCCCCCACCAACAGTCTGTAGAATATTACTAATTATCCAGATCTTATGTTTCTTCCTGATTTCTAGCCATAAAATATTCTATTTACATGAGCCAAATAATGTTTTCTCTGTAGAACTAAACCACTTTCAATATATGTATTAATAACAAGTTAACATTATTTTTCCAGAAATTTTCTTACAAAGTTAGAGTGCATCTTTACATATCAGTATATTTTATACACTGGCAAATTTGCCGTTGGCACTTTCGTGTTCCATTTCTTAAGGATTTAGAATAATCTTCATGGTTATAAACTTAATGGCAGAATAGTACTCTGCAATGTTAATTTGTATTTTTCAGTAAACTGTTTGCCTTGTTAGACATTTAGGTTCTTCCAGGTTTCTTTGATTTCTTTTTCCTTTTTTAAATGTAATTATCCTGGCCTCCACTACAGCTAAAATTCATGTACATAGAATTTTCTACTGCTATTGAAGTAATAGAAGTTGTATAATCTGGGCGAAGGATTTCCCGTGGTAAAGGATCTAAGCATTTTTTTATTATTATTATACTTCTTAAATCCTTTCTGGAACAAGGAGAA
This sequence comes from Rhinopithecus roxellana, assembly GCF_007565055.1. NCBI lineage: Eukaryota > Metazoa > Chordata > Mammalia > Primates > Cercopithecidae > Rhinopithecus > Rhinopithecus roxellana. The sequence continues at coordinate 136,282,217 of NC_044557.1, read as the reverse complement.
AATAAATAAATGTTACAGCTTTTGCTATGAATATTGATACAGCTTTCCAAAGGGATTATACCAGTTTAGAGTAAACATTTACTGGTTTTATCACAACCTCTACAGAATTGGGTGCTTTGTAGTATTTTTATTTTATTTAATTAAGGGTATTAATTTGCATTTTGCTAGTTTCCCTTGTAACTGGTTATTATTTGTGTTTCTTCTTACATCAGTTGTCTGTTTATATTTAATTTGCCAGTCATGAAATTTGGATTATAAATACTGTCTTTTTATTGAGAAAGCTCAAAAAAGTTCATAAATGTTGCCTCATTTTGAATTCTTTCCTCTCACCCAGACGAATGGGAGACCAGGAAACCAAGAGGCCACATTCATGTTCGTATAGGACACTTAGCACATAACAACAGTCTAATAGCTGTGTTCTAGTAAAACAGCTTCATATCTTTATTCGAAAACCTTTAATTCAGCCAGCACAGTGGCTCACGTGTATAATCCCAGCACTTTGGGAGGCCATGGCAGGTAGATTGCTTGAACCTAGGAGTTCAAGACCAGCCTGGGAAATGTGGTGAAACCTCCATCTCTACCAAAAAATAAAAACACTTTAAAAATTGGCCAGGCAAAGTGGCACATGCCTGTAGTCCCAACTACTCAGGAGTCTGAGGTGGGAGAATCACTTGAGCCTGGGAGGTCAAGGCTGCAGTAAGATGTAATTGCTCCATTGCGCTCCAGCCTAGGCAACAGAGTAAGACCCTGTCTCCAAAAAAAAAAAAAAAAAACCCTGAAATTCCATTTCGAAGTGTTTTAAATTTTATATTCAGATTTAACTAGAATTTGCTATGTCTGGACTTTTAGAAAGTAACTTGTATCAGGCTGGGCGCAGTGCTCACACTTCCCAACACTCTGGGAGGCTGAGGTGGGCAGATCACCTGAGGTCAGGAGTTCAAGACCAGCCTGGCCAACATGGTAAAACCCTGTCTCTACTAAAAATACAAAAAAATTAGCTGAGCATGGTGGTGGGCACCTATAATCCCAGCTACTTGGGAGGCTGAGGCAGGAGAATTGCCTGAACCTGGGAGGTGGAGGTTGCAGTGTGCTGAGATCGTGCCACTGCACTCAGCCTGGGTGACAGAGCGAGACTCCGTCTCAAAAAAGAAAAGAAAAAATTAAAAAAGAAACTTGTATCAAAAGCTAGATAGTAAAATTTTGATATAAAAGTGCTCAGAAACATGTTAATTGCTAACTTAGACATTATAGCCAAATGTGTATGAGAAGGCTAAGTGTTTATACAGCATCAAGTGGCTGAGAAACTTTCTGATTTTGGAAGAGAGATTCATGGGGATTTTACTCAGCAGTGTTTTTTTTCTAGCTTCAGCCTTAAAGTTTTAGAGCAATTCTGAGACTGTAGAAAATTGGTGTTAGTCTAAGACTGCAGTTAAGCACCCTGACTCAACGTGTTTAATTTGATATTAGTGATGTCTTGCTAGGAAGAAACCACTGGCAAAGGAGAAAAGTCTTCCAGGATATTTAGTTCAGATGATTTTTAATAATTATAGATTATTTATTTTTTGTTTTAAACCATAGTAAAGGAAAATCATTTGTGTCTTTCTGTTCTGTGCCTTTAGAAAATATGCCTAGCCTCTATGGAGGTTCACCTAGTGGCAGCTTCCACCAATTACAGGCAACACACTGTTGACTGGTGAAGCTGAACTTACAAGGTTTATGTGGAGAAGGAACTTTTTTTTTTTTTCCTGAGATGGAGTCTAACCCTTGTCACCCAGGCTGGAGTGCAGTGGCACAATCTCAGCTCACTGCAACCTCCGCCTCACAGGTTCAAGCGATCCTCCTGCCTCAGCCTCTTGAGTAGCTGGGATTACAGGCTCCCATCACCGTGCCTGACTAATTTTTGTACTTTTAGTAGACACAGGGTTTCGCCATGTTGGCCAGGCTGGTTTCAAACTCCTGACCTCAGGTGATCCGCCTGCCTCAGCCTCCCAAAATGCTGGGATTACAGGCGTGAGCCACCACGACCAGCCAAGAAGGAACTCTTTTTAGGCAGGTATCAGAAGGGAGAATGGAGGAAAGGAAGATAATTTAAGTGAGAACACAATGTTTCACACTTTTAAAATTGTACTGTATTTTACTGATAGATTACTTGATGTTTTTAATTGGTTATTTTCCCCACCCTTCCCTACCCATTACCTTTTTTTAAGAAAAACTATTTATACTTTTTAGTTTTATGACAGTTGAGTCAGTAACATCTTCCAGGGGGTTTTTATGAAGCAGCATCCTAATAGAAGATTCTGTTCTAGCCCTGAAGGGTGCAGTCAATGATTAAATGTAAAATTCTGTCCAGACACATGATGAAGCCACATTAAACTGTTGCTGCCCTCAGGCTATTTGACAGCTGTCTGCTGATGTGATATGTAAATCATGATGAAACAGTAGAATAGGAATACCAATTCACAAGCCAAACATGTTTCTGAAATATGAACAACTGCAGACAAAAAAAAAAGGCCTAGATATCACTTGAAAGGTTTTTGATGAGCAAATTGCAAATATCAGCACCTCTAATCTTGAAATCTTACCTGTTGAAATAGAACAGTGAATATTTTTGTATGTAATCAGTCTTCAGGCCAAGAAAGTGGAACTCGATTGAATCAAATCGGAGAAACCTAAAAATAATTTTAACTCCTACCTAGATGAATGTAGCAAGCTCAGATGGTCAGTAATCTCATCTAGGTTTTCAACTCCTAGAAGACTGTAACAATGCCTGCTTATATAGTCCAGATTGCTCACTGCAGAGTACCATTGAACATGCTCAGCATACATAGAATTATCTCTTTTCATTTTCAGTGAAAAAGACTTTGTCACTGAAACTGGCAATTACCACATTTCTGTTCCTTAATGAGGAAAAACTTCCATCTGGTATACTCCCGGCACGATACTACCAAAGACCATTGAATCCATGTTGCATTCTCGTAGTGGCAGACGTAAATTTAAGGACATTTGTGAATTGTCAGCATCAGCATAAATGCTTGTGTTACCAGGTCCTCACTGACTTGTGCTCTCTGGTAATCAGGGCCAGCTTCAAGGATATGTGACCCATGCAGTCTCATAGGGTCTTGCACTTGGCTTAATGCTCTGCTCTCACCGTCTTGAAATTATTAATAATTTTTTCACAAGTACTCTTGTGCTCTCATTTTGCACCGGGCCCCACAGATTGTGTAGCAGCCTCCTGGGTCTTTTTATCATGCACTTCTGCCTACCAACACTATATGTAAAACCTTCCCTAGATAGTTTACATCTATTGAAATTTTAATGTCTTTTAAAAGTACCAGTTTGTTATTAAAAGTATTTGTAGAGATCATCTCCCCTTGCCTTCCCATCTCCCCTTCCCACTGCCTGTGGAGACAGTGCCCCCGAAGTATGGCCAGAAGCATGTCTGGCACCTGACTGATGCAGAGGTAAGGGGAGGGAGTGCAGAGATGGCAGCTGTAGTTTTTGGGAGATTAGTTACATTGAGCAAAGAAGTTACTTGATTTAGCAAATGGGTAGATATCCTAAAGATAAGGAGAGGCAGTTTTTTCGCTCCCTGAAGGGATTTACAAACATTTAAAAGGTGAAAACTGAAAAGAACACCAAGGTACCATGTTAGTATTGGAATTATCAGTATGAACTTATGGGTTTAAAAATGTATTATATATACATATATATATATATAGTTATAGCATGTATGTCTATGTATATAAATATCTGTGTGTGTGTGTGTATGTGTGTATGCATGCATATATTTCTTAGTAGTGTATACTGAGAGGTTCTAGAGGCAATGACACCCCAGCAGTAATGAACACAGTGAGTTGCAAGATCATAGTTTCTTTTTTTTTTTTTTAATTATACTTTAAGTTCTAGGGTACATGTGCACAACGTGCAGGTTTGTTACATATGTATACTTGTGCCATGTTGGTGTGCTGCACCCATCAACTCGTCAGCACCCATCAACTCGTCATTTACATCAGGTATAACTCCCAATCCCATACCTTCCCCCTTCCCTCTCCCCATAATAGGCCCTGGTGTGTGATGTTCCCCTTCCAGAGTCCAGGTGATCTCATTGTTCAATTCCCACCTATGATTGAGAACATGCGGTATTTGGTTTTCTGTTCTTGCGATAGTTTGCTGAGAATGATGGTTTCCAGCTGCATCCATGTCCCTACAAAGGACACGAACTCATCCTTTTTTATGGCTGCATAGTATTCCATGGTGTATATGTACCACATTTTCTTCATCCAGTCTGTCACTGATGGACATTTGGGTTGATTTCAAGTCTTTGCTATTGTGAATAGTGCCGTAATAAACATACGTGTGCATGTGTCTTTATAGCAGCATGATTTATAATCCTTTGGGTATATACCCAGTAATGGGATGGCTGGGTCATATGGTATTTCTAGTTCTAGATCCTTGAGGAATTGCCATATTGTTTTCCACAATGGTTGAACCAGTTTACAATCCCACCAACAGTGTAAAAGTGTTCCTATTTCTCCACATCCTCTCCAGCACCTGTTGTTTCCTGACTTTTTAATGATTACCATTCTAACTGGTGTGAGATGGTATCTCATTGTGGTTTTGATTTGCATCTCTCTGATGGCCAGTGATGATGAGCATTTCTTCATGTGTCTGTTGGCTGTATGAATGTCTTCTTTTGAGAAATGTCTGTTCATATCCTTTGCCCACTTTTTGATGGGGTTGTTTGTTTTTTTCTTGTAAATGTGTTTGAGTTCTTTGTAGGTTCTGGATATTAGCCCTTTGTCAGATGAGTAGATTGCAAAAATTTTCTCCCATTCTGTAGGTTGCCTGTTCACTCTGATGGTAGTTTCTTTTGCTGTGCAGAAACTCTTTATTTAATTAGATCCCATTTGTCAATTTTGGCTTTTGTTGCCGATGCTTTTGGTGTTTTAGACATGAAGTCCTTGCCCATGCCTGTGTCCTGAATGGTATTACCTAGATTTTCTTCTAGGGTTTTTATGGTTTTAGGTCTAACATTTAAGTCTCTAATCCATCTTGAATTAATTTTCATATAAGGAGTAAGGAAAGGATCCAGTTTCAGCTTTCTACTTAATGGCTAACCAATTTTCCCAGCACCATTTATTAAATAGGGAATCCTTTCCCCATTTCTTGTTTCTCTCAGGTTTGTCAAAGATCAGATGGCTGTAGATGTGTGGCTATTATTTCTGAGGACTCTGTTCTGTTCCATTGGTCTATATCTCTGTTTTGGTACCAGTACCATGCTGTTTTGGTTACTGTAGCCTTGTAGTACAGTTTGAAGTCAGGTAGCGTGATGCCTCCAGCTTTGTTCTTTTGACTTAGGATTGTCTTGGCAATGCGGGCTCTTTTTTGGTTCCATGTGAACTTTAAAGCAGTTTTTTCCAATTCTGTGAAGAAAGTCATTGGTAGCTTGATGGGGATGGCATTGAATCTATAAATAACCTTGGGCAGTATGGCCATTTTCATGATATTGATTCTTCCTATCCATGAGCATAGTATGTTCTTCCATTTGTTTGTGTCCTCTTTGATTTCACTGAGCAGTGGTTTGTAGTTCTCCTTGAAGAGGTCCTTTGCATCCCTTGTAAGTTGGATTCCTAGGTATTTTATTCTCTTTGAAGCAATTGTGAATGGAAGTTCATTCATGATTTGGCTCTCTGTTTGTCTGTTACTGGTATATATAAGAATGCTTGTGATTTTTGCACATTAATTTTGTATCCTGAGACTTTGCTGAAGTTGCTTATCAGCTTAAAGAGATTTTGGGCTGAGATGATGGGGTTTTCTAAATATACAATCATGTCATCTGCAAACAGGGACAATTTGACTTCTTCTTTTCCTAACTGAATACCCTTTCTTTCTTTCTCTTGCCTGATTGCCCTAGCCAGAACTTCCAACACTATGTTGTATAGGAGTGGTGAGAGAGGGCATCCCTGTCTTGTGCCAGTTTTCAAAGGGAATGCTTCCAGTTTTTGCCCATTCAGTATGATATTGGCTGTGGGTTTGTCATAAATAGCTCTTATTAATAATGAGATATGTTCCATCAATACCGAATTTATTGAGCATTTTTAGCATGAAGGGCTGCTGAATTTTGTCAAAGGCCTTTTCTGCATCTATTGAGATAATCATGTGGTTTTTGTCTTTGGTTCTGTTTATCTGCTGGATTACGTTTATTGATTTGCATATGTTGAACCAGCCTTGCATCCCAGGGATGAAGCCCACTTGATCATGATGGATAAGCTTTTTGATGTGCTGCTGGATTCAGTTTGCCAGTATTTTATTGGCATCGATGTTCATCAGGGATATTGGTCTAAAATTCTCTTTTTTTGTTGTGTCTCTGCCAGGCTTTGGTATCAGGATGATGTTGGCCTCATAAAATGAGTTAGGGAGGATTCCCTCTTTTTCTATTGCTTGGAATAGTTTCAGAAGGAATGGTACCAGCTCCTCCTTGTACCTCCGGTAGAATTCGACTGTGAATCCATCTGGTCCTGGACTTTTTTTGGTTGGTAGGCTATTAATTATTGCCTCAATTTCAGAGCCTGCTATTGGTCCATTCAGGGATTCAACTTCTTCCTGGTTTAATCTTGGGAGAGTGTAAGTGTCCAGGAAATTATCTATTTCTTCTAGGTTTTCTAGTTTATTTGAGTAGAGGTGTTTATAGTATTCTCTGATGGTAGTTTGTATTTCTGTGGGGTCGGTGATGATATCCCCTTTATCATTTTTTATTGCATCTGTTTGATTTGTCTCTCTTTTCTTCTTTATTAGTCTTGCTAACCGTCTATCAATTGTGTTGATCTTTTCAAAAAACCAGCTCCTGGATTCACTGATATTTTGAAGGGTTTTTTGTGTCTTTTTGTGTCTCTATCTCCTTCAGTTCTGCTCTGATCTTAGTTATTTCTTGCCTTCTGCTAGCTTTTGAATGTGTTTGCTCTTGCTTCTCTAGTTCTTTTAATTGTGATGTTCGGGTGTCAATTTTAGATCTTTCTTGCTTTCTCTTGTGGGCATTTAGTGCCATAAATTTCCCTCTGCACACTGCTTTAAATGTGTCCCAGAGATTCTGGTATGTTGTATCTTTGTTCTCATTGGTTTCAAAGAACATCTTTATTTCTGCCTTCATTTCGTTGTGTACCCAGTAGACATTCAGGAGCAGGTTGTTTAGTTTCCATGTAGTTGAGCAGTTTTGATTGATTTTCTTAGTACTGAGTTCTAGTTTGATTGCACTGTGGTCTGAGAGACAGTTTGTTATAATTTCTGTTCTTTTACATTTGTTGAGGAGTGCTTTACTTCCAACTATGTGGTCAATTTTGGAATAAGTGCGATGTGGTGCTGAGAAGAATGTATATTCTGTTGATTTGGGGTGGAGAGTTCTGTAGATGTCTATTAGGTCCACTTGGTGCAGAGTTGAGTTCAATTCCTAGATATCCTTGTTAACTTTCTGTCTCATTGATCTGTCTAATGTTGACAGTGGGGTGTTGAAGTCTCCCATTATTATTGTATGGGAGTCTAAGTCTCTTTCTAAGTCTCTAAGGACTTGCTTTATGAATCTGGGTGCTCCTGTATTGGGCGCATATATTTAGTTAGCTCTTCCTGTTGAATTGATCCCTTTACCATTATGTAATGGCCTTCTTTGTCTCTTTTGATCTTTGATGGTTTAAAGTCTGTTTTATCAGAGACTAGGATTGCAACCCCAACTTTTTTTTGTTTTCCATTTGCTTAGTAGATCTTCCTCCATCCCTTTATTTTGAGCCTATGTGTGTCTCTGCATGTGAGATGGGTTTCCTGAATACAGCAGACTGATGGGTCTTGACTCTTAATCCAATTTGCCAGTCTGTGTCTTTTAATTGGACCATTTAGTCCATTTACATTTAAGGTTAATATCGTTATGTGTGAACTTGATCCTGTCATTGTGATATTAGCTGGTTATTTTGCTCGTCAGTTGATGCAGTTTCTTCTTAGCCTCGATGGTCTTTACATTTTGGCATGTTTTTGCAATGGCTGGTACCAGTTGTTCCTTTCCATGTTTAGGGCTTCCTTCAGGATCTCTTGTAGGGCAGGCCTGGTGGTGACAAAATCTCTAAGCATTTGCTTGTCTGTAAAGGATTTTATTTCTCCTTCACTTATGAAACTTAGTTTGGCTGGATATGAAATTCTGGGTTTAAAATTCTTTTCTTTAAGAATGTTGAATATTGGCCCCCACTCTCTTCTGGCTTGTAGAGTTTCTGCCAAGAGATCTGCTGTTAGTCTGGTGGGCTTCCCTTTGTGGGTAACCCGACCTTTCTCTCTGGCTGCCCTTAAGACTTTTTCCTTCATTTCAACTTTGGTGAATCTGACAATTATGTGTCTTGGAGTTGCTCTTCTCGAGGAGTATCTTTGTGGTGTTCTCTATTTCCTGAATTTGAATGTTGGCCTGCTTTAATAGGTTGGGGAAGTTCTCCTGGATGATATCCTGCAGAGTGTTTTCCAACTTGGTTCCATTTTCCCCCTCACTTTCAGGCACACCAATGAGACGCAGATTTGGTCTTTTCACATAATCCCATACTTCTTGGAGGCTTTGTTCATTTCTTTTTCCTTTTTTTCTCTAGACTTCTCTTCTCGCTTCATTTCATTCATTTGATCTTCAGTCATTGATACTCTTTCTTCCAGTTGATCGAGTCGGTTCCTGAAGCTTGTGCATTTGTCACGTATTTCTCGTGTCATAGTTTTTATCTGTCAGTTCATTTATGGCCTTCTCTGCATTGATTATTCTAGTTATCCTGTCTTCCATTCTTTTTTCAAGATTTTTAGTTTCTTTGTGCTGGGTACATAGTTCCTCCATTAGCTCTGAGAAGTTTGATCAACTGAAGCCTTCTTCTCTCAACTCGTCAAAGTAATTCTCTGTCCAGCTTTGATCCGTTGCTGGCGATAAGCTGCGTTCCTTTGGAGGGGGCGATGCGCTCTGATTTTTTGAATTTCCATCTTTTCTGCCCTGCTTTTTCCCCATCTTTGTGGTTTTATCTGCCTTTGGTCTTTGATGCTGGTGACATACTGATGGGGTTTTGGTGTGGGTGTCCTTTCTGTTTGTTAGTTTTCCTTCTTACAGTCAGGACCCTCAGCTGTAGGTCTGTTGGAGATCGCTTGAGGTCCACTCCAGACCCTGTTTGCTTGGGTATCAGCAGCGGAGGCTGCAGAAGATAGAATGTTGCTGAACAGTGAGTGCTGCTGTCTGATTCTTGCTCTGGAAGCTTCGTCTCAGTGGTGTACCCTGCCGTGTGAGGTGTGAGGTGTCAGACTGCCCCTAGTGGGGGATGTCTCGCAGTTAGGCTACTCAGGGGTCAGGGACCCACTTGAGCAGGCAGTCTGTCCGTTCTCAGATCTCAACCTCCGTGTGGGGAGATCCACTGCTCTCTTCAAAGCTGTCAGACAGCGTCGTTTGCATCTGCAGAGGTTTCTGCTGCTTTTTTGTTGTTGTTGTTTAGCTGTGCCCTGTCCCCAGAGGTGGAGTCTACAGAGACAGGCAGGTTTCCTTGAGCTGCTGTGAGCTCCACCCAGTTCGAGCTTCCCAGTGGCTTTGTTTACCTACTTAGGCCTCAGCAATGGTGGGCGCCCCTCCCCCAGCCTCGCTGCTGCCTTGCAGTTAGATCTCAGACTGCAGTGCTAGCAATGAGGGAGGCTCCGTGGGCGTGGGACCCTCCCGGCCAGTGTGGTATATCATCTCCTGGTGTGCCGTTTGCTAAGACCTTTGCTGAAGCGCAGTATTAGGGCGGGAGTTACCTAATTTTCCAGGTGTTGTGTGTCTCAGTTTCTAAAGGGATTCCCTTCCCCCTTGCCCTTCCCAGGTGAGGCAACGCCTTGCCCTGCCTCAGCTGTCACTGGTCGGGCTGCACCAACTGACCAGCACCGATTGTCCAGCACTCCCCAGTGAGATGAACCCGGTACCTCAGTTGAAAATGCAGAAATCACCCATCTTCTGTGTCACTCGCACTGGGAGCTAGATACTGGAGCTGTTCCTATTCGGCCATCTTGCTCCAGATCCGATCATAGTTTCTAAATACCACTCTCCACTAAAAGAAATCGGGGCTTGGAAAAATGACCATTTCCAGGGCTGGGGCAGCAAACATACAGGATGAACATAGAACATCTTGTTGTTCCAGAGAGTAAGTAAATAACCAAAGAATGACGGGGTCATTCAGAAGGACCCAGAAACCAGCCTGAATAGGTACCCACTGGCAAAATCTAATGTCAGCAACAAAATAAATAATGTTATTATTAGTTAAAAACTTGTATAAAATAGGAATCTATAAGTTTATACTAATATACATAAATGAATAGTTAAATAGGAAAGAAGGGAAAAGTCTTTCTTACATACAAGGTCAACTAGTAAATGTAGGAGGGATGGTAGAAATAGTCACTATTTGGCAACCATTATAGGAAAGGTGATAGAAACAGGAGTCATCAGTCGATGTGAGACTAGTAGTTGTAGGTTTAATGAGGAACAGGGTGTTGTCATGACATTGACATTTCTCCGCATGAAATATTACTCAGATGTAAAGGGGGAAATGGTGACCATGGTGGAGATAACCAGCAGACACAGTTTTGATCAGGGCATCCTGTGATGAAACAGGTCAATATAGCATGCCTATGTGATTCACTGAGACGGGGCATCATTTCTGTGGTATTCCTGCCAAGAATTCATGGACTGTGGTCATGAGGAAACACTGGACACTTCCAGTGAGAATAAAGACTTTCTCACTGGATACCATTAAGTATGGTGTTAGTGATAGGCATTTTTAGATACTGTTTATCAAGTTGTGGAAGTTCCCCTTTATTCCTAGTTTACTGAGAGCTTTTATCATGAATGGGTGTTGGATTTTGTCAAATGCACTTTCTGCATTGACTAATATCGTGAGATTTTCTGCTTTAGCTCATTGTTGTGATGAATTACGATAAATTGCACTCGGTTTCAACATATTCTTTTTATGCATTTGATACATTGGATTTAATTTGCTAATATTTTGTTGAGGATTTTTCCGTCTATGTTCATGACAGATGTTGGTCTGTAGTTGCTGTGATCTGAGTGTTCCTCCTGCACGAAAAAATAAAAAATTCATGTGTTGAAATCCTTACCATCAGGAGGTGGGACCTTCTGGGATGTGATTAGGTTAATAAGGCAGAGCCCTCATGAATGGGATTAGTTACTCAAGAAAAGAGGCCCCAGAGAACTGCCTCATTCCTTCCATCATATGAAACACAGCAAGAAGGCACCATCTGTGAGAAAGTGGGCCCTCACCAGACACTGAATATGCCAGTACCTTGATCTTGGCCACCAGAACTGGAAGAAATAAATTTCTGTTGTTCATAAGCTAAACAGTTTATGGTATTTTGTTAAAGCAGCTCAAACAGACTCAGACAGTAGTTTTCTTGTAAGTTCTTTGTCTGGTTTTCGTGTTAAGGATGCTGGCCTCATAGAATGAGTTAAGAAGTACTAAGAAGTATTCCCTCTGCTTCTGTCCTCTGAAAGAGATTGTAGAGAATTGGTATAATCTTGCTTAAATGTTTGGTAGAATTCACTAGTGATATAGTCTTATTCAGATTGTGTATTTCTTCTTGTGAGTTTTGGCAGATTGTATCTTTCAAGGACTTTGTCCATTTCATCTAGGTTATCAAATTTGTGGGCATAGAGTTGTTCATAGTCTGCCGTTATTATCCTTTTAATGTTCATGGGCTCTGTAATGATGTCTCCTCTTTCACTTCTGGTACTAGGCATTTCTGTCCTCTCTTTTTTGTTAGCTTGGCTGGAGGCTAATCAACTCTTTATTGGTCTTTTCTTTTTTTTTTTTGAGACGGAGTCTCACTCTATCGCCCAGGCTGGAGTGCAGTGGCTGGATCTCAGCTCACTGCAATCTCTGCCTCCCGGGTTTAGGCCATTCTCCTGCCTCAGCCTCCCAAGTAGCTGGGACTACAGGCACCTGCCACCTCGCTGGGCTAGTTTTTTGTATTTTTTAATAGAGACGGGGTTTCACCATGTTAGCCAGGATGGTCTCGATCTCCTGACCTCGTGATCCGCCCGTCTCGGCCTCCCAAAGTACTGGGATTACAGGTTTGAGCCACCGTGCCCGGCCTATTGGTCTTTTCAAAGAACCAGTTTTTGGTTTCATTGATTTGTTTCTCTGTTGATTTCCTGTTTCAATTTCACTAATTTCCACTCTAATTCTTATTATTTATGTTCTCCTGCTTACTTTGGATTTACTCATTTTATAGTTTCCTAAGATGGAAATTTGGATTTTTTTAGCTTAGATTTTTCTTTTTCTTTTTTTTTTTTTGAGACGGAGTCTCGCTCTGTTGCCCAGGCTGGAGTGCAGTGGCCGGATCTCAGCTCACTGCAAGCTCCGCCTCCCGGGTTTACACCATTCTCCTGCCTCAGCCTCCCGAAGATTTTTCTTCTAATATAGGCATTCAGTGCTATAAATTTTCCTCTAAGCACTGCTTTTGCTGCCCTTGTTCTTTGTTTCTATTTTTGTTTTCCATTCTTTTTCTGCCCTTTGTGGTTTTAATTAAGCAGTATATATTATTCAGTTTTCTCTCCTTAGCATATCAGTTATTCTTCTTTTTTTACTTTTTTTTTTCCAGTGGTTGCCCTAGAATTTGCAATGTGCATTTACTACTAATCTAAATTCACTTTCAGATAACACTGTACCACTTCACAGGTAATGTGATACCTTATAATAACAAAATAATCCTAATTCCTCCTTCCTGTCCCATGTATCATCGCTGTCATTCATTTCACTTAAATACATGCATAAGTAAGCATTTCTATATATGTGTGTATATACACACACATAAGTTATCTATAGCAGCATACATAATTGAATACCTTGCTATTATGTTGAACAAACTCTGTTGGATCATTTTAAAATAAGAAAAATGAAAGGTTTTATTTTGCCTTTATTTTTGTTCAACATTTTTCTTTATGTAGGTCTGAGTTTCTGACCTATATCATTTTCCTTCTCTCTAAAGAATTTCCTTTAACGTTTCTTGCAAGGCAGATCTATTAGCAACAAATAACCTCCATTTTTGTCTGAGAAAGCCTTTTTTCTCCTTTATTATCCTTTGAAAGAATACTTTCATAGGATACAGCATTCTAGGTTGGTGGCGGGTGTTTTTTTTCCTATCAGCAGTTTAAATACTTAACTGTACTCTCTTCTTGCTTGCATGGTTTCTTAGGGGAAGTTGGATATAATTTTTATTTTTCTCTGTACATAAGGTGTTTCCCCCATCCCCAGCTTCTTTCAGGAATGTTCTTTATCTTTTTATATTCTGTAGTTTGAAAATGAAATGCCTACGTGTAGGTTTTAGGGGTGTTCACCCTGTTTGGTGTTCTCTGAGTTTCCTGGATCTGTGGTTTGATGTCTGATATTAATTCTGGGAATTTCTCAGTTACTGTTGTTTCAAATATTTCCGATATTAATTTTGTTTCTTCTCTTTCTGATGTTCTTATACACATATGTTACACCTTTTATTTATTTTAGAGACAGGGTCTCACTCTTGCCCAAGCCATTCTACCACCTCAGCCTCCCATGTAATCGGGACTACAGGCGTGTGCCTCCATTTTTTGAGGGTATGTGGTCTTATTATGTTGCCTAGGCTGTTCACGAACTTCTGGGCCTCAGCCTTCCAGAGTACAGAGGTTATAGGCATGAGCCACCGTACCCGGCCTGTGTGACACATTTTGTAATTGTTCCACAGTTCTTGGAAATTCTGTTCTATTTCTTTCAGTCTTTGTTGTCTGCTTTTCCATTTTCAAAGTTTCTCTTGATAATATCTCAAGCCTAGAGATTCTTTTCTCAGCTATGTCTATCTACTAATAAGTCCATCACAGGCATTCTTTATTTCTGTTTCAGTGATTTTTTGATCTCTAGCATTTCTTTTTAGTTTTTCTTTGGATTTCCATCTTTCTGCTCACATTCCCCTCTGTCCTTAAATGCTAGCTACCTTTCCGTTAGAGCCTTCAGCATGTTAATTATAGTTGTTTTAACTTCCTGGTCTGATCATTCCAACATCCCTGCCATGTCTGTTCCTTATTCTTGCTCTGTCTCTTCAAGTTGTGTCTTTTGCCTTTTGGTATGCCTTCTAATTTTTTCTTCATAGTCAGACATGTAATGTTCTAGGTAAAAGGAATTGCTGTAAATAGGCTTATAGTAACCTGATGGTAAGATGACAGGGGAGGAGAAGTGTTCGCTAGTCCTGTGATTAGGTCTTAGTCTTTCATTGAGCCTATGCCCCTGGACTGTGAACTTCACAAGGGTTTCTCGTTTTTTCCTTCCCCGTTAAATGGGACAGGATGACTAGAGTGGGCAGGAGTTGGATATTTCCTTCCCCCAGGTCAGTTAGGCTCTGGTTAACTAGTTTCTCCTACGGGAAGGCCTTGTTAAGAAAAGTAGTGCTAGGTCATTTTTCAAAATGGTTTCTTTTCCCCTCTGCCAGCCAGAAGCAGAAGGGTTTATTTCTCTGATATTTAATGTGGGGACCTGGCCAAGCTACTGGAGGTAAATCTCACAATATTGTAGGAGTTGGCCTGTGACTGGGTCCATCTGGAGTTTTTAACTCTCAGACTTGTCTGAGCCTCCAGCAGTGCATCAGTTAGAGTTCAGGTTTTCTTACTTTAGAGTTGGTTTCGCACAGCAGCTTCCACTCAGGAGTCTCTGCTCTGTTAAGCCATGCCTTCAAGTAATGAGTCTGTGGTCTCTGCTCTGGGAAGCCACAGCTCCCTCTTTTTTCCTGTCTGTCTCTCCAGCCCTGGGGCAGTAGTTTACCTTGTATCTTCCCCTCTTATAGGTCCAATAAGAGTTGTTGACTTTTCAGACTGTTGACCTTTTACTTGTTTGAGTGGAGTAGCAACTTTCAAGCTCCTTAAAGGCAGAACTAGAAACTGGAAGTTCCTCCTCTGCCTGCTTTTCACTTAGGTTTTTTTGTTGCTGAGTTATAAGAGTTCATTATATATGCTAGATACAAGTCCCTTATCAGATATATGATGTGCATATATTTTCTCTCATTCTGTGAGTTTTTTCGCTTTTTTATTGGTATGATTTGCAGCACAGACATCTTTAATTTTGATGTAGTCTATCTTTTTCCTTTGTCACTTGTGCTTTGGCGTCATGTGTAAGAAGCTCAGCAGTGGCTGGGCACCGTGGCTCATGCCTGTAATCCCAGCACTTTGGGAGGCCAAGGCGGGCAGATCACCTGAGGTCAGGAGTTCAAGACTAGCCTGGCCAACATCGCAAAACTATCTCTCTACTAAAAATACAAAAATTAGCCGGGTGTGGTGGCAGGCACCTGTAATCCCAGCTACTCGGGAGGCTGAGGTAGGAGAATCACTTGAATCTGGGAGGTGGAGGTTGCAGTGAGCCGAGATCATGCCACTGCACTCCAGCCTGGGTGACAGAGCGAGACTCCATCTAAAAAAAAAAAAAAAATGCTCAGCAGCATGAAGTTTACTTCTGTGTTTTATTCTAATAGTTGTGTAGTTTTAGCTCTTACTGCATTTGGGTCTGTGATCCATTTTGAGTAAATTTTGTATATGGTATGAGGTAGGGGTCCAGTTTCATTATTTTGCCTATTTGTTGAAAATACCATTATTTTCTCACAGAATTGTCTTGGCACCATAAATGATTTTTGATGTGTAGGTCTTAGATCCTAGTTTTGAAACCATTACTGAACATCCAGGTAGCTCTGACTATGGTGATTTACCAGATGTCATATCCTAGAAAATCCTTGTGGAGTTCACATGTCATTTACAAACTTTAGTCGTTTCCATAATGAGGCATACTCAGGGTCTGCCTAACCAAATTGTCATTTGCCAGTAGAGAACTTAGTGTACCAAAGAAGGGCCTAATTTTTTCCCCTGATATCAAATTAAAGCTCCAAAGTGCCTCAGCTTTTTATGATTGTAAATTATCAGTCTGTCTAGATGAATTTTAATTAACGTTTTCTACCTTTGCCACTTATCAGATTAATGAATTCTGTGTGTTTAATACCTGTCCACGTTTGTCCCTATCAAGTTTCAAAGTATGCTTTTTAGAAATTAGACCAGTTCTTTGAATTCTGTGTGCTAGTGAAAAGAGCAAGTATAAAGTTGTGCATATGGATTAATAAGCAAATCATTTTCTTTATAGGTAGGGAGGGAAGTTTAATTTGGATGTAGGGAAATGGCAGTCGGATAAGAGCAGAACAACAGCATCATTTATGATTGGGGAGCTAATGGAGGGAAGTTGTCCTGTTGGTTGTGAGATGGGTTCTGCAGCTCCTTCTGTGGGCTGGGTAGGCTCCATGGGCAGGTCTCTTACACATCGCTGTCCTGGATTATCTCCTCTGAGTCCGTTCTACAAAGGAGACTCTTTAAAACCATGTTTTCTACCTATGGTAACAGAGCTGATGAGAGTTTAATCGATGCTTCTTTTAAGGGTTTGAGATTTTTTAATTGGTTTTTGATGCATTGGATAATTAACTTCTCAGTGATCAGTTTTCTGCATACAGTCATCCTTCAACCCACAGAGGCCCTACCTTTAGGCCTCTGCTCTCTTCCCATGTCCAGCCATCCATGGTATCCCACACCTCTTCATTCATTTTCTTCTTAATTAACTAAGGACATAGAGAGGAGCGCTGCCCCAGGTGTAGTCCTGAGATGCTATCTCATGTTCCTAAATGCAAGAAGGCTGTTGTGTGCCTTAGACAAATTGCATATGTTAAGCTGCTTTGAGTTATAGCGCTGTCCATGAGTTATAGTGCTGTGGCCATGAATTCAGTGTTAATGAATCAGCTAGATGTTAAATAAGGTGCCTTTAAACAGAAACGTGCATCAAACAAGGTTATGAATTGATCAGTTGAAGATGTTTTAGGGGCTCACAGGAACCTAACCCTGTATATCCCCTGTGGACAATGCTTTAGTATTCACTAATTCAGTATTCACAACAGCATAACTATCATGGATAACAAGAATTAAATGTATTTGTCATGTAATGGGCACTAACACTGGTTGCCACTGACTTTATCAGATTAATTTTGTGCCATGTATGATAATGTTTTAAATTTTAAGTTTTATGTATTTCTTATATGTGTATATATAATGTATAGCCATATATTTAATAATTTATATATTTGTGAGTTCTTTATAAATTATTTTAGGGTAAAAAAGGGCATTTGGAAGACTTTATGTTTGGCTTGTACAATCTGAAACAGTAAAATTTTTAAAATATACATACGTTCCTTGCCAAAATCAACCATATTTTTTACTTTAATAGCTTTCATTTAGCGTCACCTGATTACTAATTTTAAAATGTATTTGATTTTAAGAAAATTATAGTTTCAAAGATAGAAAATTTATTTTGCCAAAAACTGTAAGTAAGCCATATATGCAAACTCTGGTCACTGTAATATATACATTTTATGTCACTCTCACTTTGAACCCTCCAGTGTGTCTTTGCCTTAAAGAATTTTGACTTATCTTTGATTTATAGAGTATTTATGGCAACTCTCCTGGCTTCCAGAGCCTAACAGACTTATTTGTATAGCTTTTAAAGCTAATTGATTGGCTTTTGATACTTTTGCTGGAGGAATATCTTATTAAAATCAAATGGATGAATTAGCTAATTGCATTTAACATTTGAAGGGATAAGTGAAAAGAGGAGAAAAAGACTCAAGTTGATTCAAAAGCAGAATGAGAAGAAAAAATAATTGGCATATTCTCCACATCTTTCCTCTGATCAACCACATAGGAGACAAAACAAATTAGAGACTTGTCTTTGAATAGGAAGCAGATGTGCGGAGCATATTCTTACTTCAGATTTTGCTAACTGTTTTATCTTTAGATACTGATTTTTATCTAGAGGAGAGTGTTGGAGCAACTAAAATGGAACTCATAAAACTTCAGCTCTTGATGGAAGTTTCCTTGATGCCTGGCACTTTATGCTGTATTAATGCTAGGAAACAAATTTTATTTCCTCCTATCTTTAGGCAAGCTGTTATTCCTCTAATGCATAGTCACTTGTAACTTAGATTTTTGAGAAACAAGGAAAAAAGATTTATTCTTTGAGACCAGTTGTTGGCTAAGGCAGGCTTTTGAGCATCCCAGTTACTTGTCATTCAGCAGCTGTGTAGGAAAGTGTAAGCTACATTGTTGAACAAATTTCTTAAAGGAAAAAATTTATTTCTTGATTTATTTGGTACAAATGTCTCTTTACTCAAAAAATCTTTACAAATGGTTATTGGGCATTCAGACATTTGTTTAGCACTCTGTAGTCTTATAAAGTGATTTCAATCAGGTGCCTTTCACAGAAACCCTGAAGGTCAGGGGAAATCATAATTTCCTTGATGAGAAAGCTGAGGCGTAGAGAAGCTCCTTGTTAGGAGGCGTTGCCTCTGATTTCCTGGTCAGATTCATAAATTTCTTGCTTTTTTGTTTTTGTTCTTTTTTATTTTTTTAATGTCCTTGCCTTACTGCTATGGAGAATGATTTCTATTTTGCAACAGTTTATGTTTTTCTCCTGTGTACAGGGATATTCCAATGCCTTTAGTCAGCTCAGGAGTAGAGCATGGTAACCTGAGAGAGCTGGCACTTGCAAGAATGAAAGACCTCGGAATACAGGTACGAGCAAATATGGTGGTCAGGCCACAGCTGTTGAGAAAAAGAGGAATCTGAAACGCTAAACGACTTTGCTGCTATCACCCCTAAAACTAGACTTGCGGGTCAGGTCAGAAAGTCCCCAGATGTTGAAGGCATAGTCACTGGACCATGTCGGAGCTGAAGCCAGTGGTGCAGAGGCTGCCTGCTGTTCCTTCATTCCTTTCTGCTCTCTTCTGCCTGCTCAGATTGCCAACTGCGTGCTCCATTCCAGTTTTTAAAAACAATTTTTCTTTTGAAGTATTAGGAATTCAGTTATTGACTGAAGAAAAGGAAGATGTGATTCCTGAGAAGAAAGTATAATCATTTGAAAAGACAAGGATTATGGGCATGAAATAATTGCCAAAACTGCTATTGCCCCACATATACCAGTCTCCCATCCCTCTGGCCATTGAAATCCCTTCTTTGGTCACAGATACTTACTAAGTATCCCCTCTGTGCTGGCCCAGGATGTAAAAAGAGCCCAAGAACCTGCAACTTAACAGTCTCTGTGGGAAATTGTTAAGTCACAGGAAGGTTTGAAACTCCAGTACTCAGGAACTTCTTAGAGCTGCTAAAGGAATAAACCAGGAGTGGTGTTGAGAACAAGGGCCGACTCCTGGGCTCTGCCTTCAGAGATTCTGGATCAGTAGGTTGGGATGGGACCAATCTGTTATCCAGCACTAGGTACATGGTTCTCATGCACAGTTCAGATGTGGGCCCCACTTTGAAAGACATTGTTCCAAGGATTGCATATGGTGTTTGTGGACTTCCCTAAGACATTTTATTCTCTCACTCAAATTATTATGGAGAAAATTTTTCAGATTGTTCAAGGGAGAGTTTGTGAACATTATTGGCATATTCTACCCAAAAAAAGTGAAGAATTTTATGTTCCAGAAAAATAGCAAATGCATTTGTAGTAATTAATGGCACCAAACAAAATTGTGTGCCTGCTTTGCCTCCCAGACTCAAGCTGTTCATGTTCTCCATCTCCTCTCGCCTCCAAGAAGGCCACTGACCTTCAAGAAGGTCAAGGTGACTGACCTGGCCTGGTTATCCCAACAATCTCGTTGTCCATCCATCTTCTTTAACCCTCACCCCTCATAAGCCTTGTTAGCCTCTGTTAAAGTAAACTAGGATTGAGTCCAAAGGCTGGAATTCAGTCATAGCCAAAATATATCTAGTTCCTAGAGGCAACATCTTGAGCAGAAAATAAGCACACACCAAACTCTGCCTTTAAAAAAGCATGCCAAAAAAAAAAGAAAAAAAGAAAAAAAAGAAACAGCATGCAGGTGTTCATTAAGAACATGGAACAGTAATACATTCCCATGCTAGCTACCATATAGAACTACTGTAGTGAAAGGACAGCAGCTACACTCAGTAGATTAATAATTACCGAGATTGATCATCTTTGTCTGCTATACAGTTTTTGTTTACTGGAATTCATGGATTCCACATCAGCAAAGCATTATCTTGAGCAGTTCCTGGGTTGTAGAAGTAGCTTTAATTTTCTAGCACTGAATAATGAGCTCTTATTTTTCTCTTGGAATTATATACATGTATGGCAGTCCTTCATAAATATACTATTAGTAGAAAAGCTTACGTGACATCATCAAATTTCCCACAGTGATCTTTTCTCACTGGAAGAAAATGTTTATGGTTTGTTCTGTAAGGGGGAAATACACCATAGGATATATAATTGAATAATTACAAGGATTTATAATAATGAAAAGGACTGTGTAATTGTAAATGTCTGGTAGCGTAGCATGCACTGTGGGTCGTAGAATAGAAGTGAGAGCCACATTACAGATGCTTGGCCATGCAGACCAGGCATTGCATTGGCATTGTCTGTAGGCAGCTCCATGCCTCCTCAGATATTCAAAGAGCCATTTGTGATTGTGCTTCAGAGTATGTAATACACAGCTCTAGGTTCCTTCTCCCTCCCTCCCTCCCTTCCTTCCTTCATTCCTTCCTTCCCTCCATCTCTCCCTCCCTCCTTCCCTTTCTTCTTCTTTCCCTTCCTTTCTTCCACAGTGCCCTTCTTGCAAAAAAAAAAAAAAAAAAAAAGCCATCTTCAACATGTACTTTTTGGATATTCCTAAAATGATACAAATATGGTGATGCTAAAAATGTTAACTGCCATAAAATGGAGAAGGTTTTAAAAATTTAGGAATTTACTTTTTACTGTTTATATACATACTTCTGGATTGTACTTTCAGATAGTTATATCACCCAGGCAAACCTGTTTCTTACTCTTGTGACTTACATTCTTTACTGCTAAGATTATATTGTATATTGATCTTTTTTGAATTCTAAATTTATTTTAAAAGCAATACTGTACTACTTCATACATTCCTATTCTGGTTTCCCCTATCCTCAGATTGATTAAAGGTGGTTTTATTTTGAAATTCAGCTCTTTTATCTCATTATAAGTTATGTGCAAACTTAATTTTGAGCCCAGGGTTTGGTGGAGAGGTTTAAATAAAAATAAAGATTGAATTACTTACCAGTTTTATATTTGTGCCCTCCCCCTGCTCCGCCACTTTTTTTGACAGTGTCGAGATGTGAGAACCAGAGAAGTTGGAATCCAAGAAATTCATCACAAAGTACGGCCATACCAGGTTAGTCTCTTCAATGTCTTAGAGGGCCTAGGTACTGTCCTTAGATCTTTGCCAACCCTGCGCCCACATGTTCTTAACCAAGGACAGAGCCCCAGAAGTGAATAACTAAGAGCAGAGACTAATCGAGGATTAGATACCGGTGTCAAACCATGAAAGCCAAATAGGAGAATTCTAGAAGAGCCAGGTTAAGAAAACGAAGTCTGAACCTCATTCTAGATTAGCACTGTCCAATGGAACTTTCTGCAGTGTTGAAAATGTTCTATGATCTGGGCTATCCAGTATCCCATATGGTGGTGACTGTTGAGCACTTGAAATGTGGCTTGTACAAATGAGGAACTAAATTTTTAATTTTATTGAATTTTGATTAATTCAATTGTAAATAGTCCCCTGTGACTACAGGCTACATTTGGGAAGTGTGTAGTATGATCTGCTTCTCTCTTTGTGTGTAACTATTCAGCTGTTGCCCAATGGTGATAAGCAAATGAATAGATCAGCCCTTATCCACAGGATCCACAAAAATTAAGCATAATGCCTTAAGGCATTGATGGTATGTAATGAATTAACTTCTCTCTTATACTTGTATAATGTCTAACTGTATGCCAAATTTTCTGTAGGATTTGATTCTCTTGTGGAGCCCCATTTGAGAAAGGCTGGAATAGATGATCTCTGCATTGATGTTTCTGTTTTCAGCATGAGTTAGTTAATTGACATTTTTCACATGTAGGACCTTTTGAGAGAAAAAGCAGATCCAACACAATTTGCCAAATTCTTGTGCAGTTCAGTTATTTAGCAAACATTGTTGAGAAGGAATATGTGTTAGTCTGAATTGTTCACCTTGCTCTGGTTACAATCTGCTCATCTACCGAGTGTTTCTGCATGTGGCCGTGTCCATGTGTATACTTTTCTCTGTGCATGGATATTGTTACATATGGCTTCTATTTAGGAAAAGTACAAGAGCCATTTGTACAATGAGCTGAAGAGCCAAAAGCCTGTGCAGACTGCTACCACAAAGCCTCTCCCCAAAAGCTACCCTCCATGATTGAATTTTCTTTAACATTTTTATCCCATAAAATTATGCATAATATTTTAAGTGCCCTGTGGGAGGCCATAATTCCTTGAAATTTCATCATGGTGCCAGTGACCAGCATCACATTTTTCTTCCCCAAAGGTAGGTTTCAGTGGAGACGATAAGATTAGAAGGTGAAACCCAAACCATTGAGCACCTGACAGTTTTGAGACAAAGGGGTGCTCCTGAGAGCTACGCATGTGACGGATTTTGAAATTTTACATTAGAGACTCTTCATGGGGAGTCAAATGCGTGGAAGCCTTTACTGAGCTGCATCTCTGTAAGAGTCTCAAGGTTAATGAAGTTCAAGTATTTGTGAAATTATACAGTTGTTTTCCTTTTATAATAGTCCATGAACAAGGTATGAACTTTAATCTTGGTGCTATTTGAGAGTAGACAAGTAAAAAGAAACATAATTAGTGATTATTCATTCCTTATCCCTAACTAGATATTAA
Organism: Rhinopithecus roxellana; assembly: GCF_007565055.1. NCBI lineage: Eukaryota > Metazoa > Chordata > Mammalia > Primates > Cercopithecidae > Rhinopithecus > Rhinopithecus roxellana. The sequence goes on along the minus strand of NC_044557.1, from coordinate 136,259,414 downwards.
CCTAAATAAATACATACAATTACAAAAATGAATTTGGTTCTTTAATTTTGAATAATATTTTTTGTGGCTTTTTACTAAACAGGTTGAACTGGTAAGGAGAGATTATGTTGCAAATGGTGGCTGGGAAACATTCTTGTCATACGAAGACCCAGATCAAGACATTTTGATTGGCCTCCTACGATTACGCAAGTGTTCAGAAGAAACTTTCCGTTTCGAATTGGGTGGAGGTGTCTCTATAGTACGAGAGCTGCATGTGTATGGAAGTGTGGTCCCTGTGAGCAGCCGGGATCCTACCAAATTTCAGCATCAGGTATCCTGTATTCCATTTCTATTTGACTTGTAAGAAACTGCCCAAGTAGGAAAAGAGAAAAGGAATGGGGTGAAGACAGGAGGAAGAGACAGAGGAGGAGGAGAGGGGAAAGAGAAGCATAGAAACAGAGGAGCCAGTGTTTTAGTTGTTCGGAGATGTTTTCTCCCCAGATTGTATCCTTTTGGGAGGAAAGGACAAACTGAGATTCAGTCAGTTGGAACATAACAAATTGAACCACATGGAATTGGTATTTTTTTGAGATGGAGTCTCACTTTGTCAACCAGGCTGGAGTGCAGTGGCATGATCTTGGCTCACTGCAACCTCCACCTCCCTGGTTCAAGTGATTCTCCTGCCTTAGCCTCCCTAGTAGCTGCGATTACAGGTGTGCACCACCATACCTGACTAATTTTTGTATTTTTAGTAGAGATGGGGTTTCACCATGTTGGCCAGGCTGGTCTTGAACTCCTGACCTCAGGAGATCCACCCACCTTGACCTCCCAAAGTGCTGAGATTACAGGCATGCGCTACTGCGCCCGGCCTGCAGTTAGTATTTTTGAAAGTAAGAAATTGTCTAATACTGGCAATCTCATATGGGTCCACTTATTGTGGAATCAGGTTAGATGGTGATGGGAAAACGTTTATGAAACACTTCTTAAGGTTAAGCCATATTATACATAGAGGAACCCTATTCTAACCCCAGACAACCTACCTTAATAACTCACTTCTCAAAATTTCCAGAAAATGTGTTAAAATCTAATGGTGGATATGATATAAGCTCCAAAATTGATGATTTAAGAATTTTGCCTGGTTTCTCAACTCTTAGAAAGTAGAGAGGTGGCTGGGAGTGGTGGTTCACACCTGTAATTCCGGTACTTTGGGAGGCTGAGGCAGGTGGATCACCTGAGGTCAAGTTCAAGATCAGTCTGGCCAACATGGTGAAACCCCATCTCTACTAAAAATACAAAAATTAGCTGAGCATGGTGGCACATGCCTGTAGTTGCCGCTACTCGGGAGGCTGAGGCAGGAGAATCACTTGAACCTGGGAGGCAGAGGTTGCAGTGAGCCGAGATTGAGTCACAGTGATCTCGCCCAGTGCAGTGAGCCACGGCACTCCAGGCTGGACAACAGCGGGAGATTCCATCTTAAAAAAAAAAAAAAAAAAGTAGAGAGGTGACTAAGAAATTAAAGACATATTGCCCCAGACTTCCATCATTTAGAGATTGCCTAGAACTTACCTAAAAAGAGACAAAATTTGAGAGGGAATTACTGTCTTCCTGTGGATAGATTACATCATCCACAAAATGCCTTTTGGTAGCTCTTGTTCGAAAGTTAGGCCTTTTTCAATTGTCTACTACAGTATACCTTTGGTATGATTGAATGGTTTCTTATTCCTTACTCCCATAAGTGGGCTTTTTCACTCTTATTTTAACAGATTTTAGCAACTACTAAAGTATATAGCCTTCTTGTTTTATGGACCCCTCTTAATGAACTGCCTTCCTTTTTAATTCCCACTCCTCTTTGTTGCTCTGTGCAGGGATTTGGCATGCTGCTGATGGAGGAAGCAGAAAGAATAGCTAGAGAAGAACATGGATCTGGGAAAATTGCTGTGATATCAGGTAAATGGGGGAGGGCGAAGTTCATGATTCCTTCCCATTTTGAACTTGGCACCACAGTGAAAACTATGTTGGTACCCTCTTGCCCCTGTTGATGGTTATTACGTTCAAAATTGAGCTGAGCTGACTGGCGAAGGACTTGTGCTCAAACAAAAGTTACAAAAGCAGTTTAGTGGAATAGAGCTTTCTGAGCCCTCTGAGAGTCAAGACCAGTGACCCATATCCCCTCTTCTGCACTCTGTCACACTGTTCAGCGTGGTTGCTTCCTCCCTGTGCTGTGCTCAGTTACTGTATCTGAGGAAATGGAATTTGCGTGTGTTTCACTATTGTGGAGATTATCACTATTGTTCAGAAATTAAAATAGAACCTCAGTTGCCAGTACAAGCTGTTTAAAGGCCAAATTCCTGCTCTTTCAATTTTCTTCTCAGTAACTTCGATCCTGGGGAACAGCTTTCCCCTGTTTGGGAGTAAAAAAGTTTTCTCCAGCCCTCTTAGGGTCCCTGGCTGGGTCTGAAAATTAAATGACAAAGGCAGATTAACAGGGGAAAAGCATACACATTTATTGCATATAAATTTTATGGAACAGGAAAGCCTTCATAAGGAAATAAAGACTCTAAGAAATGGCTGAACCTGAGTGTTTTTATACAAGTGCAAAGTCATGAAAAAATATGACATGACACAGGAGTAAGAGCTAAGGGTGAGAAATGGGGATGTTTAGCAAGGCCTGTTCATTTTGATTCCTCAAGGTACCCCTCTGCCTTCAGAGGTGAAGGTGTTTGTTTGCTCCAGGTGGTGTGAGGGCACCTCCCTCATAAGCATCTCATGACCTGTGTCAGGGGAGAAGAAAGGGGAAGGTCAGAGGGTCCTTCCTGCATACGCCATTTTCTGATTCCTTCACCTTAAGATACTCAGTATGCCAAGGCACCGTCTTTTGGGGTAGTGTGTTCTGAACCCCATCAGGAGCTTCCCCTTTTCTTATCTAGGACAGCAGGTCACTGGGGAAGTGGGCATGAAAAGGAAAACCCAGTACAGCGTGTGTGAGTGGAGCAAGAAATGACATAGATCCCTTTCACATCTGCTGTTCCGTAGTGTACCCTTACAGAAATCGCTGTTCCCAGTAGAAGCTAACAGGGTGAGAGCCATGATCAAAATGTAGGTTATTTTTCACCCAGCATGTTTGTTTTCCCACTCCAATACTACAACATTCCTAAAGCTCAAATACGCCTTCTGAGAACATCATCTCTTCTGAAAATGAAAGTTGAAATGAGGCTTTTTTAAAAAAATAATAATAATAAGTCATTGCCAATCAGTAAATCAATACCTATGCTCGGGTTTTAATTATTATAATTACGAAAATGTAATGACTCAGGCTCACTTATAATCATTTAGTGTGGTTGAGGTTTTTGGCATTATCTAGACAGATTCCTAAAAGCTTTTTTTTTTAAAACATGTCCAGCTTTATTTTTTTTTTTTTTTCTGTTATCTTTCACAGAAAGAAGAGGTAACTAAACCAGGCTCACTTGATTGGTACTGTTACCTGTAATAAAAAAAGGTTCACTTCTCAACTGTTTAACCTGTGGTTGATCAGAAGTACCAGGCAAAGGCCCGACTGACTTGGAACCCCTCTGCACGTGCATCTGTGTAGAGTTGATAACACCTGAAATTTCCATGGCCCCTTTTGTCAGAGCACTGTCACTGTTCTGGTAAAGTGCTTGTGAAACTTCAGTGTGCTTACAAATCACCTGGAGATCTTGCTAAAATGCAGACTCTGACTCAGTGGGCCTGGGTGGGGCCTGTGCTCCCAGGTGATACCTGTGCCGTCACTTTATACCTACGGCCACACTTTATACACAAGCAAGACTTTAGTATTCTCTTTCAAGTGTATTCTCTTTTCAGTCACTGAGATAATCATAACGCTCTGTGATCCTGGCAGTGCTGCACTCCCGGAGTCTGATAATAGTCATGCGACTTTCTGGTGTCTGTGGGAACCTAATCAACGTTAAAACTGAAGAGCATGCATATTCTATCACTGCTCTGCATTATTTCATCTGCTTTCGTGACATCTGTGTCTTTTTACAATGTTGCATGCAGAGAGGACCCCTGACTTGCCTGAGGTCATATCCAGTTGTTCATAAGAGCCTCAGTTTCTGGTTTTTATGAGCAGGGTGATTTCCATTTTCTAAGTGGAAATCGGCATCTGTCCTCTTTCTGGCGTATCTATCTCCCTAGCTTTTTATCATAGTCTAAATAATAGCTCAATTTCAGATCATCTGCATGTAGAGTTTCTCAAATAACAAGAAGAGACTTGCTCAAATTAACAGGGAAGAACCTTTCTCTTGTCGGCTGGTATGATAGATCTACTTCATTTCTATACAGGGGGTTGCTTTTGGCCAGTGGGTTTCTGTAGGAACAGTTCTGGAATGCCTTCTTGGGACTTTAGTGAGTTCAGGAGGAAGGATGCCATAAGCATTACTTCCTGTCACCCTGCCTAGAAGCCCCACTGTTGCTCTCTATAGGGAAAACTACATAAGCCTGGACTTTCTGTTTGACTTAAGCACTGGTCACCCTTCAAATGAAAGAACTAAGAACACTTGCCGTCTGGATGATGCATTTTTATTTCTCCAATTGAGTAATCTATGATTGTTCTGTGTAAGTTTCTGAATCAGATGCCGGAGAAATTAGTCCATTATTCAGAACTTCAAGGAGGGCAGATGTGAAGAGCTTATTATTATATCATGCTTTTAATGTTGTGTTTTTCCGGTTTTTGCATTTTGACTTTGGTTTCTCTGATATGAGTACAGTGCGTGTACATGTGTTTTAGTTTTTTGTAAATAGTTACTCTCCATAAATTAATCCTTAGAATGAAAATCTCTTTATGATAGTGCTGGTGTCTGTGGGCTGCATTTTGTCAACGTTACCTCATTGGATTAGCTGAGAAGAGGCACTGATTTGGGTGGGGTATGGGGGTGGGGAGGACAGGTGGCCAGGATTCCATTCCTGCTTTGCCAGTAGCTCTTCTTGTGATCTAGATAATTTTACTTGCTCTCCATGGGCCTTTATTTCCTTATTTTAAAAAAATGGATGTGGTTATCTTTTACAGTTCTGACTCTAGAATTCTACCCCTTAGTATCTTCTTTAGTTCTCAACATGACCAGTTATGTTTTCCTGATTAAATTGTAGGTGGGACCTTTTCTGTGCCATATTAAGAGACTCTAATTTCATCAGTAATAGATATCAGTCTCATTGTAAGTTGGGTGTTTGCTGATGAAAATGGTGATAGTTTCCCGTAGGTAATTAATCCTAGGCTTTGTGAATGCCTATTAACTTAGGTCACAACTGGCAATACTGTTTGACCTAAGTGTTTACTTTTTTCCCAACCTTGTCCTCAGTTTGTAAATCTATCCTTGTTCCAGGTATGTAGGCTTTTGTGTAAGTTGTACACAGTGGTGGCCTAGATGTTCTGTCCTGGCATAAATAGTAAGCTTGAGTAAGGGAAAGACAGAATAATTTATCATTTTGTTTATTCTTGTGTAAGAGTAATGCATTTAGGTAGAATTTTTTTTAATTGAATTTTGATTCATTATGACTTCCCTTCATCTTGCCAGCAGATTTTCTCTGTAACTTGGGTTTATAATCTTGGATTCAGCCTCTAAACAATATTATGAGCTACACAGTAGATCTGATTTGAGTCACTATAGAAAGACTCTGGGTATTCTTTTTTCTGTATTTAAAAACAAATTGGTTTTTTATCTGTGCTACTTCAATAGACTTTGTTTATAGGTATACACTGTGTGTTTTATAGCAGATTATCTTTTTAAAAAGATGACTACCTTTATGGCTACATGAGAAAATGGAAAACTTTCTCGCATATCAAAATCAAACAAAGCAATTTCTTGAAAGAGAGGCCTTTAGGTTTATTCTGTTTTTTTCTTAGTGAACTGTGTTTTAAAGTGAACCATCAACTCTAAATGTGAAAATTAAAGTAAAAATGAAATGTTCAGTTTCATCAGCATCAAAATCACCGTGTGTTGAGGGGTCACGTATGAAATGAAGAGACGTATGAAAAAAGAAGATGTGTGAAATGTCACCCTGCCCTGCGTGAATGTTCGTGTTGGGCTATGGGAAACTCACCCACCTTCCCCTCATTGATTGTCTTTGACTGCAGAGGAAGATAAGTTTTCTCCCAACTTAGACTGCAGATTAGTTCGTAACTCAAGAATAATTACTTCACAGTAAGAAAATATTCTTTTTTTATATATAAAAATGGACAAATCAGTGTTATGAGAACCACCAGTTTATAAAATAATGTGTAGGCAAAAAATAACAGCTAATTGCTGCCAAATATCTAAGCAATTAATTAGTCCCTATTAATTCCAAGTGGTATCATTTGCCAGCTTAACCCATATATCTTCTGTCAACACACATCTGTTCAAGGTTAACAAATTATATTTACTCAGAAACCATGATGTTTATCTACTTGGATGATCAGCATTCTTTCCTTTAAAAATGTTAACATGAGCAGTTTTTGTGTCTCCTCTCTTACGATATAAAGTGCAAGGAATTATACTGGAGAAGCTAACCACAACATCTGAAATGCCATCACTAATAATCACCATGGAAACGGAGATCTCTGATGTCACACTGCCTGTACCATTTCTAAAAGGGCAAATATAACTGTAATAGTCACTGTTTAAAAAGCCATTTAACACCCCCAACAGAATGAGTTTTTTTCTTCTGGCAATTTTGGCTAGGTATCAGATCCAATCGTGTGACTGTTTCAGTTTGCCAAGCTAATTGCTATGCAGCAAGATGACCAGCTATTCCCCAAGCTCCTCTGACTACCTTCATCATAAGCACTATTCTATTTGTGTCCTTTCAAGTAGAAAATTAATATGGCCATTGGCCAAGAATTGTACAAGGCCAATGGATCGCACAGTGATGGTGAGAAATGAGGAAGATGTCTGAATGGTCGATGACAGAAATCATTGAAGTCAGAGACTGATAGCCATTTTGTTTAAATCTATTAAAAAGCCAGAGAAGGGGAGAGGAGAGAAGAATTTAAATATAGGGTGATTAAACGAGTCACTATGGAGATGAAATCATCCTTAATCACGAAGGTCTTAGTTATATGACCCTAAAACTACATCACAGTGCCTCCTGGTCAGAAAATAAATGTACCTGTGCCTTCTACAATCTAATATGGCTTTCTAGGGCTACAGTTAATGGTCTTGTTTGCCAGAGCCACTGATTAATAAAATCATATGTGGGCAGAAAATAGCAGTTATTTTGTTGAAACATTTAAACTACAAATGGCTGAGATTTACTTATTCGATCTTCACCTGTCTCCCAGGCTACTACAAATCTCCCTCAGTTTCAGGTGAAGGTAGTTTTATTCCTTGCATTATAATCTGGTTGAAAAGAAGTGTACATTCATAACTAGGTTTGTCTGAAAATGGACTCATAATCCTTACCAAAATGCCCAGAAAAGCATTTCTTCATTGTAGCATGTCTATTTGCTAATGGACACAGGAAGCCGGCCAAATGCAGACCAGTTTGTGGCACCTGCACGTGTTAGTCTAGGGCTTCTCAGAAAGGAGGGGAAAGAGTGTTTGCCCTTTTGTACTCTGTGCTTTAGTCCTTTACATCATTTATCTTTGTGACAAATTATCCCCTAAATGTCCCCTAATTAAATGTACATTTTCTGAGTTTTGTATATTCCTCTGTTCCATTTCGGTATTCTAACAATGATCATATATGTTTCTTTTTTGGTGTACCAGTAGTATTTTTAAAATCATTATTAATATCTTTTTAAAGACAATAGATACAACATAAAGTATTTCTTTACTATAAGAACTCAATTTCAGCATCATTATTAATCAGACTGGAATTGATGACATGGAATACTACTTTGCTAGGTAATGAATTAGCTAGATGTTTGCTAGTTGGTGTCTTGCAGCTGCACTGTGGCAGCATTGTTGCGTAGCTCTTCCCAGGAATCTGTATTCCATGACTTGACATTTACTCATTTGAAGGTGAGTCAGGTACCAGTTTGTAGTACACCGCACATCAAGTGCATCAGACCATCTCTCACTTGGCATCACAGACTATGTTAATTAGTACACATGTTTTGAATATTATTGAAGAGGGCACTAATGAGTTTCTACTGTTTGGATCTTGGAGGCAACTGACTTTTTGTGACGTTTTTCAGGCAGAAGCTAGTGATACTGATTTGGAGTGGCTGATTGGCATTTGAAGAACAGCATTTGGCAAATGCCGTTGCTAATCCCAGGTTCATGCAGTCCATCCTCTTACGTTTCAGAGTGTGCACATTGAGATCTTGAAGTCCAGCCTTGCCAGTGTAGACACACAACACATTTGTAGACTTTCTCCCATTCTTGTTCCTCTTAGTTTATGGATATAGGGAATGATGGTCTTATGCTTTTGCTTTGGAGGAATAGGGTTATATCATGTGATTCCTAATAACATTCCTGAAAGGTCTGGGAGCTTTGAGATGAATGACTACCTTTATTTAAAATTAGACACTTCACAGGCTTTTTTCTGAGGAAGCAAGCCCTCTCCACAAGCAGCCTGCCCTACACTACTCACTACTAGCTGTCTCTCAGAAAGTCTGTTTTAATATTTTGTTGCAATGTTGATTTCTTATCAATGTAACTTTAATATGAATAGTACTGTTCTTTTCTCTAAATATTTGTCATTGCCTTAATTCACTCAATTTGATAAAGCTTTTCTATTTTAGATCTGTTAGAGGCAGGGATTTGGCAGGTTCTTCTTTGGGTGAACAGGTATTACTGAATAATGCTGGAAAATATTGGTGCTGCCTTCCTTAGCAGCAACCAAGATACTAGTTTTGTGGAGCCTTTTAGTTTAGAGATTTCTGATTCCAACAGAACACATGCAAGGAATATCTTATTCTTTAGTTGGCCTGGCTTAAGCTGTTGTCTCTGACCAACAACTCACATTTCTAAGACAGTGCCTGTTAGACTTAGAATTGTAGTTTGTGGCCATGGGATCATTTCCTTATGCACCCCATCCTCTAGTCCCTAAGCAGACCACTGTCCACTTGTCCACCATTCATGAATAAATTGCTGGGGTTCAGTAAAGCAGTCCACATGCCCCAGATCTCTACATGTGTGATCTGTTGCCTCACTGCAAATCCTAATAATTAGTGTTTGTTCTGGTTATTACTATATAACATACCACCCCAAATTTTAGTGGCTTCAAACAACAACCATTTTATTTGCTTAATGATTCTGTGGGTCAGAAATTCAGCAGGGTATAGAGGTGATCTCTGTTCTGTGATGACAAGGGCCTCAGCTGGGGTGGCTTAAATGGCAGTCAGTTGGCTGGGATGGTGTGTCTGAAGTTTCCGTTCTGACTGGGGCTGTCCACATGAGCAGCTTGGTTCTTGTCCACGTGTCTGCTCCACGTGGCTTGGGCTTCTTAATAGCACAATGGCTTGGGTTCTAAGAGGAAGGAGCAAAGGCCTGGTCTTAGAAGTCCTAGAATGTCTATATTAGTTATCTGTCATTGTGTAATAAATTATCCAAAAACTTAGTGGCTGAAACAACAAACATTTCTTATCTCATGGTTTCTGTAGATCAGGAATCTGAGAGTGACTGAGCTGGGTGCCTCTGGCTCAACATCTCTCACAAGGCTGCAGTCAAGGTGTCAGCTGGGGCCATAATCATCTCAAGAGTCCATTGCAGCTGAAGGATCCCCTCCCAAGTTCACTGTGCAGTTTTTGGCAGGCATCGGTTCCTCACAAGCTATTTGTCTTGGGGCTGTGGTTCCTCGCCATGCTTCGTGGGCCCCTTTGTAGGGCTGCTTGTCACATGATGTGACAGCTTGCTCTCTCAGTGGGAGTGATCAGAGAGGGAGCAAGCCCATGCAAGATGGCAGCCATGGTATTTTTATAACCTAATCTCAGAAGAGTGTTAATGAGTCCAGCTCACCCTCAGAGGGAAGGAATTACACAAGTCTGTGAATACCCTAGGCAGTGAACTTTGGGAGTCATTTTAGAGACCGCCTACCACAGTGTATCTTCTACCCTGTTCTGTTGGTTGGAGTCACTGGGCCAGGCCAGATTTAAGGGGAAAGGAAGTGAATTATATCTCTGTAAGGGAGAAGGCAGCCATCTTTGGATGCTGTCAACTGTAGTGGTGGAATACATCTCCATTGCTTTGTGATTAGTAGGCATCCAGTACCTCTAATGCCTTTTCCAAAGATAGACCCTTTGGGTAGACCTAAATTCAAGAGTTCTTGTCCCAACCCTAGTATCAGATTTTCAGATAGTCAGGCATGGCAACACAATCACACCTCACGCTTTCCTAGGCAGAGCTTGGCAGGTCCAACAAAACTCAGCCTGCACCTGACCCTTTGTGTGCCATCTCTCTTCCATGAGGACATGCCTCTCTGTTTCCCCTTGCAACCCTATTTTATACCTGATGCCTTAGGTGCACATGCTGGCCATTTATATTTTTCTTCCAGATGATGGAACATAGAAGCCTGTTTTTGGGCTGATACATGGTTTGCCTCTGGAACTTTCCTGCCCTTAGATATTTATTCTCCCCCTACAAACACATGGAGAAATTTTATGCACTGTAAGAAAACTTTTTTCATTTGGGGAGTTGATAAATCATATGTAAAGCAGAATTTGCCATTTTAACCATTTTTAAGTGTATAAATCAGTGGTATTATTTACATTTGCAGTGCTGTATGACCATCACCGTTATTTCTAAAATTTTTAACACCCTAAACAAACTGTGAACCCATTAAGCTAGTAACTCCCAGTTCCCCCCACAGTCCTCTAATCTATTTTCTGTCTCTGTGAAATGGAATCATAGAATATCTGTTCTTTTATGTCTGGGTTATTTCACTTACCATGATGTCTTCAGTGCTCATCCGTGCTGTAGCATGTCTCAGAATTTGCTTCCTTGTTATGGCACAATAATATTCCATTACATATATATACTACATTTTGCTTATCATCCATCAGTCCAATAGACATTTTGGTTGTTTCCACCTTTTGGCTATTGTCAATAATATTGCAGGGTGGACAAATACCTGTTTGAGTTCTGCTTTCATTTCTTTTGCACATACACCCAGAAGTATAATTACTAAGTCAAATTGTATAACTCTATATTTAACTTTTTGAGGAAACACCAAACTATTTTCCACAGTAACTACCCTGTTTTTCATTCCCATGGTGGCCACAGTGCACAAGGATTTCAGTTTCTCTACATCTTTGCCAACACTTAAGATTTTTCTTTTTTTTTTTTTTATAGCCATCCTAGTGGCATTCTGTGGGAGGTTTGACTTATATTTCCATAATGATTACTGATGTTGAATGTCTTTGTCATTTTTATCTTCTTTAGAGAGATGTCTGTTCGGGTCTGTTGCCCCTTTTTTAACTGGATTGTTTGTCTTTTTGTTGTTGAGTTGTACGAGTTCTTCATATTTTCTGAATATTAGACCTTCATAAAATATGTGATTTGCAAATGTTTTCTTCCATTCTGTGGGTTGCCTTTTCACTTTTTTGCTACTTTCCTTTGATGCACAAAAGTTTGTAATTTTAATGAAGTCCAGTTTATCTATCTTTTGTTTTTTGTGTCTTTGGTGTTATATTTAAAAAACCATTGCCAAAGTCAAGGACATGAAGATTTTCCTCTATGTTTTCTTCGAAGGGCTTTATATAAAGTTGTAGCTCTCAAATTTAGATCTTTGACCTATTTTGAGTTCATTTTTGTATATGATATAAGAGTCTAATTTAATTCTTTTGCATGTGGATATCCAGTTTTTCTAGCACACTTGTGAAGAGACTTTTCTTTCCCCATTGAATGCTGTTGACATGCTTGTCAGAAATCAGTCGAAAAGAGAAGTGAAAGTTTATTTCTGGGCTCTCAGTTCTATTTTGCTGGCCTATATGTCCATCTTTACATCAGTACTATACTGTTTGAATCACTGTAGCTTTGTAGTAATTGGGAAGTATAAGTCTCCACCTTTGTGCTTCTTTTTCAAGATTGTTTTTGGCAATCCTGGGTTCCTTGAAATTCCATGTTATTTTTCACATGGCTGTTTTTATTTCAGCAAAAGTAACCATTGGGATTTTGATAGGGATTGCATTGAATTGTTATATGGCTTTGGATGGTATCATCATCTAACAATGTTAAGTTTTCCAGGCCATGAACACAGGATAGCCTTCCATTTATTTAGTCTTCTTTAATTTCTTTTAGCAATGTTTTGTAGTTTTCAATGTGCCAGTCTTGCACCTCCTTGCTTAAATGTATTCCAAGATATTTTATTCTTTTGATGCTATTGTGAGATTTTTAAATTTTTGTTTTTGAATTGTTCATTATTAGCATATAGAAATAAACTGATTTTTCTTGCATATTGATTTTGTGTTATGCAATTTTGCTAGATTTATTAGCTCCAATAATTTTGTATGTGTGTGGATTCTTTAGCATTGGCTACATATAAGATCATGTCATCTTGAATAGAGATAGTTTTACTTATTCCTATCCAATTTGGGTGCCTTTTATTTCTTATTCTTGCCTAATTCCTCTGACTAGAACCTTTAAGTACGGTGGTGAAAATGGGCAACCTTATCTGGCTTCTGATCTTAGGGGGAGAGGTTTCTGTTTTTCACCATTGAGCATGATATTATTATCTGTGAGTTTTTCACATATGGCCTTTACAATGTTAAGGGAGTTCCCTTCTATGCTAATTTATTGGGTGTTTTTATCATGAATGGGTTGTGGGTTTTGTCAAATGCTTTTTCTGCATTTGAGCTGATTGTATGATTTTTTCCCCCCGCTTAATTCTGTTATGGTGTATTACATTGATTTTTGTGTGTTGAACTATCCTTGCATTCCAGGGATAAATCCCACTTGGTTGTGGTATATAATCCTTTTAATATGCTGCTGAATTCAGTTTGCTAGTATTTTGTTGAGGAGTTTGGCATCTGTATTCTTAAGGGGATGATGGTCTAAAGTTTTCTTTGTAGTGTCTTTATCTGGCCAACAGAGTAATGCTGGCTTTATAAAATGAATTATAAAGTGTCCTTCCTCTTCAGTTTTTTGCAAGTATTTGAGAAGGGTCAGTATTAATTTTTCAATTGTTTGATAGAATTTACCAGTAAAGCCATCTGATTTTGGGCTTTTTCTTATTGGGACATTTTTTATTACTGATTCAGTTTCTTGTTACAGATTTATGTAGACTTTCTGTTTATGAGTCCGTTTGTATATGTTTCTAGAAATTTGTTTCATCTAGGTTATCCAACATGTTGGCATATAGTTGTTCACAGTATTTTCTTACAGAATTCTTATTTCTGTACAGTAAGTAGTTATGCCCCCTCTTTATTTCTGTTTTTGTGATTTGAGTCTTCTCTTTTTTAACCCAATCTAAGGTAAACATTGCTAGTTGATCTTTTCAAAGAATGAACTTTCGGTTTTTACTTTTTTTATTTATTCTCTTTTTTTTTTTTTTTTTTTTTTTTTACTGAGACGGAGTCTCACTTTGTCACCCAGGCTGGAGTGCAGTGGCGTGATCTCAGCTCACTACAAGCTCCGCCTTCTGGGTTCACACCATTCTCCTGCCTCAGCCTTTGGAGTAGCTGGAACTACAGGCACCCGCCACCACGCCTGGCTAATTTTTTTTTTTTTTTTTTTTTTTTTTTTTTTTTAGTAGAGACAGGGTTTCACCTTGTTAGCCAGGATTGTCTCGATCTGACCTCATGATCCGCCCACCTCAGCCTCCCAAAGTGCTGGTATTGCAGGCATGAACCACCAGTGCCTGAATCTTTTTTAAAAATTCTCTATCTTCACTCTAATCTATTCTTTTCTTCCTTCTGCTAGCATTGGGTTTTGTTTGCTCTTTTTTTTTCCCCTCTAGTTCCTTAAAGTGTAGAGTAGGTTACTGATTTCAGATATATCTGCTTTTAAAATCCCAAATGTGATCATTTGTATCTGCTTTTTTAATGTGAGCATTTACAGCTATAAGTTTCCCTCCGAGCACTGTTTTTGCTGCATCCTGTAAGTTTTGGAATGTTGCATTTTGTCTTTCATTTGCTATAGGTGTTTTCCAATTTTCCTTGTGATTTCTTCTTTAGCCCATTGGTTAAGAATGTGTTAAGTTCTGCATATTTATGAGTTTTCCAGTTTCCATCTGTTATTCTAGTTTCATTTCTTTGTGATCAGAAAAGGCATTTTGTATAATTTCAGTTCTTTTTAAATTTATTAAGACATGTTTTCTTGACCTGACATATGATCTATCCTGGAAAATGTTCCATGTGCACTTGTGGAAAATGTACATTCTGCTATTAGTGGTAGCATGTTCTATATATGTCTGTTAGATTTAAGTGGTTTAAAGTGTTGTTCTAGTTTTCTCTTTCCTTATTGATCTTTTATCTTAATTTTTAAATTAATTGTTGAAAGTGGATATTGAAGTATCCAAGTCTTAATGTAGAACTATTTATTTCTCCCTTAAGTCCTGTCAAGTTTTGCTTCATATATTTTAGAGCTCTGTTGTTAGGTGCATATATGTTGGTAATTGTATAAATCTTCCTGATAATTGAACATTTGTCACCATATAATGGTCTTCTGTCTCTTGTAACCTGTTTTGACTTAAAATTTGTTTTGTCTGATAATGTAGTCACTCTATGACTCTTTTGGTTATTAGTTGTTTTCTTAGCGGTTACCTTGGGGATCATAATTAACATTTTAAGCCTCCAGTCACTCAGTTTGAATAATACCAACTTAGTTTTAATGCAAATACTCTGCTCCTATACATCTCTGTCCCTCCCCCTTTGTATTGTTATTGTCACAGATTACATCTTTATACTTAGATATCCATTAACCTAGACTTAAAATTATTATTTAATGAATTTTCCTTCAAATAATATAGGAAGAAAAGAGGAGTTACAAACCAAAAGTGCAATAATATTAGCTTTTATGTTTACCTATGTAATTATCTTTATTAGTGTTCTTTATTTCTTCATATGGTTCCAAGTTACTGCCTATTCTTCCATTTAAGGTTGAATGACTTCCTTTAGCATTTCTTATAGGGCAGGTCTAGTAGTAATAAGCTTCTTTAGCTTTTCTTAATCTGGGAATGTACTAATTTCTCTTTTATCCTTGAAGGATAGTTTTGTTGAATATAGAATTTATGATTGGCAGGTTTACTTTTTTCTTTCAGCCAGCACTTTAAATGTGCCATCCCATTGCCTCTGACCTCCATAGTTTCTAGTCTAATTGAGAATTCCTTGTATGTGATGACTCATTTCCCTCTTGCTGCTTTCAAGATTCTCTCAGGTTTTCAACAGTTTGACTCATATTGTGATCATTGTGGATCTCTTTGAGTCTATCCTGCTTGGAATTTGCTGAGCTTCTTGAATGTATAGATTCATGTCTTTCATCAAATTTGGGAAGCATTCAGCCATTTCTTTAAATATTTTTTTTACCCTTTATGTCTCTCATCTCCCTCTGAGACTCCAGTGAGGCATATATTGGTATGCTTGATGGTATCCCGCAGGTCTTTTATTTTTCTACATTTTTTCTTTCTGCTCCTCAGACTAGATAAATTTAATTGCGTTATCTTAAAGTTCACTGATTCTGTCTGCTGCCTCCTCATAACTGCCATTGAACACCTCTAGTGAATTTTTTATTTTTACTATCATACATCTCTGTACCAGAATTTCTATTTTTTAATATAATTCCTGTCTATTGACATTCCTTCTTTTTAATAGTATCCCCCTGATATCCTTTCTTTTTCCATGGTTTCTTGTAACTCCTTAGGCATATTTAATGCAGTTGATTTAATGTCTGAGTAGTAATCTCAATATCTGGATTTCCTCAGGAATAATTTCTGTTAAATTCTTTTTTTCTGTGAATGAGCCATTCTTCCCTGTTCTTTGTATGCTTTAAAATTTTATATTGAACTACTGAGAACTACACAATTAGTGTAATGTGGTAACTCTGGAAATCATTCTTCTCTTTCTGAGGAATTGCTTTTGAGGTCTGTAATCATGCATTTGTCTAGTGACTTTTTTTTTTTTTCTTGAGATGGAGTCAGTCTCGCTCTGTCACCCAGGCTGGAGTACAGTGGCATGATCTCAGCTCACTGCAACCTCCGCCTCCTGCGTTCAAGCTATTCTCCTGCATCAGCCTCCCGAGTAGCTGGGATTACAGGCACATGCCACCACATCTGGCTAATTTTTTTGTATTTTTATTAGAGACGGGGTTTCACCCTGTTGACCAAGCTAGTCTCAAACTCCTGACCTCAAGTGATCTACCCGCCTCGGCCTCCCAAAGTGCTAGGATTACAGGCAGGAGCCACTGCACCTGGCCCTGTCTAGTGACTTTGCCAAACTATTTTTGCAAAGTCTGTGTTCTTCATTGTGTGTGTAGTCACTGAAATTCCTGTTCTTATCTCTATGATCAGCCTGTGACCTGAGAGGGATTTTCTTAAATGTCTGGTTCAAATAAAAAGGATATGTATCTCTTCAAATCTTTTGATACACTCCACGAAGGAAGCGAGATGGGGTCAAAACAAAGACAAGGGTCTGCACTGGTCCTTCCAGGAACCTCCAAAGTGAACATAATACACAGCCCCAAATTTTTGGAGGACTAGGTCCTTATTGCCCACTCCAGTTCCAGCCAGCTGCTCCAGGAAAATAAGTTACCATTCCTGTGGCTACGGTGGAGCTAAGGAATCGGGGGATGGTTGATGGCTTGAGCATGCTCTTCCCTGAGTGAAGTTTTACAGCCTCTCCCCTCACCAAACACTCCCCTAGTTTCTATAAATCTTATCAAATTCCAGCATTCCAAAACAGTTGGTTCCAATTATTTTTTTCCAGCTTAATCGTTTTAGCAGAAGGATGAATCTCTAAAAATTCCTACCTTGCCATTTTCCCTTTTGAAGTCTGTATTTAAAGAGACTATAAATAGAAGGGGTCCCTCTTCCTACCAATTTATAAGATAGTATAGTCTGACATGAGTAAAGAAGTGAGAATGATGTGTGACATAGCAAACATCCTGCACTGATAGGAACAGAGACACTCTATTTTTGAATCAGATGATTGTGGGCCATCCTATGTCACATCATGGGCCAAACTCCCTGAAAGAAAAAAACTTTCTAAAGCTATAAGATAACCCACCAGCATCACTCAACTGTAAGTTACCATGGTAGTATCTATTTAGATTCTGTAAATAGATAAATTACAGTTTGTAATTTAAAAAGTTTGTGTATTAAAAAAAACCTTTGTAAATTACCTGGTTTTTTTCTTTGTTCTTATCTTGGTAGTCTTTTCAAAATGTGTAGAAGAACCTTTAGGTTGCTGAGTAGGAGACTCTCTTGAGATACTCTGTATTTCCACAGTGATGGAGAATAATGTGTACTGTGTTAGTTGCAATAACCAATTTGAAGAACTAAGATTATTCATGGGTAACCTTTGTATGATTTTAATAGAATGGGGAAAAAATTCTGAAAGGTTTAGGGTCGTATAGTTAATTGGTTCATTTTCAAACATTCAGGATAAAAACCTTTTCCCAACTTTCATATCAGTGTGCATTGTTGAAGAGTAAAATATTGCCATCCTGGCAGGGGATCAATGAGAAATAATAAAGTCTCATTTCAATAACAAGTGAATGAAACTAATGAATATATTTCCTTGTTTTAATGTTGGTAGACATATCAAGTAGGCAATAGTTGATTAATTGAACCCAAAAGCAATTAAAACAGTTTAATTTGTTTTTATTTCACTGATTTCTTATAATTAAACCATCATAAATCAACTGAATGTTTTGCATCTAATCAAAGCAGAAATTTAAGCTTTAAAGGATAGATTTACAAGTTTGGCTATGAGAATATGATGTGGCCTCAATTTTAATTCCATCTAAGAACACATTACTGGCAGTGAAGGGTGGCCTGTGTCCTAACAAGTAAGCATCAAAAAACAAGAATGCGCCTGTAATAACTGATTCATTTTCCTGCTTCAGACATGATTATTAAGCCAAGGTTTTTCTTAAGGAATTCCAAGAGATAAAACTCTTCAATTTCCAGGCTCCTAGTACATACTGAGCAAATACTTGATCAATTAAACTTCATTATTTCTTCTTCTATTAAATCACATTAATAATTCCATGTTCGTTCTTTGTCCAGTTGGAATCACAACCCTGGCTCACTTGTTTTTCCATAGACTTGAAGAATTGATTTCATTCCCCATTTAAGCAGTCACATAGTTGAGATTATTTAATCTTGCCTTCTTTTTCATTTTAAAAGTTTACTGGAAGCTGTAACAAATAGCAGAGTTTATAAAATGTTAAATAACACCTGTATGTCTTAGCTCACTCAGGCTGCTATAACAAAACTGGGTAATTTATAAATGAGAAATTTCTCATAGTTCTAGAGGCCTTGTGACCTAATTGTCACCCAAAGACCTCACCTCTTAATACTATTGCATTGGGGATTAAGTTTCAACATATGAATTTTGTGGGGGATACACATTCAGACCATAGCACTCTATAACCCCCACTCAGGTCAACAACCAGCATCCAAGAAGTGCCTCTGTTGGCCCCTCCCTCTTCCTTCCCAGTATCCTAACTTTTTTGGTATTTTCTTCCTAAGTTTGTATCCCTTAACTACATAGTCTAGTTTTGTTGTTGCATATTTTTGTTCTGGTTACTTTTGCTCAACATTGCTGTGAGATTGAGCCAATGTTGTAGTAGCAGCATTTCATTCCTTTTCATTGATATATGGGATTCCATTATGCTGATAGTTCACAATTTATCTGTCTTAACTCTTGCTAGGTTTCCAGGTTAGACTTACGAATATTCTTGTGTATGTATTTTGGGACACATAAGGACATATTTCTGTAGAATGTACACCTAAGAGTGGAGTTGCTGGGTTGTAGAGAGTACATAGATTTAGCTGAGGATTCTGCCAAGTGGCTTTCTAAAGTGCTTCTACAATTTTTCACTATTACAGGAAATGTATGAGTTTCAGTTGTTCCATGCTGATAAATGAGTGGCATTTCTTTGTGGTTTTAATTTGCGTTACCTGATAACTGATGATTTTGACTACCTTTTCATGTGTTTACTGGCCATTTGGAGATCCTCTTTCTGAAGTTGCTGTGTGCACATGTCTGTACAAGTTTTTCTAAAATCCCCAAGATATTATTATTATGTACGGTTAGTATTCACTTAGATTTACTGATAAAATTGACCCTTAAACAACACAGGTCCACTTATACTCGAATTTCTTTCAACCAAACACAGATTGAAAACACAGTATTTGTGGGCTGTGAAACCTGCGTATACAGAAAGCTGACATTTCATAGATGCAGCTTCTGCAAGGCTAACTGCAAGACATGTGCAGAGTTTGGTAGGTGGTCCTGGAACCAGCCCACCACATATACCAAGGGCAACTGTATATTTACCACTTTCTTTGCTCTTCTATCTTTGCTATTATCTTTAAAGTATTTTCTTCATTTTCATTGACATGTAGGATTCCATGTCAGCTTAGCTGTTTTACTGTTGATGGATAGATATTTCGGTAGTTTGCACACCTTGTTTTCTTTATACCTTTATTATGAATTTATTATCTGTTGGTAGTAAGTTGTTCTTCCAGTTTTGATTGTATACAAATGTCTTTATTTTGCATTATTATTAAAGCAGTGGTCCCCAGCCTTTTTGGCACCAGGGACTGGTTTTGTGGAAGACAGTTTTTCCACTGATAGTAAAGGGGTTGGGGTGATGGTTTCAGGATTCAAGTGTGTTACATTTATTGTGCACTTTATTTCTGTTATTACATTGTAATATATAATGAAATAATTATATGAATCAGTGGGAGCTCCAAGCTTATTTTCCTGCAACTCAGCAGTCCCATCTGGGGATGGTGGGAGGCAGTGACAGATCATCAGGCATTAGATTCTTATAAGGAACACACAACCTAGGTCCCTCGCATGCATAGTTCACAGTAGGATTTGTGCTCCTTTGAGAATCTAATGCCACTGCTGATCTGACGGGAGGTGGTTACCACTCGTCAGGCAGTAACGTGAGCAATGGGGAGTGGCTGTAAATGTTGTGTGGCCTGGCGGTTGGGGACCCTTGTCTTAAAGGTCGTCTTTACCAGGTATAGAATTCTGGGTTTGCAGGTATTTTCTTTCAGTACTTTGTATCTATCTTTCCCATGTTTTCTGGCTTTTAATGTTGCAGGTAAGAAATCAGCTGTCTTTGAGGATATTCCCTCAGGCTACTTCTGTAGTTTTTTTTCATAAATATATTATTTTTATTCTTTCAGACTGTCTTCACTGTCTTGGTTTTTCTCTAGTTTTACTAGGATATTTCTAGGTATGAATTTCCCGTTTGGGCTTCTTTAGACTTCTTTAATCAGTGAACTGGGTTTTAAAATCAGTTCTGTGTGATTTGCAGCCTCTAACACATGCATATTGATTCTTTCCCATTCTCCCTCACCTCTCTTCCTAGGACTCCAATTAAACATATTTTAGACCTATTTATTATATCCACTGTGTCTAATACCCTCTTCCGCACCAATGTTGCTTTGTTGTCCATCATTTCTTCTGACTTAATCTTTCAGGTTACTGGTTTAGCTCTGTCTGATCTGCTAGACCCATCCATTGATGCATTGGTCCCACACTTGAACATTTCCTAAATTTCTGGTATCTTTTTCCATTCTGTGATGTCATGTTTTAATGTTTCCAGTTGTTTTCAGACATTGAACATAGTAAGCATACCTGTTTGCAGTCTGTGTCTAGTGATGTTACATCTGGAGTCTCTGCTATTTCTTGTCATGTCCTGTCTCGAAGTGCACCTCATCATTTGCTGGGCATTTGATATGAGAATTTGCTTTCGGGAATACTTGAAGACCTAGGTGACGCTCGCTTCCTCCAAGGAAGACCTGTTTCCTTTAGCCAGGCATCTCAGAGTTATAGTTGTCTAGGACCAAGACTGTAGTTTATCTAGAAGATTCCTATCCCCACCACACCAGTCCCTCCTCCCAATTCAGAGCCTTTCAGAATACAATCCAGAAGAGAGGGTGCTATGCTTGGGTCCCTGTCTGTGCCAGGCTCTGAATTCAGACCCATGTTCCATCTCTTCAAGCCTCCTCGAGGTGTGGAAGCAACTGAGAGGCAGAGTTGCTTCCACACCTCCTAAACAGCAGGGCGCTGGGGGAGTCTTATGACTGCTTCTCTGTTTCTGGTGGCCACAAGACACCGCCCCCACGCCCCCGGTATCTCAGCTGCCCTTCCTAGATCACACACCCTGAGACACAAACACTTCTACTCCCTTCTGGAAGCTCACATTTTCTCCTTATTCTCGACCTGACAATTAAGAGCTCTTAACAGTCTCTGATATTTTCCTAGCAGAAACATTTTAAATTTTGTCCCAGTATTTTCATTGTCTTTGGCTGGAGCGTTCCTCTTAATTTTCTCTGCCATAATCAAGCCTGAAGTCATCTGTTCGCTAAGCTTAAATACTCCTGATTCTTCTGCCCTGCTCTAGCTTCCATCATTGAGCCTTCTTTGTTGTTTTCCTCCAAACTCTGTGTTGTAGTGCTTGTCGTTTTAGAAATGGTGACTGCACTTTACCAAGTTGTTACTGAAAAGTTTCCCCCTTCCCATTCTCACATTTGTAAGCTGAATCTGTTTACAAAGTTTCTTATTGCCTGTTATCAGACCCTTTTCTGTGATTTATTCTTCAGTTTCCTCCTAAGCCATATTGTTAAAAATGGAAATAACCACCATGTTTATCTCATCTAATGAGTTGTCAAAGGATATTGAAAAACTGGACACAGATACAGGAGGTGAGGTGATTAAGACAAATGGCAAGTCCTTTCTTTACCAGAAAAGAAGGGATGTGCTTACTCACTCTGACTCAAGGTCCAAGACCAGAGTCGGGGGAGTTGGGTGGGCCTACCCCATCACATAGGTGCCAGGCGCATTAGAAACGCTCTGGGCCATGGGGTCGGGCAGGCTGGGTCTCAGTTACAGTTCTACTTCCCTATCCTGTGGCCTTGAGTTATGACCCATTCTGAAACTCACCTTTCTCCTAGGACAATAATTGCAATCTTGTTACATTGTAAAGAAATTAGTGCATGGAGAGCCTCTAGCAATCCAATGCCTGGCAGGTATTTAAATCTCCCTCTAACTTCTACCAAGTGGTTTTTTTTGTTTGTTTGTTTGTTTTGAGATGGAATTAGAATCACAAGCTAGGTAGCACTTAAGTTCATTTCCTGCTCTTGATTTGTGATTTATTTTCCCTTTTAGAGGAAAGGTGTACTTATTTTTAGTGTCCAAAGACATTACTCTGGTATTGCATTTATCCCCTTAGAACAAAAGGCTGCAGTAACTTGGAGGAACAAAGAGTTGGTTTTCAACAAACTCAAGTACCACACAGACTGGCTTACTCCATCTCCCCACTCTTTCCCCTACAATTTCTCTCTCAAATAGAATCACAGCAGAATTTAAGTAAACATCTGGATTTGTGGCCAGGCACAGTGGCTCGCGCCTGTAATCCCAGCATGTTGGGAGGCCGAGGCGCGTGAATCACCTGAGGTCAGGAGAGCGAGACCAGCCTGGCCAACATGTTGAAACCCCGTCTTCACTAAAAATACAAAAATTAGCTGGGCATGGTGGCAGGTGCCTGTAATCCCAGGTACTCTGGAGGCTGAGCCAGGAGAATCCTTTGAACCTGGGAGGCAGAGGTTGCAGTGAGCTGAGATTGCGCCATTGCATTCCAGCCTGGGTGACAAGAGTGAGACTTTGTCTCAAAAACAGAGAAACAAAAAAAACACATCTGGGTTTGTTGACCCCCACCCCCGCATTTTTTTGTTGTTGTTGTTTTGTTTTGTTGTTTTGTTTTTGGCCTTTGGTTAGTCTAAAGTTGTGTGATTTGATTTCCCATTTTTACTAAAGAGCATTGAGCAGCCCAGGATGAGCGTGCTCCTGTAGCCAGGGGCCCAGGCTCCAGCATATGCATTGCCTGTGATTCCCCCCTTTCCCAAATCCTTCAAGTTAGCAGATTAAGCCACATGGTGTGTATCTTTTGGAGAGGGACATGGAATCAAAGCAGAGGATTTCTTTCTCATCATGAGGGGCTTGAGGACATTTGGTTCAGAAAAGGATCAGAGAGACGCTGTACCCCTGGGTCTCCTCCGGGTTGGAGATTCACAGGGAGGCCAGGGGCTCTTGCCAGCCCGCCTTGGAGCAGTAGCCAGAGGTCATCCTTGGGAGAGGGGCTTTCCTGCTGAGTGCTGAATGACTACTCCTCTCAGCCCATCCCAGAGCAAGCAGTGTCCTCTGCCTTTAATGTAACCCCTTTCCATGGGTCTATCTGTAATTGATCTAAAGTGTGCAGTGGAAGTCATTTTAATAACTTATATATAGTAAAACTCATGTACAAATAAGCAGGCTTGTTTTCTTCTCCCAAAGGGGGTGGATGTCCTGGGGCAGAGGCAGAGGGGAGGCCACCACAGAAGCTGTTCACTCTAGGCACTTTGCAAGGTATTCTTTTTTCACCTAACTCATGTCATCATCATTGCTGGTAGAGTGGGGAAGATAAAAATATTTATCCTGCCTACAGAGTAGGAAAAAGGTCATGTAGGAAAGCTCAGGGTGTAGATGAGAGAACTTGGGAGGATAAAACAAAGCCAGTGTTTGGACTCCCCCAACTCCTGCCGTTCTTTCTTGAGACAGAATCTCACTGTGTCCCCCAGGCTGGAGAGCAGTGGCACGATCTCAGCTCACTGCAACCTCTGCCTCCTGGGTTCAAGCAATTCTCACACCTCAGCCTCCCGAGTAGCTGGGATTACAGGCACTCACCACCACACCCAGCTAATTTTTTGTATTTTCAGTAGAGACAGGGTTTTGCCATGTTGCCCAGGCTGGTCTCGAACTCCTGAGCTCAGATGATCTACCCTGTTGGCCTTCCAAGTGCTACAAAACAAAGTCTGCATTTGGACTCTCCCCACTCCTGCTGTTCTTAATGCTGGCTCTGTAGCAGGGCACCCTGAGGCTGCTGCATGGAGTGAATTCCTGCTCATTCCCCATCCCAGGGGAGCACTTGGCTCCTCATACAGCCTGTGGGCGCCTCTTCTCTAGGGGAGGCAGAGCAGTTAGGCTGAGGACTCGGAGACAGTCCAGGCAGCCTGCACGTCAGTCCAGGAGGGTGGCTGACGTCAGCTCTGAAGGATGATTGCTTTTTCTTGGCTGGCTAACAAAAGGAAAGTTACTATGACAGAGGACTTTCTGGGAGCCCTGCTGAACATGGAGAGGGGATCAGAGCAGAGCAAGGCCCTCACCCCAACCCTGGTAGTTAAGTGCAGGGCTAATGCCTTTCCCAACCTGTTCTGCAGGTTATAGAAACAGGAGGAAATTTTTCTTTCAAAAAACAAGAGGCAGAAAGAAATTTAGCTCTTTAGGTGAGCAGAGGTTAGAGTCCAGACTGGCTAGAGGTGAAGCTCCCTCCCCTGGATGCCAGCACTTCTCAGAGGACCCGGAGACAGTGTTCCATCTCAGGGCTAAGCTCGCCATCTCAGGCCTGCCGCGTCTTATTGAAAATAAGGACAAGAGCTTCAATACACAGCTTTCCTCCAAAAGGCCCATCGTGAGGCCTGAGTGCCCCTGCCCAAGGTGGTAATCGTTTCTAGGGCACACCTCCTATAGAAAGGAAAAAGTAGAAGGCCCAAGGAGCCTATAGCTCCATGGGAATCATGATGAGAAATGCTTAGATGTACCCCAGTAAAGCAGCTCTTTCAACCAGCATGCCTAAGAAATCAGGGCACTCTTGATTGTTGAACTTTCTGGTTATCCAAGGACTGTCTGGTCGAGTGTTAGATGTAAGGAACTCTTGTCTCTCACCTCTGCAGCCATTTATGGTAGACAAATATAGGTTGATGCATATTTTTGGAAGTGAAGCTCTTGAACCAACAATTACACATCTTCCTTCTGAAAATTAGGCCATCATTTTCATTTGACAGAGGACATATAAAAGAGCAAAACTAAACATGTCTCCAAGAACTGAGCTGAGCAGAACCAAAAGGAAATGTTAGAGATGTTTTCTAAGTTCACGTGAGTAGAAAGCTCGAAGCTTAGAAGTCTCCTGGGTGGGAGGCGGAGGTTGCAGTGAGCCAAGACCGTGCCATTGCACTCCAGCCTGGGCAATAAGACTCCATCGCAAAAAAAAAAAAAAAAAAGAGGTCTCCTGGGTGAATTGTCCCTGCTAAAGCTGAGTGATGGGTGCAGGGAGGTTCAGTGCACTGTCTTCTGCACTTTTGTGTGTTTGACATTCTTCAAGATACATTGTTTTAAGTCCATGGAAAATAGTATCTGTTTTGTAAAAGTAAAATAGAAATATAAAAAGCCAGAAATATTTCTAAAAGATTTGGGGCAGTTTTTGTTAAATAGAGATAATAATATAAGTCAGGAAGGTGCCTCTTAATCTCTCAGCTAACAAGGTAGGAAATTTGTACCTAGGTTAAGTAGTCGTCCTGCCGTTTAGCTCTTGTACATTGAATCATTCCATTACCCAACACTCAACAGAGAGCCTTTTTTTTTTTTTTTTCCCACATACATCCTCCAGGAACACATTTCTTTGTATATACACAACATAAGAATAGCTGACCAGCATATGAGAGATCTGCAAACATTTATTGCATCTTGCTTATATGCCAGACACTGATGATAGAAGCCATTGACTTTAAAGAGCTGACATCCTAGGGAGGGAGACAGACCTGTGCAGTGTGATTACTAAAACAATGGAACTCTAATTAAGGCACACAGCCAGCCTGGAGAGAGGGTGCTGTGAATTCTGGCTTTGTAGATAGGGGAAGTATCTGCAAAGGTCTCCTGGTGGGACCTTGGGGATGAGTGGGAGGGTGGCTGGGAGTGCCCTTGTAGACAGAGTGGGCGGCTGCTGAGGGAAGCGCCCAGAGGCAGTGGCTGAGCCTGGGTGGGGACGCCAGGTGCTGATTCTGGACCTAGTCAACTGTGCCAGGAACTAAAGTCCAAGAGTCTGGGCAGGAAAGACTTTGTGGATCAGGCTAAGGAATTTGAACTTTATCTTGGGACATATCATTAGTGATTCTAAGCAGGAGAGCAGTGTGTTCAGAATTACTCTGAATTCTGATTTTAAATAGTGGCTTGCCCTCGTTTGTTTTTCTCTTCCTGTCCTCGAGCTTACTTGTCAGTTATGATATTTTTAGTTACAAGTCACAGAAAACTCAGCTCAGTGGCTTGTACCCAACATGCATGAACCTTGAAGACACTGTGCTAAGTGAAATAAGCTGGTTATAAAAGGACAAATACTGCATGATTCCACTTCCATGTGGTATCTACAGGAGTCAAATTCATGCAGACACAAAGTAGAATGGGGGTTGTCAGGGGCTGGAAGAGGGGGAGTAGGGTTGGTGTTTAGTGAGTACGGAGTTTCAGCTTTACAAGATAAAGAGTTCTGGAGATGGATGGGTGATGGTTGTACCACAATGTGAATGTATTTAGCAACACCGAGCTGTATACTTAAAATCAAAAATATCCTCAAAATGGCTTAAACCAAATGGAAAATATTTCATAAGAAATATATAGAGAAGCTTTGGGACTGGTTAATTTAGGGTTCAACAGTTTCCAAAAGAAGCCAGGTGGCTATGCCTTCTCACTCTGCATCAGCCACTTCAGCCCCTTGCAAGACAACTGCCCCAGTCCAAAATTACCTTGCAAAGCAACATCCAGGAAAAGAGAACATCCCTCTCTAAATCCATTTTCAATTGCTTTTAACAGAATACCTGAAAAGGAACTTATTTCTTACAGTTTTGGAGGCTGAAAAGTCCAGGGTCGAAGGGCTGGATCTTGTGAGGGCCTTCCTGAGGGTGGGGACTTTCTGTGGAGTCCTGCGGTGGCACAGGGTAGCACATGGCATCACGCAGTGGCAGGGCTGCATATGCCAGCCTCAGGACCCTGTTCCTCTTGTTGTAAAACCACCAGAACTCATTATCCTATTAGTCCATGAATAGATGAATCCTTTCATGAGAGCAGAGCCCTCACACTCTAGTCACCTCGTCATAGCCCCACCTCTCAGTAATAGGGATTAAGTTTCAACATGAGTTTCAGAGCAGACAAATACCTAACCCATAGCACTCCCTGTATCTCTTTAAGAACAAGAAACGCTTCCAAAATCAGTGTTCAGCATCTTGGCATGAATGTCTAGCAGCCATTCCACATGCAGCCTGACTGGAGCCCCCCTCCTGATTCCCCTTGCAGCTCTTCCCACCGTCTCCTCACTCCCAGGCAACAGTGGCTCTTATTTCTCCAGACTCTTCCTTTACTCAGGCTAAATACCTTGGAGTCACCTTGGCCTGTCACACCCCACATCCATCGGCAGATTCTTTTCGCTCTGCCTTCCACATGTGCCCAGGCTCCGGCTGCTTTTCACCACTGTGACTCAGCCTGAGCCACCACCATCTCCCACCTGGATTATTGTCATCGATTCCTACCTGGTGTCCCTGTTTCTGCCCTCGGTCACATATCCATTCAGTGAGCAAATATTCACCATGTACCTCACATGTGCCAGGCATCGCTCTGGGTACTGGCAGCTCTACAGTGAACAGAACAAAACCCCTGCCCTCCTGGAGCCTTCATTCTGTTCTCAAAGCAGCAGTCAGATCGTGTCCCTCCTTTGACCAGCATCCTCTCATTCTTCCATCCCACTCAGAATAAAAGCCAGATTCCTTAGGAGACCTGCATGATGGTGCCTCCTTGTTCCTTGAGTAAGGACGAACGCACGCCCATCTCAGGGCTTTCACGTTTGTTTTTCCTGCTCCCTAGAATCCTGTCCCCACCCCTGTAGCCTCAGGCCTTCCTCTTTCATTTTCTTCAAGTCTCTTGATTTGGAATTTGACAGAAAGATGGGAATCAGTTGGCCTGAACAACTGGCAGTGGAGTGGCCATTTATAGAGACGGAGCTTCCTGAGGGAGGGAGCTTGTAGGGGCAGGGCACCAGGAGTTGGGTTTTTGACTTGCTACACCTCCCATGCCGATTTAGACA
Organism: Rhinopithecus roxellana; assembly: GCF_007565055.1. Lineage (NCBI taxonomy): Eukaryota > Metazoa > Chordata > Mammalia > Primates > Cercopithecidae > Rhinopithecus > Rhinopithecus roxellana. The sequence goes on along the minus strand of NC_044557.1, from coordinate 136,231,419 downwards.
TTCAGGTGGGTTGTGCAGCACCTGTGGACGAACTGAGGCCCTGAGTGACAGATTTAGGGGTTGCCAGTGTATATGCAGGTTTATGCTCAGTGTCACAGGAAGCATGTGCACAGAAGAACTGCATATTGCAGTGATTTCAGTTAGGGATACGAGGAGGAACCAGCAAAGGAGACTGAGGAGCAGCCAGCGAGCTAGAGAAGAATCAGGAGATGCACTTCTCCAAAGCCCAGTGCAGGGACATGCAGAGAGGGAGCGAGGGAGTGCCTGCGGCAGGTGCTGCTGATAGCTCTCCCCGCCCAGCCTCAGCTGTCTCACTCCCACATACAGACAGCCGGGCTCTTTGAGGAACGGGTCCAATATGCAGGGGTAATGGACCTTTCGTACCAACTTCAACTAGTTCATGTTCCTTGAATGCTGAGACATCATAAAAAATAAAATTTGGTCTCTGTTACTGGTTCCTGACATAGAGCTTCTAAAACCCTTATAATTTCCTGAGCTGTAGGGGTTCAAGGGGCATCTTTTGTTCTAATATGGTGACTCTTGGTGAGCTTCTGGGTGGGGACCTGTCACCAGAAAGATCAAGCTATGATGAGAGGGTTGGACTTTCAGCCCCATCCTTCATCCTCCAGGGAGGGAAGGGGGCTGGAAATGGAGTTAGTAATTGATCATACCTACACGGTGAAACTCCATAAAATCCCTAAAAGATGGCGTTCAGAGAACTTTTCATTTTGGCAAACACATCCACTTTCTGGGAGCATGGTGCACCCCAGCACAGTGGGGACAGACAGTCCTGTGCTCAGGACCCTCCCAGACCTCACCCTGTGTGCCTCTTCACCTGGCCGTTCACTTGTGTCTTTTATCATATCCTGGAATAAACTGGTAAACGTAAGTAAATGTTGCCCTGAGCTCTATAAGCCATTATGACAAATTATCAAATCTGAAGAGGGGCTTGTAGGAACCCTCTATTTGTAGCCCAGTCAGACAGCAGTTGTAGGCAACCTGCGGACCCTCTGCTTGCAATTGGTGTCTGAAGTTGCGGGGTAGTATCTGGACTGAGCTTGGAACTAGGGGGCTTTGTGCTCAACAGAGTAGGTAGTATTCAAATTGAGTTAAATTGTAGAACACCCAGTTGGTGTCAACAGAGAACTGGACAGTTGCTTAGTGTGGAAAACCTACACTTCTCTTCACAGACCACACTTCATGAGCCAGGGCCATTCCAGCAAACCTGCTTCTTTGACACAAGCTAATGAGGAAAACACTTTTTCCTGTTAGGCCTTGTATACTCCCAACAACTTCTGTAAGAAGAACAACTTCTTACAGTAGCCACAAGTGTACCTTCACTACTGGGTGAAGATACCTTCGCTACTTGAGTGGAGATTCCATCTTTCCCCCCCACTCTTCTCTCTTTAAAACTTCTGGGAAGCCATCCATCGTTTGGCCTCATCTCTTCTCGTTCACCTGTAACACCTAAGGTAGTGCTTGGTGCTGCCTGTAGGATAGTGAATACACAGGCTCCAACATACGGGTGAGCACATTTGCTATTGCCTGTGAGTGTGTGTGTCACATACCCTAAGCTTATGTTAAAAATCAGGGAAAGAGACTAACTTCTCTCCACTTAGCAGTTTCTGTATTTTAATGCAGCCTGAATTCAAAGTAATAATGTTCCAAACTTATTAAACTGAGATTTTATGTGGGAGAGAATTTGGTCTCTGTGTGGGGGAAGGGTAAAAGGCTGAGGGAAGCACATGCAGACTTTTGAGAATTACTAAAGTGAATGCTCCTTTTTTTACTTCAATTTTTCTGCAGGGGTTGGCACCAGGAATTATTATAGAAAGATCGGCTACAGATTACAAGGCCCGTACATGGTGAAGATGCTGAAATAATGGCCACACCAGTCCACCTTTCTGCAGTATCCTCCCTGGCAGAACACGGAGAATCAGGATTTCTTAAATACTCAACAGAGAGGCTGAGCAGAGCAAATAGGGGACTTCACCCTCATCCCGCAGCTGCAGAGACTGGAAACTGCCTTCAAGGCCATGGCTGGTCATCTGCTGACCACACCCCAGATCCGTCCTCTCCTGTGTGCACCCAAAAAAAATCATTTGCATTTTTGAGGCTTAAATCATCTATCCAGTTTCTAAATTTTGCATGAGGCCTGCAGGTGGCCTATTTTGACTCAGACGGTGACAAAAGCAAATTAACTCATTTGGACACCATAACTCATGAAATAAAACTGATTGTCATTCGAGGAGCAAACTTAGGAGTAGGTTATTTATATACCCTAGGGACAGAAAGTCAGGTTGAAACAGGAAAACCACCAGACTCTGATCTCAGGCCTTTAACGACATACGCATTGGAGCGCAAGTTAGGAAAATGAGCTTTTGTTTTCATGGAAATCATTCTGATTACAGTGCTGATTTAGAAATAGCACTGTGACGGGGAAAGAGGAATTGCAGTTGTGGGGGAGTGAGCTGGCAGCAGCCGGCCACCAGCCTCTCCCAGGCGGGAGTCCACCATCCGAGACGGCGATGACAAAGAGCTTCATTTCACGTTCTTTGTTGTCTCTACTTCCCACCCTCTTGGCAACTACAGAGCAGTGTGGGCAGCCACAAGTGTGGTCCCCAGAGAGCGTCTGGCTTTCCTGTTTGTCTATCCCGAGTGGGTGGAGTCTGAGATTGTGTGCCCCTAAATCAAGATTTGCTTCCACAGAAGCCATTACTTGCAATCTTTTTTTTTTTTTGAGAGAGTCTTGCCCTGTCACCCAAGCTGGAGTGCAGTGGCGCGATCTCACTGCATCCTCAGCCTCCCGAGTAGCTGGGATTACAGGCACCCACCACTGCACCTGGCTAATTTTTCTATTTTTAGTAGAGATGGGGTTTCACCATATTGGTCAGGCTGGTCTCGAACTCCTGACCTCAGGTGATCCATCCACCTCGGCCTCCCTAAATGCTGGGATTACAGGCATGAGCCACCGCACCCAGCCTTTAATTTTTTAAGGTGGATTTTGGTTGTTATAAATGGAGAAAGGTAAGAGTTCAAGTTCAACTTGTGTGAAAGCAAAACAATGGAAAACAGGATTGGCTTCTTCAAAGGCTCCTCTTGTAGAACTGCCTCTTTGAGATTTCGAGGTAATCTACTTTGGAGACTCTGCCTGGAGAGGGTCAGTTCCTAAGTTAAGAGCATTGCTTAACCTTGGCTCCTGTGGCATTTTACAAAGGTTTAAAGGAATTGATTCCTCTGAAAGGGCCTGAAAATAAAAAGTCCTTAACATACAAAGGAGAGTCATGTGGTTTTTTTTTTCTCTCCCTGTAAATGCAGTGACATGTGCCACGAATGTGCAGGTTTCAGTTTCCAACCTATGGCACTGTTCATTTCCTCCTGGGTGCTGTTTGCCATTTCATTAAACTGCTACGAGGCAAATGGCAGTGGCTTTGTTACGGGCTCACTGTGGAACTACCATGGCTTTCCATGAGTGTCGTTCAGGGACTTAGCTACTTCTCAATTATGCTTTTTTACCCTATAAAAATAAAACTAATAAAGCATACTCTCGCTGGCTGTCAGAGCTGTGTTGCTGGAGACAGAACCAGCCGCACAGCCCTGGAGCGCAAAGTCTCTGGGCCTCGACCTTCTCATCTGTGCTAGGTGCCCAAATGGATCAACACACATAACTTACAAGAAGGGCTTTTGTGAAATGGTAAAAAGGCCTGCACATGGAAAGTTCACTTCAAAAGATGACAATTTAGGGAATTTGAAACGAAATGGCAGGAACTTGCACCTTTCTGATGGCTGTCAGCCTTATCTCAGGATTCACGAGAATCCCTCTTTCTAGCTCATCCCTGGCCTGCCTTGCCGTATCTTGTGGCCTGTGCCAATTGGCAGCAGTTGGGGAGCTTCCCCCGGGTGTCAGAGCACCTGCTTCCCTCTGCCACCAGAAGCTTCCGCTTCTCTTGTGACTGCCAGGGCTTGTTCCGGCACGGATGGTGCTTGGCGCCTCCACTGTCCGGCTGGTCTGGCCGCTCTGAGGCCTGTGGGGCCACTTCATAAGAAAGCTCAGTTGGGCATGATCCTGCTGGCCTCGGTGTGAAACCATCACAGCTGCAGCCTGATCCCACCTGAACTGAAGGACTCCTTAGCAACCACCTCCAACCCAGAAAGCTCTGCTTTTAGCTCAACTTCTGGGACATCACCTGAAGGGTTTTTTTTTCTTCTTCTTTTTTTAATTCAAGTCATATCAAAAACAGACTGAAATAAATTTGAACAGACAATGAGATTTTTAAAATACATTATCACCAAGTGAAAGGGCCTGGTAAAACTCATTGTTCCATTTGGGAACAAGCAAACCCCTTTTCCATTTTCCATCTCTGCAGACCCAAAAGTACCGCAAAGACAACTCAAAAACCAACGCCTGTTCCCCTAAAACGTCTTTCAGATTGCAAATTTTCATTGCCAATGGGTTTTTCACTTTTTTGTTTTCAAGATTATCACATTAAAAACAGAAAATCTTGTTCCTAAAGAACTCACAGACCCCTGAGTTTACCAAAAACAAAAAAACAAAAAAAAAAAACCACAAGATCTGGAATCTGAAAACCTGGTTTCCTCATTAACCATGAAGCTTTGAGCAAGGCCCCTCCCTGTTTCTGAGCTACCATTTCCCTATTTGTCAACATGTGTCGCTCGGGGCAAGCGTAGGAATCAGATGTGGCATTTGAGAGACACTGCATAAACCAGGACATAACACCGATAGTTGTTGCTGCCCCCAGTGAAGTGCCTTCTCTGCTGATGTGTGACCTTGGGCAAGTCAACCCTGCAAAGTTTCTTCATCTGTAAAATGGGAGTGAGGACTACAGAAGCCCATGTATGCAGGGTTCTTAGAACAGGAAGCGTACTATAGAAGCACTAGCTTTGATTGCTAATATCTAACAAGTGCAATCATCCACCCATTTTTTTTCTTCAATGAGGGAGATTCTCTGCTGACAACAGAATTTCTGATTCTTTGCTACAATCTAAGTTTTTCTTAGAAGCCCATGTCAGAAGAATAGTATCTCTAATGCTCCAAGACCCTATCTCCTTCTCCTCTGGTCTATTTTATTCACACAAGTCTAGGGTTGCACACTGTCAAATCCATTCCTTGAGGGCCAAGATCCTAGGTGAGATTGCAACAGCAAAAAGCATTTTGAAATGCTGCTGTCTTTGGAGTGGCTTCCCGGAAAGGTGTCCAGTATCAGCACGCATTGCCGATCCCTGTGTGAGCTGGTGGCTGTGTCCACCTAGGGAGTCTGGCAGCCATTTGTGGCAGGGGTTGGGATGGGGAGGGGACACCCTTCTATATATTGGAGTTGTGTACACCAGCAATACGTTTGTGTTTCATTCTGTGAAGGCATTTCCAAAAATGATGTTTCAAGAAACCTATTTTAATGTAGACAAATCCATGCCTGGGAAAAAGTTGCCACTCGGCTGCTTTTCTCTATCCTGCCTTCATTGCCGTTACCCAGATGTGCAGCTTTATCTCCTTTGTCTCTACAAGCCTAATTCCCCCCTTGTCCACCTGGAAAATTTCTCGTCATTCAGGAGAACAAAGGACGATTTGTTGAGCCTCCACCAGGCCCTGGACTCTGCCTCAGGTCCTTTCACCTTCTTCATCTTGGGAAATCCCTCCAACCCCCGCCGTCCTCAAGGTCAATAAGGTAAGGTGAATAGTCTCCACTACTTTTTTTTTGTTTTTGAAACAGGATCTCACTCTGTTGTCCAGGCTGGAGTGCAGTGGCATAGTCATGGGTCCCTGTAGCCGTGCAAACTCCCAGGCCCAAGCACTCCTCCCACCTCAGTCTCTCAAGTGGCTGGGACTACAGGCATGCACCGCTACACCCAGCTAATTTTTTTATTTTTTATAGAGGCGGGAGGGGCCTTGTTGTGTTGCCCAAGCTGGTCTTGAACTCCTGGGCTCGAGTGATCCTTCCTCCTCAGCCTCCCAAAGTGTTGGGATTACAGGCGTGAGCCACCGCGTCTGACCTTGTCTCCATTACTTAAGTAAGGAAGGCAGGCTGGTGTCTTCACCTCTGAGCCTGGCATCACAGGAAGCCACTGTGGCACCCAGGTGCAGTCACAGTGCCATTCCCCAAATATCTGGGGATCGTGTATACTATACTCTGAATAGGACCCTGGCGTGGCCCAGTGCAGCGGCCCTGGTCTCAGCCACTAAATACTAAGATGCAGGCTTCGAGACCGAGTCAGTGACTCAGCCCTTCCCACCCCACCCAGCCCCACTCTTCCTCTTTTAGAGGAAAGCGTTTCCAGTCAGCTTATGTTAGACCTGGGCACCGAGCCTGTGCCTTCAGATGTGAATTTCACCCTCACGGCAGCCTGTGAGAGAAGCCCTATTATCAGCATCCCAGCAGTTCCAACTGGCGGGAGTGGAAGTGGATGATTTCCTTAAGAGATAATGCAAAGTACAGAAAGAGTCTGCTCTTTTCATTTAAATGAAAATAGCGCTTGGGGGCTCTAAAAATTATATATGCTTATTATAACAAATGGAAATGAGACAGAAAAGCACAAAATAACCTGAAATCCCACCATCAATGCCAGCCGTGGCTAACATTGTGATGAATGTCCTTCCAGCCATCTCTCTGCACACACAGACACACACAGACATGCAATCAGTTTTACATAAAAGAGTCATATTGTACATGTTGCTGCTTTTTTACTCTACAAGATGTAAAGCAAGCATCTTTCCATTTCAATATGGATCTACTTGAATTTTTTTTTATTATTTTTGTTTGTTTGTTTGCTTTTGAGATAAGGTCTCCCTCTGTCACCCAAGCTGGAGTGCAGTGGTACTATCTCGGCTCACTGCAACCTCCAACTTTTGGGTTCATATGATCCTCCTGCCTCAGCCTCCCAAGTAGCTGGAACTACAGGTGCACACCATCACACCCAGCTGATTTATTTTTTTGTAGAGCTGAGGTCTCCCTGTGTTGCCCATGCTGGTTCTCAAACCCCTGGCTCAAGCTATTCCATCCTTTGCAGTGAGTACCTAGTGGTCCCCTGTCTGCAGATGCACGGTTGATTTCAGCGGGCCTTTCTAATCTCACACTCTCATCATCACAGTACCTAGAAGCACCAATCTGTTGACTCAATACCAAGATTTACTTCTTTAATTTATTTTCTACAAACATTCATGACTGGCCCCCTTTGTGCCCCCACCCCGACCCCCCTACCCCTTTGGTTGTCCTGCCACCAAGCCTTTCAGTCCTTCACTCACAATGGGGAAGGCCTCCCTGGCTCGCGTGTGGCCTTTCTCATCCAGAGGGCAGCAGCACATTTCATCATGAACAAGTCCCATCACACAAAATGTCAAGATGCCTGCTCACTGGAAGGCACTGGAGCGTGACACCCTTTACTGAGGTGAGAGGTGACTGTACCTTATCTTTTTTCCCCTGATGTAAGGGACTACGTCAAGTCAGATCCCTGCACCAGCTGCAGCCCTGCAGAGATGCTCGTCAACTTGTCTGCAAGGCTAGAAAATGTGACCACCAGGGAGACTTGATGGTACCTGCTGTCACCATCAGGGCAGGCAGCAGAGGGGCTCTTAGCGCTTGGATCCCTCCCCCCCCACAAAAAGAATGGCGGGACATTCAGATGCCTGGGTGCCAGGCTTGCTTCCGCCTCTGTCCAGCTCTGCAGAGACAGGGTCTGGGTCACCACCTGTCTAGGGTGCTGAGGCAGCAAGCAAAGATCACCTGCATCTACCTGAAAGAAAGTACAGGAACATTTTGGCGAGAGGAAGAAAGGGAAGTAATGCGTTGAGCAGTCATGTCTGGTATTGCCCCACAGCAGTCCTCTGAGGGTGGAATTAAGGTCCCCATTTTACAAATGGGAAACTCAGGCTCAAAACAGCTCAGTAAATTAACCAAGGCCACAGAGCTAGTCAGAGAAATGAGTGTGAAGATGACAGACTGGCCCAATACAGTGGCTCGTGCCTGTAATCCCTGCAATTTGAGAGGCTGAGGTGGGAAGATCCCTTGAGCTCAAGAATTCGAGACCAGCCTGTGCAACACAGTGATACCCATTCTCTATAAAAAAATTAGCCAGGTGTACTGGTGCACACCTACAGTTCTACCTGCTACAGAGGCTGAGGCAGGAGGATCGCTTGAGCCTAGGCGTTGGAGGCTGCAGTGAGCCATGATTGTGCCACTGTACTCCAGCCTGGGTGACAGCAAGACACTGTCTAAAAAAAAAAAACAAAACAAAAAACAAAAAAACACAATAACAACACAAAACCACACACACACAACAAATTGACATTTGCAGACTTGCAGAAATTCATATTTATGAGCAGTGGTTCCTCTAGAATTTCTAAAACAAAGTTTCTGACTGGCAGTTGGGTTGGAGAAGAATTTATCTTGAAGCTAACGTGACCTGGCAGACATCGTTTGCTCCCCACCACCTGTTCCAAGCCACTTCTTAGCACAACAACTGCCAATGGGCTCTTGAAAGACCTCTTGATTGAAATATACAGACAACAGATACATCCAAATAAAAACTGGTAAATAGGGACAATATGGAAAGAATGAACTAGTAGCAGGAAATCAATCTGCTTAAATAGAAAATTGAAACTAAGTAACTCTGGGAGTTACTGTTACAGAAAAGAATGGAAGTTTCTGGGTTAAAATGGAGGACGGAACACACACATCTAGTATTGCTTCCACCTGGAGCTAGATGTGTGCATTCCATCCTCCCTTTTAACTGATGTTAAAGAGAGGTGAGGGCCTAGCACGGTGACTCACGGTGACTCCCTATACTTGGGGAAGCCAAGGTGGGAGGATTGCTTGAACCCAGGAGTTTGAGACCAGCCTGGGCAACATAGCAAGACCCTATCTCTACAAAAAGTTTTTAAAACTCAGCCGGGTTCACACCTGGCTGTGATGGCACACACCTGTAGTCCCAGTGATTTGGGAGAGGTTGAGGCAGGAGAACCACTGGAGCCCAGAAGTTTGAGGCTGCAGTGAGCTATGATTGAGCTGCTGCATTCCAACCTGGGTGACAAAGTGAGATCTGTCACCAAAAAAAACAAAAGACTAAGTTTGCCTGATGCTTTCAGGTGTGGAAAAAGAGACAAGTGAGCCATGCAGAGGAGGAAGCCAGAATGGGGTGTCTAGGGTTTGTCCAAAAGGCCTTCACAGAGGGGCAGAGAGGTCCCAGCACAGAGAAACTGAAAGTCCCCTCTCACCCCACATCCCTCAGGCTGCAGAGGAATAAGTGGCCAAGACTACAGGTGGGAGCAGTCTCCTTCCCCACTCAACCCTGTGGGGACCCAGAGGCCACAGAGCCAATGTAGGCTCCTAAGGCCCCTGCCTCCCTTATTTCACCTCTGTCCCCAGCACCCCAGCCCTTCCTCCTCCAGGAAATAGGGAGGAAGTGCGGGTGCCCCTGTGGCAGGCCCTCCCTGGAAGAATGGAAGTTCCACCCTGGAAATGTGGATGTCATACGGCCTGGGCCGTTCTCATTGTTGAACTGAGATCGTGTTGAGAGGCTCAGAGAGAAGGAAGGACACCTGTTACCTAAGACAAGTCATAAAAGTCAGGGGAGGCTGAGGTTTTCATCCCAGGGCTGGGGAAATAAAATAATAGTTGGCCTTTGAGAACCTCCCATCAGCTTGTTCAAATAACAGCAACATTCTGATTGTGTTCCCAGCTCAGTCTGTTCAATTAGCAGGCACATGGACAACACTGGATTTCCATTTTAAATTGAAACAAAACAAAACATTTAACGATCACTTTTGTTTTAATAAGTTATTACTCCCTTTGAAAACAAACTTTTTCTTCTGTACCAAGATGTCGGCGATACAGGTGGAATTTGACCTTTCTCTGGAACTAAAGGATTTAGCCTTGAATTTTCTGCCTGGGAGTATTTACAGGGTGAGGCCGTTTTCAGCCACAGGAGGGTTTATGGTGAAATGAAACCCATAGTGTCAGTACTCTGGGGTTAAGATTAGAGATCCTTTCTGTATTTGGAGTTTAAAGTGTCACTTTTCAGAGAATTTGACATTTCAGATTATTTGACCGATCAGCTGTGATTCCAACTTAAAACAGGCAGTTGATTTTTAGACTTAGGATTTTAAATGGAAAGATGTGAGAGAATTTGAATAAATTTGCAAGCAATGCTGGAATGTTTAAGAAATCTTGAGATTTGCTATATTTAAATTTTTAATGTGTTAGATTTATAAGACTTTTGAAAAGTTACTTGGGGCTGGGCACCATAGCTCACACCTGTGATCCCACACTTGAGGTCAAGGAGGGCAGATCACTTGAGCTTAGGAATTCAAGACCAGCCTGGGTGACATGGTGAAACCCTATCTCTGCAAAAAATACAAAATTTAGCTGGGTGTGGTGGCGTGCACCTGTAGTCCCAGCTACTCAGGAAGCTGAGGTGGGAGGATAGCTTGAGCCCAGCAGGAGGTTGAGGCTGCTGTGAGCCATGATCAGGCCACTGCACTTCAGCCTAGATGACAGAATGAGACCCTGTCTCAGGCAGAAAAAAAAAGAAATTACTTGGAAGGGTTTTTGCTTGCTGAAGTCATAAGTTGCCTAGTCGGGCACTTAAAGTACATAAAAAGAAAATTAAGATATTGAATTTATATAAATTTGTCAATGTGGTTTTAAAACATTGAAGAAAATTTTATTTTTAAAAGCTTTTTAAAAAAAAATATATATATATATATATATTATAGAGACAGGGTCTCACTATGTTGCCCAGGCTGGTCTCAAACTCTTGGCCTCAAATGATCCTCCCACCTCGGCCTTCCCAAAGTGCTGGGAGATTGCAGGCGTGAACCACCACACCCGAACTCAAAAAAGCCTTAACCGACTTGAAAATAGGACTGATTTGGAAGACGCATGCTTAACTCACACCAGGCATGGAGAAGGGCAGTGAATCACACATGGCACATCCTGAAATCTCAATCCTCTTGTCACTCGTAGGCTCTGGAAGTTGCACAGCAAGTTCAGCCACATTCTATAACTGTGTGAGCTGGTTCATTGACTCTATTCATTTATCACCAAGAATCCACAATAGTAGGGAAATCCACAGAGCACTAGTGGAGCCCGCTCTGTCAGGAGAATCCAGGAAACCTAGAGGAAGGGCTGTGAGGGATGAGTGGGAGTGGAACAGGGGATCAGGCATGGAAAGAGAATTCCAGGCAGAGTAGCAGGAAGGCCCCAGCCTGGGAAGATGTCTCAACATCAGGTTGGAAAGACCAGTTCTAGAAAGAAATAGGCTAAATTAGAGTGAAGTCAAGTCAGGCACAGTGACTCATGCCTATAATCCAGAACTTTAGCAGGCTAACGCAGGAGGATTGCTTGAGCCCAGGAATTCCAGATTAGCCTGGCCAACGTAGCAAGACCCTGTGTCTACAAAAAATTTTTAAATTAGCTGGGTGTGGTGGTACATGCCTTCAGTCCCAGCTATTTGGGAGGCTGAGGCAGGAGGATCGCTTGAGCTTGGGAGGTTGAAGCAGCAGTGAGCCGTGATTGCACCACTGCACCCCAACCTGGGCAACAGAGCAAGACCCTATCTCCAAAAAAAAAAAAAAAAAGAGTGAAGGCAAGAGAACATCTGAGAACTCAGTATCAGGATTCAAACTATAGCAGCAAGTGGACTGGAAGGGTGGGGGAGTGGGGAACATCAACAAACGCAGTATCCTTTAAACAAAGATAGTATCCCACAGTGACGCAGTGGCATAAAGAGGTAGGGTCCTGGGACTCTCCTCCTGTGAGCTGCCCCAGGCCTGGGACCTCACCTGTTCTTGTGTTCCCAGAGCCTGGCACCCAGAAGGTGTTCCATAAATCTTTGTTGGAAGAATGACAAGAAGGGAAGGATGGGAAGAAAATGTCTAAGATGGGGGAACTATTGGAATGAAGTTGAGAGACACTGACTCAGCACATACTGTGGTTCAGCTGATGTTTTCTTTTCCTTTTTCTTTTTTTGAGACAGAGTCTTGCACTGTCACCAGGGCTGGAGTGCAATGGCACGATATCGGCTCACTGCAACCTCCACTTCCGCCTCCTGGGTTCATGTGATTCTCTTGCCTCAGCCTCCTGAGTAGCTGGGATTACAGGTGCACACCACCACACCTGGCTAATTTTTTGTATTTTTAGTTGAGATGGGGTTTCACTATGTTGGCCAGACTGGTCTTGAACTTCTGACCTCGTGATCTGCCCTCCTTAGCCTCCCAAAGTTTTAGGATTACAGATGTGAGCCGCCACACCCAGCCTGTTGTTTTCTTGTGTGTTGTTTCTCTTTATGATTTATCCTGCCCAACACAAAAGTAAGCAAAGCAGCTTCGTATTGTCTAACTTGCTTTTAATATTTTACTTGAAATGTCATAACTAGAAAGTTTTCTGTGCTTTAAAATGTCAACATCGACCTCCTGCTTCACCCTCCAGGTCTTGTTCCCAGTGCTTATTCTCCTGGGCCCCTTTGCCCAGGGGTGTGACGGCGCCTCCCTCCCTTTGGCTTGTATAACATTACGCAGTCCAGCCTCCCTCCTCCTCTCTCCTTCCTACTTAGACACACTCCACTCTGAGTTGTGAATCTATTCGTGACAACCGTATCCCCTCTGCATGGGCACCAGTCACCCATTTCCACTTGCGCTGTTGACATTTCTGCTGTCATGTCCCACTGTTGCCTCAAAGTCATCTAAAATTAAACTCCTCTCCCTCCACCCCCACAAAACCACTGCCCTTCTTGACTTGGACCACTGTTAATGGCATCAGTATCCTCCCAACCACCCAAACTCCAAGCTTTTAGTCACTTTGGACTTTGCTCCCTTCCTCACCCTGCATATGTAGCTAATTACTAAGCTCTTTCCTCAATTTTTCTCTAACATTCATCTGAGTTTTCACTGCCTTGCTCACTTTGACACACAAGTCATAATATTTAGAGGTACACAGTGATGCTTCCATATGTACAATGTAAGTGATCAGATGAGGGTAATTAGCATGTTCATCATCCCAAACATCTATCATTTCTTTGTGTTGGGAGTGTTGAATATCCTACTCCTAGCTACTTCAAACTATATATTATTGTTAACTAAGTCATCCCACAGTGCTACAGAACACTACGACATTTCTCCTATCTAGCTGGATTCTGTATGCTTTAACAAATATCTCCCTGCTCTTTCTAACTGATCTGTCTGCCTCTATTTTCTCCCTCCTTTAATCTGACTTGTCAGATTAACCTTCCTGTAACAATCATAAAAGCAACAATAGCTAGCATTTATCAAAACTTGCTACGAGCTAGGCACTGTTCTAAGAGCTCTACATATAGGCATACGTTCAAAACTCACATCAGTCTCATCGTGTTACTTTTTTTTTTTCTTTTTTTTTTTGAGGCAAAGTCTTGCTCTGTCGCCTAGGCTAGAGTGGTGCAATGGTGCAATCCCAGCTCACTGCAACCTCCGCCTCCCCGGTTCAAGTGATTCTCCTGCCTCAGCCTCCCAAGTCGCTGGGATTACAGGAGCATGCCACCACGCCTGACTAATTTTTATATTTTTAGTAGAGATGGGGTTTCCCCATGTTGGCCAGGCTGGTCTCAAACTCGTGACCTCAAGCAATCCGCCTGCCTTGGCCTCCCAAAGTGCTGGGATTACAAGTGTGAGCCACCACGCCTGGCCTACTCTTATTTTATAGATAAGAAAACGTGAGGTACAGATAGGTTAAGTAGCTTGCTCAACAACACACAGCTAGGATGTGGCATCGGAGGATGACCCAGGAGGTCCGCATTGCCTACAAAATGAACTGCATCTTCCCATGTCCCCACCTCCCTCTCTCTGCTCAGCTACACTGAGGTCAGCAAGACGCCCAGTGTGCGCCTCTTCTGTGCCCCAAAACACAACTCAGCCCCTTCCCACCTCCCTTCCGGGGCCATCTGAGCTCACCATGGTCTTGTGAGCATTGCCGACGCTACCCATTAGCACCACAGGGGTACTTGTTGGCGGGGTGTATGTGCTGACATAGGACATGGACTTGATGGGACTATTTTGTCATGGAAGACGTTTTAAGGTGGCAGGATCCAAACAGTCATATCAAAATGTAAATGCACTACTGCCTTTTAGGTTTTATTTTGTGTTTAATTGCCATAAAATATCCATAATAGACTTCCTTAACCCTCACCCTATCCCTCAAGTGCTCTCAGCCCCGCAGATGTTCAGGGGATAGAGGAGTGGTCTGTGTTGCGCATCGCTTGATCTGTTACCTCTCTATTCTGGTTTTTCACTAGGATATGCATCCACGTAGGACAAAATTCTGAAGGGACAAAGGATATAGCATGAAAAATAAGTCTCCTTTATACCCCATCCCGTGCCACCCTGCCCCTCCCAAAGGCAACCACTCATCTTTTCAGAGAGTATATATCCAGTGAATGTCAGGCATATCAATACAGATGCCTGATACTTTTAAAGATGAAAGTGCACTCATGTGTTTTCTGACATTATGATGATCGAGACACAAATATTAAAAAGTATCCTGATGTTAACATGGCGACATTGACGTGTCCTGCACTTCCCCTCCAGCTCTTTGTAAAAGGGATGAAGTCTTACACATCCTGTGCCTCTGCTCTCCAATCTCTTCATGTCCCCCGGGCCCAGTGCTGGTCCAGGGTCTGGGCTCAGAGCAGACACTCAATGATATGATTTGAAGAAAGCTCAGACAAAACCCTGGTCTAGAACGAGGGCAGGAACCAAGTGAGTGGTGGAGAGGGAAGAACTGGGGGTGGAGAGGGAAGAACTGGGAGTGAGCCCAGGAGGGAAAAGTGGAAGCAATGGGGAAGAGGAAATGGCAATGCTTACCTGGCACTCTCCTCCCCTATCCACCAAGGCACTGATCAGCCCTTGACAGCCCATTGTGGGAAAGTCCCCAGTCCACCTGCTGCTGGGGTACCCATTCATCCAAGCCTGACCACCCGAGGCCAAGGGGCTGCAGCTTAGCCCACTTTCCCTGTGGTTTATTCACTTTACAGAATTAGACTCAGTTCGACTTACCAGGCCCGGGTCTCTAACCGTCCTTACCATCCCTGAGAGAAAATTGCTTCTCTGGTGACTCACAGGGAAGGAGCCATAAAGCACTGAATCACCGATGCCCCCTCCTACCCCGCTTAGTAGTTTCTGCTTGTGTTTTCCCTTCCAGAGACAATTTTGGATCTGTTTCTGTGGCCGTGGCCCCATACGATGGCTGCCGGCTGAACCGAAGTTGGCAGTAATCTTTTCCCCAATTCATTGTTTACCTGAGACTGGCTGTCACTGATAAATGCCTTGCCTGGCTACTAACCACGGTGAAAAAGAACAGAAAATCAGATCAACAAGAGAACAGATTTGTGCTTGGCTGAAGCCCACGCTGTTTCCAAATGATAAGAAGTTCATGCCCCTGACTGAGGCTGTGAGGAAACCTTTCTCTAATGGGTTTTGAAAATTGTTTAAGAATAATTATGAATAGTGTGACTTTGAAAAGGCCACCACAAAGGGAAAATGCAACACTCCTTTAAGACATATGAATGTTTTTGTCTGAAAGAAATGCCCAGCAATTGACATGCAAAAAAAAGAAAAAGAAAAAGAAATTGAAACTAGAAACTAGAGACAGACCTTACATCTGTCACAAAAATTAACTCAAAATAGATCACAGACCTAAATGTAAAACACAACTGTAAACCTCCTAGAAGATAACACAGGAGAACATTTTGATGACTGAGTATGGCAAAGACTTTTTAGATACAACACCAACGACAAAGATCCATGAAAGAACCCATTGATTAATTGAACTTGATTAAAATAAAAAACTTGAGCTCTGTGAAAGACACTATCAAGAGAGTAAGAAGAAAAGCCACAGACTGGAAGAAAATGTTGCAAAAGACATACCTGATAAAAGATGTATATTCAAAACATACAAAGAGCTCTTAAAATTCAACAATAAGAAAATAAACAACCTGATTTTTAAAACGGGCCAGGCTGCACATGGTGGCTTACACCTGTAATCCCAGTACTTTAGTAGGCCAAGGTAGGTGAATCACTTGAGCCCGGGAGTTTGAGACCAGCCTGGGCAATATGGTGAAACCCCATCTCTACAAAAAGTTATAAAAAACTAGTCAGGTATAATGGTACATGCCTGTAGTCCCAGCTACTCAGGAGGCTGAGGTGGGAGGATCACCTGAGCCTGGAAGGTCAAGGTTGCAATGAGCCATGATCGCACCACTGCACTCCAGCATGGGTGACAGTGAGACCCTGTCTTGAATAAAAGGGGGCCAAAAACCTAAACAGACACGTCATTAAAGAAGAGATATACATGGTAAGCAAGCATGTGGAAAGACGCTCCACATGACGTCTTTAGAGAAATGAAATTTACAACCATAAGATCTCTACCTATTAGAATGGCTGAAGTCCAGGACATGAACACCACCAAATGCTGATGAGGATGTGGAGCAGTGGGAACTCCCATTCGTTGCTGGTGGGAATGCAAAACCAAACATCATTCTGACCTTACCTTCCCCGCAGTCGTATCCTTGGTATTTACCCAAATGAGATGAAAACTTATGTCCATACAAAAGTCTGCTCATGAATACTTACAGCACCTTTCTTTATTGTTGCCAAAAACTGGAAGCTACCAAAATGTCCTTCAGTAGGTGAATGGATAAATAAACTGCAGTATATCCGACAGTGGAATATTCTTCAGTGCTAAAAAGAAATGAGCTATCAAGCCATGAGAAGACATGGAGGAAACTTCAATGCATATTGCTGAGTAGAAGAAGCCAATCTGAAAAGGCTACATAGTATTATTCCAAATATATGACATTCTGGAGAAAGCAAAAGTATGGAGACAGTGAAAAGATCAGTGGTTGCCAAAAGTTACCAGGAAGAGAGGGATGAACAGGTGGAGCACAGAGGCTTTTTAAGGTAGGGAAACTCCTCTGTATGATACTGCAGTGGTGGAAACAGGTCATTATATATTTGTCTAAACTCAGAATCTGCAACACCACGTGTGATTCCTAATGTAAACCATAGACTCTGGTGATAATGTGTCAATGTAGATTCATCATTTACAGCAAATGCACCACTCTGATGCGGGATGCTGATAATACGGAAGGCTGCCGGGGTGTAGGACTGGGGAAATGTGGAAACTCTCTGTACTTTCTGCTCAATTTTGCTGTGAATCTAAAGCTGCCCTAAAATATGAAATCTATTTTAAAAATCCTAAGGGAAAATATTTTAGGAATAAATTAGGCTGGGTACAGTGGCTTACACCTGTAATCCCAGCACTTTGGGGGCCCCAAGTGGGAGGATCGCTTGAGCTCAGGAGTTTGGGACCAGCCTGAGCAACATAAGGAGACCTCATCTTTACTAAAAATCAAAACAATTAGCCCGGTGTGGTGGCACACGTACCTGTAGTCCCAGGTACTCAGGAGGCTGAGGTGGGAGGATGACTTGATCCCAGTAGACAGAGGCTGTGGTGAGTTAGAAATCCCATTCCCTTTCGTCATCACCCCCTTATGCTTGCCAGCCCCCTTATCTGTGCATCACTGCATTCCAGTCTGAGTAACAGAGCAAGATCCTATCTCAAAAAAAAAGAATAAAGGCTGGGCGCAGTGGCTTATGCCTGTAATCCCAGCAATTTGGGAGACCGAGGAAGGCAGATGACCTGAGGTCAGGAGTTCGAGACCACCCAGACCAACATGGAGAAACCCCATCTCTACTAAAAATACAAAATTAGCCAGGTGTGGTGGCGCACGCCTATAATCCCAGTTACTCAGGAAGGCTGAGGCAGAAGAATCACGTGAACCCAGGAGGCAGAGGTTGCAATGAGCCGAAATCATGCCATTGCACTTTAGCCTGGGCAACAAGAGCAAAACTCCATCTCAAAAAAAAGAAAAAAAAAAAAAAGAATAAATTAATACTCAAGGTCATGTGGGGAAAAAAAAAAAAAGATACCCAGTGGATAAAGGAGTTGGGAAGGGGAGGGGCCGATACAGGTGCAGGAGGGGCTGATCAAGATTCCTGTTTGCTTTACCATGTTCAATTAATTTAACAACAAAATTGCCAGGTTTATGAGAATGAGTGTTCCTGAGCAGTCCTTGGTATTTCCAACAAAACTCCAAATACACATCCCAGCAATAGATGACCACAGGGCTCCCTCAGGCCCAGGTCCAGGCCCAGTGAAGCCATCCCCCATGCAGACCAGGCTCTGTCTGGACTCTGTCTTTGCCCCTGTTGGAATGTACATATGTTCTGCCTCAGCCTTTGAGACCAAACCATCAACATATAGCACAGTCAGTGCTTTTTTTTAAAAAAATGGGCCATCTCCTTGTATTTTTCTCTTGTTCTTTCCCCATTCTAATAGGCTCCATGCTTAGTCTCAGGATGTAAACTTTTATCACAAGTTTTTTTTGCTTGAATTAACAAGTGGATTGGCTAGACTGTAAAAGACATCAGGGAGACAGAAGATGAAACCCAGAAGGAGTTAGATGCTGAGCCGAAGAAGGCTCTGTGCCAGGTCCATCAGTTGCTCAAGTCTTGATGGGCACCCGGGGTCAGAGGCTCCCAGCTGTACATTTGAATCACCTGGGCAGCCACACGTCTCAACAGGATCAGGCACAGATGACTCACACATCCAAGGCTAAGTGAAGAGAGCAAGTGCAGCCATCACAGAATGAACAAGGACCTAACCAGCAACTTGCACAGATCTCTGCATGTGAATAACTAAAATATGCAGTCAAACGTGTGCACATATTCGCATGCATCTCAGGTATTATGCATAAAGTATATGCATAATACAGGTAGATACATACTCATGGACACACATGTATACAGGAAATGATCAGAAAAAGGCCTCCAGGGTACCTTTAGCCAAAATGCAAAATAAAATTTTAAGTTTTCATCTTTATCATATTAATATTAATAAGTAAAATGATTGCAATGTAATGCCAGGTGGCATGTTTTTTTGGATGACAAGTTGTGAACATAACTTTTTGTTCTGTTTCCTTATTATTGTTACTTATTCTTGTAAAATTATACACAGAGTTCCACACTAATAATTATCCTGGATTTGTTCTAGACATCTGAATCTGGAATGTAAGCTATAAATATATTTATACTAACTTTGTTTTTTTTTAAAAAAAAAAGCTTTATTGGGATATAATCCAAACACCATACAATTCATCCATTTAAAGTACACAATTCAATGGTTTTCAGTATCTTCACAGGCTTGTGCAACCATCACCACAAGCTTAAAAATTTTTCACCTCCACAAACAAAAACCCTTTAGCCATCATCCCCTTATCCCTGCCAGCCGTAAGCAATCACTAATCTACTTTCTGTCTCTATAGGTTTGAATGTCCTGGACATTTCATATAATGGAATCATGTAATACATGGTCTTTTATTATTGGCTTCTTTCACTCAGCATGTTTCTGAGGCTTATTCACCTTTGTAGCATGTACCAGTACTTCATTCCTTTTTAAGGCTGAATAATATTCCCCTCTAGGAATATACCACATTGTTTATACATTTATAGTTTGATGGACACTTGAGTTGTTTTACCTTTTGGCTATCATGAATAATGCCACAATGAATATTGGTGTACAAGTATCTGTTAGAATCTACGTTTTCAATTCTTTGAGGTATATACCTAGAAGTTGAATTGCTAGGTTCTCTGGTAACTCTATGCTTAGCTTTCTGGGGAACCACCAAACTGTTTTCCACAGTGGCTGCACTATTTTACATTCCTACTAGCAATGGGTTCCATTTCTCCACATCCTCACCAATACTTGTTAATATCCTTCATTATTATGATGTTTATTATAGCCACCTTAGTCGGTATAAACTGGTATCTCATTTTGATTTTGATCTGTATTTCCCTGATGTCTAATGATGTTGAGCATCTTTTCATATGCCTGTTGGCTTCTTTAGAAAAATGCCTCTTCAAGTTCTTTGCCTATTTTTAATTGAGTTGCTTGTGGTTGAGTCCATTTTTTCTTAATGGTTATTGTTTTTAGTCCAATTGGCCACATCAGTTAGTAAGACCCAGAGGTTCCTTAAATTTTATATCCCCCACTAATGTGACTTCAGCAAGAAAACATGTCTATTTTGGACTGTGCTACTGCCTTGCATTGCTCTGTTGTCCTTAACTACAAGTTCTGTCGTTCTTATGTCATTTGAAGACTCAGAGTAAAGACTGAGATTCCAGGACCTGAACTCAGCTCTGGATCCAGCAAACCTGATAGACATCTATAGAATGCTCCACCCCAAAACAACAGAATATACATTCTTCTCATCACCACATGGCACTTACTCTAATATTGAATCACATAATCAGAAGTAAAACACTCAGCAAATGCAAAGGAACTGAAACCATAACCGTCTTTCAGACCACAGCACAATCAAATTAGAACTCAAGATTAAGAAACTCACTCAAAGTCAGACAACTATGTGGAAATTGAACAACTTGCTCCTGAATGACTCCTGGATAAATAATGAAATTAACACAGAAATCGAGAAGTTCTTTGAAACTAATGAGAACAAAGAGACAATGTACCAGAATCTCTGGGATGCAGCTAAAGCAGTGTTAAGAGGGAAATTTATAGCACTAAGTGCCCACATGAAAAAGCTAGAAAGATCTCAAATCAACAACCTAACATAGTGTTGGAAGTTCCAGCCAGAGCAATCAGGCAAGAGAAAGAAATAAAGGGTATTCAAATAGGAAGAGAGGAAGTCAAATTATCGTTGTTTGCAGATGACATGATCCTGTAACTAGAAAACCCCATTGTCTCAGTTCAAAAGCTTGTTAAGCTGATAAGCAATTTCAGCAGTGTCAGGATACCAAATCAATGTGAAAAAATCGCTAGCATTCCTATAAACAAACAACAAGCAAGCAGAGAGCCAAATTATGAAAGAACTCCCATTCACAATTGCTACAAAGAGAATAAAATACCTAGGAATACAGCTAACAAGGGAAGAGAAGGATGTCTTTAAGGAGAACTATAAACCACTTCTCAAGAAAATCAGAGAGGACACAAACAAATGGAAAAGCATTTCATGCTCATGAATAGGAAAATGGTCATACTGCCCAAGGTAATTTATAAATTCAATGCTATTCCCATTAAACTACCATTGACATTCTTCACAGAACTAGAAAAAAAAAAAAAAAAAAAAAAACATTTTAAAATTCATATGGAACCAAAAAAGAACCTGAATAGCCAAGGTGATCCTAAACCAAAAGAACAAAGCTGGAGGCATCATGCTATCTGACTTTAAACTATAATCTACTACAAGTCTACGGTAACCAAAACAGCACAGTACTGGTACAAAAGCAGACACACAGACCAATGGAACAGAATAGGGAACTCAGAAATAAGACTATACACCTACAACCATATGATCTTTAACAAATCTAACAAAAACAAGCAACGGAAAAAGGATTCCCTACTTAATAAATGGTGCTGGAAGAACTGGCCAGTCATATGCAGGAGATTGAAACTGGACCCCTTCCTTACACCTTATACAAAAACTAATCCAAGATAGATTAAATACTTAAATGTAAAACCCCAAACTATAAAAACCCTAGAAGAAAATCTAGGCAATATCATTCAGGACATAGGCATGGGCAAACATTTTATGATGAAAACACCAAAAGCTATTGCAACAAAAGCAAAGATTGACAAATGAGATCTGATTAAACTTAAGAGCCTCTGCACAGCAAAAGAAACAACCTACAGAAAATGTTTGCAACCTATCCATCTGACAAAGGTCTAATATCCAAAGTCAACAAGGAACTTAAATATATAAGAAAAAATTAAGAAGTAGGCAAAGGACATGAACACATGAACAGACACTTCTCAGAAGACGACATTCATGCAGTCAACAAATATATGAAAAGAAGCTAAACATTACTGATTAAAGAAATGCAAATCAAAACCACAATGAGATACCATCTCACACCAGTCAGAATGGTGATTATTAAAAAGTCAAGAAACAACAGATGCTAGCGAGGTTTCAAAGAAAAAGGAACACTTTTACACTATTGGTGGGAGTGTAAATTTGTTCAGCCATTGTGGAAGGCAGTGTGGTGAGTCCTCAAAGATCTAGAGGCAGAAATACCATTCAACCAGCAAACCCATTACTGGGTATATACCCAAAGGAATAGAAATCATTCTATTAGAGATGCACGTGTATGTTCATTGCAGCACTATCCACAACAACAAAGACATGGAATCAACCCAAATGTCCATCAATGATAGACCGGATAAAGAAAATGTGGTACATATACACCATGGAATACTATGCAGCCATAAAAAGGAACGAGATCATGTTCTTTGCTGGGACATGGCCGTTATCCTCAGCAAACTTATACAGGAACAGAAACCCAAATACTGCATGTTCTCACTTACAAGTGGGAACTAAATGATGAGAACACATGGACACATGGTGGGGAACAACACACACTGGGGCCAGTTGGGGGAGGGCAGAGGGAGAGAGAGCAACAGGTAGAATAGCTAATGCATGCTGGGCTTAATACCTAGGTGACAGGTTGATCTGTGCAGCAAACCACCATGGCACACGTTTACCTATGAACAAACCTACATATCCTGCACAGGGACCCCAGAACGTAAAATAAAAGTTGAAAAAGTAAGATTAAGAAAAAAACAAAGAACAAACTCCAGGTAGCCGCTGGTCCAAGGAAGATGAAAATACACATGGAGCAGAACTGATTCCAACCAACAGTCCAGAGCTCAGTTCAACACCTGCAGGCCTGAAGCACAGCTACCCAAGCTGATTCACAGACCCAGGAGGGAGAAAAAGTAATGTTTGTTGTTGTATACCATGGAGATTCTGGGTTTGCTATGAAGCAAAAGCCAACTAAAAAAATTCTTCACTTAAAAAAAAAAAAAGACTGAGATTCACTCTGGGCACCACTGTCAGACATCTAGTCAAAGCATCATCATGTCTTGAATAGAGTTTGATGCAAGGATTGTTATTTTTGTGACTTAAAGGGTTCAATCCTTCCCTTTCAATAAAGCAATGGACAGTGGCCATCTCCACATAATACAACTATGAATAGTCCCTACTGTTCAAAATGTCCAGCTTTAAAGACTATATATTACTTTCATAATATAAAACCTTTTTTCTAATAAAAGAGACATTTCATTGCCGTGAATAATTATAACTTCTCCATTCAATTTCTCTAAATATTGGTTTAGCAGCAACCAGCTATCTTGCCTGATGAGGATAGCTCACCTCATCAAAAAGTCAAAGAAATTGAGGGCTCAAATTGTTCTCTTTCATCTTATCACTGGGCTGACTTCAGAGGGGCAAAAGTGCTACCAGCATTTACTGTCAACTTTCACCAAACTGAAGGATATTACCTGGGCACGGTATAATGCTTTCTTGAGATAAAATCAGCAACTGAATAAAGTGGAATCTATTCGTCTGAAAGCACAGTCATGAGTGCTAGGTTATCAGGCTTGATCTGCTCTCAATTGGCTAAGTTGGGAAAATTACTTCCCCTCTCCTGCCTGCATTATGTGTAGAATGATGAGATTTGATTAGAACCTTAGTCTTTCCAGCTTTAGCAATCCAGGAACCCCACTTACAGAGGCTAACAGCCCAAGGAAATTACTGTTTTGTAGAAAATATCTTTTGTGTGTAGGAGAGTGAGGGATTGTATGAGGGAGGCAGAACTTATCCCCATGAAACAATTGACACAGGCACAAAGACGTGGGCTAGGATGTTCTTTGTAGCATTGCTTACAATCATGAAATACAGAAACAATGTGATTTTCCAACAGTAGGGGAAGGATTATACAAATTATGGCATAATCAAAGGATGTAATATTTGGTAGTCATTTAAAATTATGCAGATCTGGCCAGGCGCAGTGGCTCATGCCTGGAATCCCAGCACTGTGGGAGGTCAAAGCAGGAGGATTACTTGAGCCCAAACTCATCTCTACAAAAAATACAAAAATCAGCCCGACATGATGCACCTGTAGTCCCAGCTACTTGGGAGGCTGAGGCGGGAGGATCCCTTGAGCCCAGGAATTTGAGGCTACAGTGAGGCATGATCATGATGCCACTGCACTCCAGCCTGGGCAACAGAATGAGACACTGTCTCAAAAAAAAAAAAAAAAGAAAGAAAAAGAAAAGGGTAAAATTATGCAGAACTGTTCCGACTGACACAGCTATTAATAACACCTTAAGTGGAACATCTACTTACAAAAAAGTTTAAGTGTATCTTTTTGAAATATATATACCTACACACACCTCTTGAAAGGTTAATAGTGATTATTTTATGGTGGTGAAATTGCTCTTAAGAGTTTTCTTTTGGCTTGTAATTTCTAATTTTCTATAATATGCATGCCTTATTTGTATAATTCAAACAAATATATAGGGTATGTAAGTCAAGGTTCTCCAGAGAAACAGCCAGTAAGAGACAGACAGACACACACACACTCTTACACAGAGAGACAATGGGATATACAGGTTGGATACCTCTTGCCTGAAATGCTTGGGACCAGAAGTGTTTTGGATTTCATATTTTGGGGAATTTTGGAATATTTGCATATACATAACAAGTAGGTAAGTTGGGAGTGGGACCCAAGTCTAAATGGGAAATTCATTTATGTTTCATATACATCTTATACACATAGCCTGAAGGTAATTTTATACAATATTTTAAATAATTTTGTGCACATCCAGCCTGCACATGGGCCATTGTATTGCCCTTTGTGGGCGTGCTTGCGTCACTGAGCCTGGGCATTTGAGGAAAAGACAGAGCGCAGCTGAAGGGGGCTGGAAGGGCCTTTATTCCCTTGGGGACTGTGGGTTGTACCCCCGCATTTTTGACAGTGATGCACCACATAAGGTCAGGTGTGAAATGTTCCACTTGTGGCATGTTCATGCTCAGAAAGCTTCAGGTTTTGAAGCATTGCAGTTTTCAGATTAGAGATACTCAGCCTGTGTAGATATGTATAAACAGAACCAACAGGATATATACCTGTATATTTGTATGTGTATTATGTGTATATATACATGTGAGTGTATGTGTGTGTGTGTGTATATATGTATATATGTGTGCAGATATATATCAGGCTAAACTGATTGCGGGGCTAGCCAATCTGCAATCCACATAACAAGACAGCAGCCTGGAAGCTCAGGCAGTCTTGAGGCAGAATTTCTTCTGCCCAGAGGAACCTGTTTCTGATCTTAAGGCCTTCAACTGAATGGATAAGACGCCCCCCCCAACCCCCGGCATTATCTAGGGTAATTTCCTTTACTTATAAAGTCACCTGACTGTAGGTGTTAACTACATCTACAAAGCACCCTCTCAGCAACACCTAAATTCATAGCTGATCAAATAACTGAGTGCCACAGCTTGCCAAGCTGAAATACAGAAGAAACCATCACTCAGGTGATTTCTGATCAAATAATGAGATACAATAACAAGATGGAGACTTTAACTTTTAAGTTCAAGGGTACATTTGCAGGTTATATAGGTAAATTTGTGTCATGCATGTTTTGTTGTACAGATTATTTCATCACCCAGGTATGAAGCCTAGTACCCATTAGTTATTTCTCCTGATCCTCTCCCTCCTCCCACCCTCCACCCTGACAGGCCCCGGTGTGTATTGTTCCCTTCCATGTGTCCATGTTCTCAGCATTTAGCTCTCACTTATAAGTGAGAACATGCAGTATTTTATTTTCTGTTCCTGCATTAGTTTGCTAAAAATAATGGCCTCCAGTTTCATCTATGTTGCTGCAAAGGACATGCTCACTTTCTTTTATATGGCTGCATAGTATTCCGTAGTGTAAATGTACCACACTTTCTTTATCCATTCTACCACTGATGGGCATTTAGGTTGATTCCATGACTTTGCTATTGTGAATAGTGCTGCAGTGAACATATGTGTGCAAGTGTCTTTATGACAGAACGATTCGTATTCCTTTGGGTATATACCCAGGAATAGGATTGCTGGGTCAAATGGTAGTTCTGGTTTTAGGTCTTTGAGGAATTGCCACACTGTCTTCCACA
Source organism: Rhinopithecus roxellana (assembly GCF_007565055.1). Classification (NCBI taxonomy): domain Eukaryota; kingdom Metazoa; phylum Chordata; class Mammalia; order Primates; family Cercopithecidae; genus Rhinopithecus; species Rhinopithecus roxellana. The sequence goes on along the minus strand of NC_044557.1, from coordinate 136,205,361 downwards.
ACAGTTGAACTAATTTCCACTCCTACCAACAATGTGTAAGCTTTCCTTTTTCTCCGCAACCTCGCCAACATCTGTTCTTTCGTGACTTTCTATTAATAGCCATTCTGACTGGTGGGAGATGGTATCTCATTGTGGTTTTGATTTGCATTTCTCTAATGATCAGTGATGTTGAGATTTTTTTTCATATCCTTTTTGGCCACATGTATATCTTCTTTTGAAAAGTGTTCATGTCCTTTGCCTACTTTTTAATGAGGTTGTTTGGTTTTTTTCTTGTAAATGTTTACGTTCCTTATAGATGCTAGGTATTAGACCTTTGTAAGATACATAGTTTGAAAAAGTTTTTTCCCATTCTGTAGGTTGTCTGTTTACCCTGTTGCTAGTTTCTTGTGCTGTGCAGAAGCTCTTTAATTTAATTGGATTGCATTTGTCAATTCCTGCTTTTGTTGCAATTCCTTTTGGCATCTTCGTCATGAAATCTTTGCCTGTTCCTATGTCCAGGATGGTATTGTCTAGGTGGTCATCCAGGGTTTTTATAGTTTTGGGTTTTACATTTAAGTCTTTAATCCAAGATGGAGACATTTTAATCCACCAGGATCTCGGCAAGGTTGGGATAAGCAGGCTGATAGAATGAAGGGTTGTTCCTGGCAAGAGATCCTGCAAGAGCCTGGAGGGGGCGCCCTTTCCAAGCCCTGATGATGGGGGATCACTTGTGTGAGCGGGAGAAGGTGGCAGGAAGTAGAGGAGACAACAGCCAGGTCAGAAAGCGAGCCAGGGCCTGAGATGATTGCTCCCCATGAATTTTTAGTCACCAAATTGACCAGAGACCTGTGGATCAGAGCTGCTGATATGGAAGTAGGAACATGGGAGAAAGACCAGAAAAGCCAGGGCAGCCAGAATGAGGAAGCTTAATGTCTCAGGCAGTGGAAAGGAGTTTGGGTTAAGTTCAGCCAGACTTCCAGGGGTGCTGGAGCCCCTGGTGATATCCGGTGTTGACGTGTCAAGCCTGGATCTAAATGGCTTTACAGAGTTCCTTTTTCTCCTCACACTGGGGGCAATCGGGTAGCATAGACTGATGGAACATACGTTTCATATAGATTTTTAGGTCATTAACAGTTCTAAATTAACCAGCTGAATGCCCTCACTGCATGAAGGAACAGGCACGGCCAGTGGGGGTTCTGGGTTATCGACTGATTGTTCAGCAAAAGTGAGGCTAAAGAAAGATGTTAAAGTGAAATTTAAGAGCATCAATGACAACACAAAAATATCCAAACAAAACCTTGCTGCTTCATTTGGGAACATTACAAAGCAAATAAGGATGATCCTTGTCTCTTATTACATTTGGCAAACAAGGAGAAAGGGGTTGTTTCATTTCTGTTTCTCAGTCCTGGCAGATGAGTTTCCAAAAGGCTCCTAACTTACTCTCTATAGGGCAGGCTGCTCGGGTTGGGATTTTCATATCTCTGTGCCTTTTTGAAAGTTGTATAAAGATATATGTTATGATGATGGTTGTATGTTCATGTTTTTATATTTTCAAGGCTTATTAAATTTTGCCTCTGTCCTTCAACTAAATGTTTTCCACTCATATGATCACTCTGAAATTTAAAACCAATAGAAAATATTTTATTACTTTGACTATGCAAATAGTATTCCATGCTGGGCTGCATAATGTATTGGAATTACATTTCTCTATGGATTCAATTTCACAACACTAGACCACTTTAAAGAGAATATCTCTAGCATCAAGGACAAACATATTCTCTACTTTGACATCCCATCAGCTCCTTAAAATGCCACCTTATAAGGCTCCTTATAAAAAGTCACATTTTATGTTGGCTTATATGTTTCTTGTGTAGTTTTTTTTCCCTTAAATTTCTGATTTCCTTTCCTTTCTTTAATTATTTGTCTTTATATTCTTAATTATTTCCCAACCTTGTAGTCATACTCTCGTTCTACCTCTGGTTGTCTTCTGCCTTGTGAGCTGGGAATTTCAAAGTCTCCCACACAGTTGTCTCTCAGAACTTTCCTGTCCTGTCTTCTAGAGTTGAAATCTATGATTTCCATGTTTTCCCCTTTCCTGGCTTACCCTCTGGATTTGCTGGAAAACATCCTCAAGTAACTTCCTAAGAAAGGTAGATAATATTAGAAACAAAAAAGGGAACATAACTGCCAATGCAGAAATAAAAAGATACGGGGACTATATTATAAATAAGTTTGCTAAATTTGAAAACTTACTTGAAATGGATCAATTTCCTTAAAAAGTGAAGTCTACCAAAATGAAAATAAATAGAATAGCTGAATCATCTCATAACTGCTGAACAAACTGAGTCAACAGTTAAAAATCTTTCCACGAAGAAGCAGTCATACAACTTTAATGGAAAAATCTACTCATCATTTCAGGAATATATTTCAGTCTTACCCAAATACTTCCAAGAAGGTAAAAGGAGAAATACTCCCCAATTTATATCTTTTTGTAACTAGCGTAACTGAGTTTAACGTTAATATCAAACATCAGACAAGGAATGTATTAAAAAGGAAAGTTACAGGCCAATCCCACTCATATATTAATATTAATATTAATAAAAACTATGGCAGGGGCTGGGCGCAGTAGCTCATGGCCATAATCCCAACACATTGGGAGGCTGAGATGGGTGGAACGCAAGGTCAGGAGATGGAGATCATTCTGGCTAACACGGTGAAACCCCATCTCTACTAAAAAGAAATACAAAAAAAAATAACTGGGTGTGGTGGCGGGCGCCTGCAGTCCCAGCTACTCAGGAGGCTGAGGCAGGAGAATGGTGTGAACCCAAGAGGCAGAGCTTACAATGAGCCGAGATCGCGCTACTGCACTCCAGCCTGGGCGACGACAGAGTGAGACTCCGTCTAAAATATATATATATATATATATGGTAGGAATATGTGCTGCTCAACAAAATTCACACTCTCCTTTTTTTCCTGGGCACATAAATTATATTTCTCACCCCTGCTTGTGGTTTGTGTGACCAGAGGACCACATCTAACTAATGAAATGTGAGCAGAGGTGATGTGTGCAATTTCAGTCCAATGCTTTTTTAATGAGCCCTCAAACTTCCCTTACACTCTTTTTCCCTGTCCACTGGCTGGATGCAGAGGGTTGCAAGATCCACAAGACAGAAGGAACCTGATCACCACCAACTGGATTATTTGATGGGCAGAAAATAAACTCCAGTTGTGGAAAACCATGGAAATTTGGAGGGTTTATTTTGTTACGGAAGCTGGGATTATCCTTCATCAGAGACTGATATTTTGAAGTGTGTTGCTGCCATAAGAAAATACAAAAAGTGACCATAGCCTGGCAGTGGCAAGCTGTAAGAAAATAGATTTTTGTAGGCGAAACCAGCATGTGGCAAATCGTTAGGTAAAACTGTCACGTGTGATAACTTGGCAGGAAGACTTGCATGACCCCACAGTTCTAAGGAAAATGGGTGGCTAGCCAGAGTGTTAGTGTGTGTCAGTTTTGATTTGCAGCATCTAGCAGGTATTACACAGAACTGGACACAGACGAAAACGCCTGGTTTGAAAACAGAGACAAGGAAATAGAGCATAAAAGTTGGGGATAGGAGTTTAAATGATCCATCAGTTTCTTAATTACTCAGAGGGATTCAGCACTGCAACAAGGATGGGATGAGAATGTTGTTCACAAGGTAGCTCTCATTCAGTTGAAAAAGAAACCCTTGAGTGTGAGGAAGGAAACGAAGAAGGCAGGTTTGAGAATTATGTCCAGAACTACGCCATCCAATTCAGGTGGTGGTTGAGCAGCAGAACTGCGGCTAGCCTGAATTTCAACATGCTCTAAGAGTAAAATCAACACCAGATTTCAAAGACTTGGTATGAAATGAATGTAAAATAGCTCATCAGTAATTTTGAATTGTATTGCCACCAGGAGAAAAAAAATTCAGGCCTAGCCTTAAGAGCTTATGACTGTAAAAACAAACTTTAGACTCCCAAACCTGAGTCTGCAAGAAATTTCCATACATACGTGGTTCAGATTCTGGGCTCTCAAAATTTCTTAAGAAGGCAAACTTCAAAACCAAATACTTGGGCCAGGCATGGTGCCTCATGCTTGTAATCCCAACACTTTGGGAGGCTGAGGTGGGAGGCTCACTTGAGGCCAGGAGTTTGAGACCAGCCTGGGAAGCATGGCGAGATCCTACATCTATAAAAACAAAAAATAAAAAGTTCATTGGGCACAGTGGTGCACACCTGTAGTCCTAGCTTCTTGGGAGGCTGAGGCAGGAGGATCACTTGAGCCCAGGAGTTCAGGCTACAGTGAACTGTGATTGTGCCTCTGCACTACAGCCTGGGCCACAGAGCGAGACCTTAAGTATTAAAAAAACAACACATTCTATACGAAGTATTTATGATAAATCACCTTCGATTCAGACATAAAGCATGTAAAACGTAAGACATTAGGAACATGATAGAGAAAAATAAGATACCCAAAACACATTTCGTTTTTACTAATCAAATTCAAAACAATAGACTTAAGAATACTTTAAGATAATTCCTTATACTTTTGAATCTATAAGGAGCTTAAAGTTTAAACAAAGAGCATGCAGATATGTTTGTTGTAGAATGCTGTTTTCAGCAATTAAAGATTGCTGAAAGGGTTTTCAGATCTGCCCAGGCTTTGAAACCTTGGTACCCAGGTACATCTAGAATACATGCTAGTTAAAATACTATTTTGTGCTCTGCACAGAGAATTAATTATATTTCTTTAGTGTACCATTAAAAGCAAGCACTATTTGGTATTGCACATGTACAATATAACAATAGCAAGAACAATCTAATTGCTGAGCATGTGGCAATATTATTCCTTTATGAAAGTGGCATACTCATAAAATGTTCTAAATTTTCTTTTCTTTCTTTCATTTTAGGTTTAGGGGTACATGTGCGGGCTTGTTATATGGGTAAATTGGATGTCACAGGGGTTTGGTACACAGATTATTTTGTCACCTAGGTAATAAGCATGGCACCCAATAGGTAGTTTTGTTTTGCTTTTTGAGACAGAGTCTTGCTCTGTCACCCAGGCTAGAGTGCAATGGCGCAATCTCCACTCACTGCAAGCTCTGCCTCCCAGGTTCAAGCAATTCTCCTGCCTCAGCTTCTCAAGTAGCTAGGACTACAGGTGTGAGCCACCACACCTGGGTAATTTTTGTATTTTTAATAGAGACAGGGTTACGCCACGTTGGCCAGCCTGATCTCGAACTCCTAACCTCTTGGCCTCCTGAAGGGCTGGGATTACAGGCATGAGCCACCATGCCCTGCCCCAGTAGGTAGTTTTTTGATCCTCTCCTTTCTCCCAACCTCCATCCTTCAGTAAGCCCCATTGTCTACTGTTCCCTTCTTTGTGTCCATGTGTACTCAATGTTTAGCTCCCACTTACAAGTGAGAACTTGCAGTATTTGATTTTCTGTTCCTTCGTCAGGTCGCTTGGGATTATGGCTTCCAGCCCCATCCATGTCCCTGCAAAGGACAGAATTTCATTCTTTTTAATGGCTCCATAATATTCCATGGTGTGTATGTACCACATTTTCTTCATCCAGTCTACCATAGATGGCTTTTGGGTTGATTCCGTGTCTTTGCTATTGTGAATAGTTCTGCAATGAACAGACATGTGGATGTAACTTTATGATAGAATGATTTCTATTCCTTTGGGTATATACCCAGTAATGGGATTGCTGGGTCAAATAGCAGTTCTGTTTTTAAGTCTTTGAGAAATTGCCACGCTGTCTTCCACAATGGTGAATGATTTACACTCCCACCAACAGTGTATAGGCATTCCTTTTTCTCCACAACCTCGCCAGCATCTGTTCTTCACTTTTTAGTAATAATCATCCCGACTGGTGTGAGATGGTATCTCACTGTGGCTTTGATTTGCATTTCTCTGATGATTAGCGATACTGAGCATTTTTTCATATGCTTGTTAGTAACATGTATGTCTTCTTTTGAGAAGTGTCTGTTTATGTCCTTTGCCCACTTTTTAATAGGGTTGTTTTCTGCTTGTTAATTTAAGTTCCTTATAGATTCTGAATATTAGGACTTTGTCAGATGCATAGTTTGAAAAATTTTCTCCCATTCTGTAGGTCATCTGTTTACTCTGTTGATAGTTTCTTTTGCTGTGCAGAAGCTCTTTAGTTTAATTAGGTTCCATTTGTCAATTTTTGCTGTTGTTGCAATTGCTTTTGGAGTCTTCATCATGAAGCTTTTGTCAGTTCCTATGTCCAGAATGATATTCCCTAGGTTATCTTCTAGGGTTTTTATAGCTTTACGTTTTACATTTAAGTCTGTAATCCATCCTGCATTGATTTTTGTATATGGTATAAGGAAGGGATCCATCTTCAGTCTTCTGCATGTGACTAGCTAGTTATCTCAGCACCATTTATTGAATAGGAAGCTCTTTCCCCATTGCTTGTTTTTGTCAACTTTGTCAAAGATCGGATGGTTGTAGGTGTATGGCTTTATTTCTGGGCTCTCTATTCTGTTCCATTGGTCTATATGCCTGTTTTTGTACCAGTCCCATGCTGCTTTTGTTACTGTAGCCTTGTCTAGTTTGAAGTCAGGTAACGTTATGCCTCTAGCTTTGTTAATTTTGCTTAGGATTGCCTTGGCTATCTGAAATCCTTTTTGCTTCCATACAAATTTTAAAATAGTTTTTTCTAATTCTGTGAAGAATGTCACTGGTAGTTCGATAGTAATAGCACTGAATCTGTAGACTGCTTTGGGAAGTATGGGCATTTTAACAATATTGATTCTTCCTATTGATTTGCATCATCTTTGATTTCTTTGAGCAGTGTTTTATAATTGTCATTGTAGAGATCTTTCACCTGCTTGGTTAGCTCTGTTCCTAGGTATTTTATTTTTTGTGTATGACTATGGTGAATGGGATTGTGTTCTTGATTTGACTCTCAGCTTGGATGTTAATGGTGTATAGAAATGCTACTGATTTCCGTACATTGATTTTGTATCTTGAAACTTTGCTGAAGTTGTTCATTAGTTCTAGGAGCTTTTGGGCAGAGTTTATGGGGTTTTCTAGGTATAAAATCATCTACAGAGAGAGATAGTTTGACTTCTCTTCCTGTTTGAATGCCTTTTATTTCTTTCTCTTGCCTGATTGGTCAGGCTAGGACTTCCAATACAATGTTGAATGGGAATGGCGAGAGTGGGCATCCTCATCTTACTCTGGTTCTCAAGGGGAATGCTTCCAGTTTTTGTACATTCAGTATGATGTTGGCCATGGGTTTGTCATAGGTGCTATTATTTTGAGGTATGTTCCTTCAATGCCTAGTTTTTTGAGGGCTAACGTGAAAAGATATTGAATTTTATCAAAGTATTTTCGGTATCGAGATGATTATATGGTTTTTTGTTTTAGTTCTGTTTATGTAGTGAATTATAATTATTGATGTGAGTATGTGGAACCAACCTTGCATTCCAGGAATAAAGCCTAGTTGATTGTGGTAGATTAGATTTTTGATGCACTGCTGGATATGATTTGTTAGTATTTTACTGAGGATTTTTTGCATCTATGTTCATCAAGGATATTGGCCTTAAGCCTTCTTTAAATTTTGTCTCTACCAGGTTTTGGTATCAGGATAATTCTGGCCTCATAGAATGAGTTAGGGAGGAGTACCTCCTTCTCAATGTTTTGGAATAGTTTCAATAGGAATGATATCAGCTCTTTTTTACACAACTGGTGGAATTCAGCTGTGAATTGTTCAGTCCTAGACTTTTTCTGGTTGGTAGGCTTTTTGTTACTGATTCCATTTCAGAAGTCATTATTGGTCTGTTCAGGGATTAAATTTATCCCTGGCTCAATCTTGGGAGATTGTATGTTTCCAGGAATTTGTTCATTTCTTCTAGGTTTTCTAGTTTGCAGACATAGAGGTGTCTGTAGTAGTCTCTGAGGGTTTTTTGTATTTCTGAGGAGTCAGTGGTAATGTCCCCTTTGTCATTTCTGATTGTGTTTATTTGGATCTTTTTATTAATCTAGCAGTCTATCAATCTTATTTTTTCTCCCAAAGAACAAACTCCTGGATTTGTTGATCTTTTGCATGGTTTTTTGCATTTCAATTTCCTCTAGTTCAGCTCTGATTTTGGTTATTCCTTGTCTTCTAGCTTTGAGGTTGATTTGCATTTGTTTCTATAGTTCCTCTAGGTGTGTTGTTTGGTTGTTAATTGGATATATTTCTAACTTTTTGATGTGGGTATTTAGCGCTATAAACTTTCCTCTTAACACTGCTTTAGCTGTGTCACAGAGATTCTGGTATGTTGTATCTTTGTTCTCATTCATTTCAAAGAATGTCTTGATTTCTGCCTTAATTTCATTGTTTACCCAAAAGTCATTCAGGAGCAGGTTATTTAATTACCATGTAACTGTATGATTTTGAATGATTTTCTTAGTATTAATTTATATTTTTATTATGCTGTGGTCTGAGAGTATGTTTGACATGATTTCAGGTTCTTTGAATTAGTTGAGAAATATTTTACGGACAATTGTGTGGTTGATTTTATAACATGTGCCATGTGCAGATAAGAAGAATGTATGTTCTATTGTTCTGGGACACACACAGAGGGAAGATCATATGAGGACCCAGGGAGAAGGTGGCTGTCTAGGAATCAAGGAGAGGCCTCAGAAGAAACCTGACACCTTGATCTTGGACTTCTAGCCTTTAGAATGTGAAACAATATATTCTGTTGTTTAAAATCTCTGTATTTGTTACAATCTCTGTACTTTGTTATGGTAACCCTAGCAGATTAACACACTAGTCATTTGGGTCTCTGTGGGAATCCTTCTCTCATCAGAACAAGAAAAAATCCTCAGCCCATGGGGAACATTCTGACAGTGCTGACGCAGGAAACAAAAACAATGTTGTGGCCCAACTCCAGCCTCGTGGGGAACAGGATTACAGCTAGCAAACATTGTCTGACCTTCAGAGGTTGGTCAACTTATTTCCCTTTAAAATATTTATTTGGGAATATAGTTTGATTGTTTTTCTTTGCCCTCCAGATATTTTCATAGGAATAACTTTCATTTGTATTATATAGTTTACTCAGATAATTGAAAGAGGTGTTTCAATCAGGTATTTAGCTGCAGGAGTATTGTTCATTTCACTACTAAGTATAATTTAAAGCTGCAGTCACATAAAATCCTCTGGGGTTACTTTTGGTGTTTTTGTTTTTGTGACAAGGTCTCACTCTGTCACACAGGCTGGAGTGCAGTGGCAAGATCATAGCTCACTGTAGCCTCCATCTCTCAGGCTCAAATGATCTTCCTGCCTCAGCTTCCTGAGTATCTGGGACTACAAATATGCACCACACCCCACTAATTTTCTTTTTCTTAGTAGAGACAAGGTCTCACTATGTTGCTCAGGCTGGTCTTGAACTCCTGAGTTCAAGCCATCCTTCCACCTCAGTCTCCCAAATTGCTGGGAATACAGGTGTGAGCTACCCGCGCCCGGCCAAAATCTTTTTGGAATGAAATGTAGCCAAAAATGTGTTTGTAAATGCCTAGTAGAGCTTGCATAGAAGACCTTGATCAGAGCACACAAATGTGTTTGATCCATGCTGTTGCCACCACACGTAGCCTGAACCAGCACCCACGAGGATCAAATATCACCTGGAGCCAGTAAATGGGAAGCTCTGTTTATTTTGGGGCTTTCTGAAATTATCATCATTAGGGAGAACAAGCACAATAATTTAGTGATTTTCCTCATATGAAACTCACAAAGAAAAACAAATATACTCAGCAGGGATCTTTCTCCTTTCTGTTCCCAAGGCTGGAAAATTCTGTATTGGGGCATATTTTGGAACACTTACAGGTTTTTTGTACTATAGTGGTATTACACATTTGATTCAGCAGCTAAATGAATGTGACCTGGCCTTTACTTCCTAAATTTCAGTGTCTTAAGGGTTTTGTTGGTGTCAAAGTAGAAGATGGAACCACTGCACAAAATCCAGAACTTCAGCAATGGTTCTAACACCTTTTACTAAAGCCCATCTTGGCATCATCAGCTCAGCTGTGTACAGGGACATTGTATGTCTCAAGTGTTGGATTTGAAAATGCATGCTTATGTTTAATAGAACTCATGATGCATCTAAACAACATCTAATCAGAAGCTGTGAGCTGGCACCACTCCTATCGGGAACCATGTCACACAGAAGACTTCTATAGGGACTATCTATACCCACAGCCCACATTAATTGGTCCTGGCAAGGTACCCAGAGATAAAATCCTAAATGAAACCTGATCCCAACCTGGTGTAATTATGATGGTTCTCACCCAGCTGGTTGTGTTTTATTTAATAAAAAACTTGGACTGGAAATGGGTCATATTTTGGGCAAATGCCTTTGATAGCTGCATTAACCACTCTATGACTCTGGCTATTCATGAGGTTTCCCAAAATAACACCTTTGGCTACTACAAAGCTATGTGGAATTACAGTTTAAAATGTTGGCTAGTCTTCCTCTTGGGGTTCTACATTTGATTTCCATTAAGAGGGATCACATGGAACAATCACTGATAGCTCAGAGGTGATGGCATTGATGTAGATATTCCTACTGATTTTGAGGTCTGGCCATTTGTACCATTTTCAAATAGTTAATATGGGTTATTTTTCAGCCTCTCTTTTATGCCTTTCAACCTCTGTTTATGAACCCCAAACCAATCCCTTATCTAAAAATTATCAATACTGTGACCCAGGTCACTTTTGACACAACTTACTATATTTGGGAATTCAATCTTTAGTTTACACATTACTAGTATCCTTATGTGTTCTAGATTTGCATCTGATTTCTGGACATCTTATAGCTGAATTTTACATGCTCTTAAAGGGACATTGGGAGTGACAGGAGGTAGCCAAATGCCTAGGCAGATGGGGCAGGTCCCTGGTGAAACCCCAACTCCAAAGCTGAAGACAACGTAAAGCCTGAAAATCAAGCTACAAGTCAAATCCACGGACCAGATTGAGAACCTGTCTTCACATTTGGCATGCTTTCCTCCAACTGATCCCTACCCTTTCCTAACTGGTTTTCTACACTGCTATGCCCACCTTTGAGTGGTGCCTTTGCTTCAGCCTTTCTTTGCATACTCACAAACCAATCAGCATGCACTCCCCTATTCTAAGCCCATAAAAGCCCCAGACTCAGTCACACTGAGGAAGAAACCACGTGATTGTGGGGATAGGGGACCACCCCTACATCCCCTCTCTGCTGAGAACTGTTCCATTGTTCAATAAAATTCTTCTCCACCCTCCTCACCCTTCAGTTGTTTGCATATTCTCTCCTCCTTCTTGGATGTGGGACAAGAGCTCAGGAACTCCCAAATGCAGGTACAAGCTATAACACAGGTGGCCTAGGGCACCACACCCAGCCCGGCCAAGGGCTGAGCCAGTGCACAAGCCAGAGCCAGCCTAGGCAAGCTGAGTCGGGTTGGGGATGCCTCCTATGGCAGGTAGCATGTCCCAGCAAGGCCCAGGTAGGGGCGTTGCCAGCCAGAGGTCCCCAGTTGACAAAGTGACCAAGAAAATTCCTGTATTGACATGAAACATAATGGTATTGTGGGCCCCTGAATTTACTTACCCTCAATGTGGTTTCTCAGAATGAACATCAAGATTTCCCCAACATTCCTGGGAGGAGTCTTTTACTAGTGAGGAAGATGACAACTTCCTCCATGACAATTATTGGATAAAAGAACTGTGTGATTTTACATTGGGTGATACAATAAGACCTTCCTTGAGAAGGAAGGTCCATCAGAAAGGGGAGGTAGTACTAGAGTCAATGCCATTAGAAACAAAGGAATTTTTCTCAGAAACTTTAAAATAGCTGATAAGGTGAACTTTTTACATTATTAAACTAAGACCAGTGATACTTAGAAACCACCTTGGTACAATTTCCAAGTAGGATTTCCATGGTATTAAAAAACTAATTTGACTTTAAGCAGCCAGCCTGTCTCTGTAGTGTTCAGCTTTGCTCCCAGGAGACTGGTTCATTATATTGTCATTGCTGAAGATTTTTTTTTCACCTACATCTGTCATTTTGTAAGCAAACCATTAAAAATGCTTTTTAAAAGCTACTTCCAGCCGGGCATGATGGGCCATGCCTGTAATCCCAGCACTTTGGGAGGCCAAGGTGGGCAGATCATGAGGTCAAGAGATTGAGACTATCCTGGCCAACATGGTGAAACCCTGTATCCACTAAAAATACAAAAATTCTGGGCATGGTGGTGTGTGCCTGTGGTCCCAGCTACTTAGGAGGCTGAGGCAGGAGAATCGCTTGAACCCAGGAGGCAGAGGTTGCAGTGAGCTGAGATCGCACCACCATACTCCAGCCTGGCAATAGGGCAAGACTGTCTCAAAAAATAAAAAGCTACTTCCAGTATATTATTTTCACTATAAAGTTGTATTTTATTAAAACAGCTAATAAACTAAGCCATTAATCACACTGATAGTATTTATCATGTTTTTGTTTTTCATTGTCTTTATATCAGGAGATACCTGGGTACTGAGGTGAGCTTGCTTTAAAATTTCACCATCCAAAAAAGCAGCCCTGGGTGATCACAGTATAAAAGGATGAAATAGAAATATCACTACAAGCTGGATTACTCATTTTTAATTTTTACTGTTGTACCTAAATTAGGTACTGTTTTACCCAAATTAGACAGTGCTGAATCCTATACAGTCTTATTCATACTTGTTGAATTTTTAAAAATGTACTCTCAAAAGCTAAATTATGTTATACACATTTGTAATTGTGTAGAAAGTATATACGTGTCTAACCAAGATGCCAAGACTTTTTATATGGCTGTGTTGGAGGCCATACATAGTAAATGTGTGTTTTCCACTGTAAGTAACAGCAACAAATTTAGTTCTTAATAAAATGTCAGGTTCATTCTTATACCTGTTTTTTTCTTTGATGGTGATAATTGGCCTTCAATTCAGCTTCAGCTGAATGTTAACATTTTGCCATTTGGAGATCAACTGCAATAAATATTCAGTTTATTTATAACTGGTCACCTCAGTGGAGACCACTTAACCCAAGTCCCCATACTCCTCCAAAGTTAATTTAGAGCAGCTGAGACCTTCCTTCCTAAGTCAGACACTACAGAGCTAGATGCTGAAAGGGGTCTAAATCCCCGAGTTCTCACCTCCACTTTCCCCAGGGTGCCCACAGAGAACAGGATTTATGGGGACTCTGCAGGGAGAGGCCATGTTTCTCTCCCCGCCACCACCCCCGCAACCAGCAAGGCGTGTCGGCCAAGAACCTGCGCTAGTGCAGAGACAGAGGCTTGGCTTTAGAGACCCAGATGCACCAGCGAAAGCAAAGTCCATCAACATTAAAGCGAGCAGAAATGGATCTTAGCCACCGTGGGGAGAAAGCTGTGGGGCACACTGGACTTGGCTTAAGCTGCTTTTAAAGTTTCTGAAATGGGGCGCTTTTGCTTCTCAGAGGACTCATGTGCTTAGGTGGGCAATTTCCCACAAAAGAAAATCAAGAATAAATTTCAGACACCAACAGAACCTTCTGTGTTTCTTCCTCAGTCAAGGCAATAAACCTTGATCAGGGTGAAAGAAATGGTATGACTTGCAATGTTGGCAGAACGAAAGGGACATTGCGAAGGAATATTTATTTTTGGTTTTGCTTTTCCTGTCATTACTTCAACCTGTGACCCTTTGCTTTTCAGGCCAGGAAGCTCCAGGCCAAAGTTCCTCTTTGCCCCAAAAGGAAAGAGGTCAAGGAGAAACTGAAGGAGGAAAAAAAAAAAATTACCTTTAGGTTTCAAGAGCCCCAGCACAAATGCTGCTTCCACAGGGATTTACCCTCTATGCTGAAAGAATCAACGACTGGACAAAATATATGGAAAGTGGTTTTCAGGAGACTGGCAGTAAAGTGGTGAAGGACTTGATCCCTGAGAGATGAGAAGCAAACAGAGCTAGCCTGTAGGGCCTCAGGCAAGGCCTGGGGAGGGTGTCCAGGAGAGAGTCGCATGGCAACAGAAGGAACCTGGTAAACCCCTTAAGCTGGGGAGATAAATCCCAGACTTTGGAGGGACCAAGGCGGCTGGAGTTTGAAGGAGAACTGCACAGCAGGAGAACTCTGGATTTCAGTATTGAGCACACATTAGTCAATACACACCTGTGATAAAACTATCTAGGGATGGGGAAGACCCACTGAGAGGATTAGAGGGATCAGAGGCCAGGATCACACAGGGCTGGGAATAGCGCCAGGATCAATAACAACTAAGACATCAAAGCTTGACAGTAATCATTTCAGATGATGGGTACCCTAGTGCATTTCCATTTTGAATGGAAACTGTTATATGGTGCTAGACCAGAAGGGAAGGATTCATGACCTGGAGCCAAGGGGTATCCCATGTGCCATCCCTCTCAGCGGCCAGTGGGGAATTTATGTTTTCTGTTATCACAGATCTGGGCTCTGCAACTCATGGTTTCCAGATGGAGAACCCTTCTTCCAGTGGACACAGCAACTTCCATTGAAGTTTAAGCTGTGACTGCCTCCTGGGTACTTTAGCATCTCGTGCCAAGGGACCAGCAGGCAACAAGGAGAGATACCAACCCAGCAGGGCCAATTGACCCGGGTCATCAGGAGGAGGTAGGGCTGCTGTGACAAAATGGGGGTAGGACGGGTCCACTTGGTCACCTCTCGGCACTCCCTTATCCAGTTTGACAGCAAATGGACCAGGAATGGCAGGAGTGTCAGCCTGAGCAGGGGGTGACAGCCTGTGTTAGGCCACATTAGCCACTGGGACCAGCAAAGGTGCTAGCCGAGGCAGAAAGAGATCCTGAATGGAGACTGGAAGAGGGAGATGAGTCCTCGGGTAGCCAGGAGACCAGCTGCAGAAGTGAGCACTGCAGCTAATCCCACAAACCCTCCTCTTCCACATTTCCCCCAGGAAGAACAGGGGCACTGGCCTGTTCTACAAAAATCCTGGAGTCGCTGCTCCCAGAACATAAGATGAAGAAACAAATCCAAACAGCATGACAGTACAGTGTAATGGACACAGGGATGCACCACCCAGATCCACTGCTGCCAGGGGCTATGAGCAGATGGCCTGCAGCTGTCAGTCCCTTAAGGGATTGCCTCAAGGCAGAGAGCTGCCTTGCCAAGATCACATCAGTTCTCAGGTCAACCCAACGTGGGACAACTCTGAAGGGTCATCCTAGCTCCAGAGCTCCCGTGGGGTGGGTCAAGGCTGCCACTGGACCTGCATCACAATTGGATGCCTTCCTGCTTCTTCTGCAGGAGCTGATCCCAAGGACACTCCTTGGCCAACATGCTGCATTTCATACTCTGCTTCCTAAGAAGGCAACCTGCAATGCTAAGATCACCCATTAGGAAGTAAAAAGTAGAGGAGCTGGTTTTCAATGCAAGCCATGTAGGTTGGAGGGCTCACTTATAACCATTGCACTATGCAGTCCACTTAAACTGGGAGCTTAGAACTCCTTGAAAAGGTTGAGGCATAGGGGAAATCTCTGACCCTAAACCTAAAAAAAAAAAAAAAATTTTTTTTTTTTGAGACGGAATCTCACTCTGTTGCCCAGGCTGGAGTGCAGTGACGTGATCTCAGCTCACTGCAACCTCCGCCTCCTAGGTTCAAGCAACTCCCCTGCCTCAGCCTCCTGAGTAGCTGGGATTATAGGCACCTGCCACCACACCCAGCTAATTTTTCATATTTTTAGTAGAGATGGGGTTTCACCATATTAGCCAGGACAGTCTCGATCTCCTGACCTTGTGATCCGACAGCCTTGGCCTCCCAAAGTGCTGGGATTTCAGGCGTGAGCCACCGCGCCCGGCCCAGGACTGGAATTATTGAAGACTGCTTAAAAGTGACTTGAGGCCAGGCACAGTGGCTCACACCTGTAATCCCAGCATTTTGGAAGGCTGAGGCAGGTGGATCACCTGACATCAGGAGTTCGAGACTAGCCTGGGCAACATGGTGAAACCTCGTCTCTACTAGAAATACAAAAATTAGCTGGTGGTGGTGCATGCCTGTAATCCCAGCTACTTGGGAGGCTGAAGCAGGAGAATCGCTTGAACTCAGGAGGCAGAGGTTGCATTAAGCTGAGATCACGCCACTGCACTCCAGCCTGGGCAACAGAGTGAATTCTGTCCCCCACTCAAAAAAAAAAAAAAAAAAAAGTGACTTTTTTTACTCACTTTCTTTTTTTTTTTACTTAAGCAAATGAAGCTTGAGATAGAAATTATAGGGACACAATTAAGGGTTTTGTTTTTGCAGATCTGAGTCTTAGAAATCACATCCACTGCAAAATATCTAAAATCAGTGAGATTTCATTATTGGAATTAAATAATCAGAATTATGGCACCCATTAGGCACATAACCATTTCTATATTGTTCCCTAGAATCATCTAATATGCCAGTCTACAAAAATCTTTCTGTGTTTCCAAACATCAAGGCATGGAACTAGAGAGAACATATCTGCAAGTCATCCCATTAGAAGTCATTCTTATTCCTCCAGTAGCAGACCAAAAGGCACCTTCCCCAAAAATGATATCCACATCAAATCTCTGGAACCTGCGGATGTGACCTTATTTGGAAAAGGCTTTTTGCAGATGTGATTGAGTTAAAGTTCTTGAGAGAAGGATTATCCAGGTCAGCCCTAAATTCAGTGACAAATGTCCTTGTAAGAGAGAGGTGAGGGAGATTTGAGACAGAAGAGAAGACACCCACACACAGGAGAGGAGGCAATGTGAAGAGGTAGAGAGTGGAACAATGCAGCCTTAGGCCCAGGAATGCCAGGAGAAGACGATGGAAGAGGCAGGGAAGGGGTTCTCCCTTAACGCCCCCACAGGGACTGCAGGTCACTGGATCTCAGACCTCTGGCCTCCAGAACTGTGAAAGGATAAACTTCTGTAGTGTTAAGCCACCAAGTTTATGATAATTTGTTGCAGCAGTCACGGAACACTAATATGTCATCACACCTTCAGCATCAGAACACATCCAGGACTGTTTTGACAGTATACAGCTTTACAATCCTCAACTAGCCAAAGAGACAGTGGCAATAACCAGACTTCCCCATGTATAAGCACTGTGGGTACCATGTTGCAGAAACATTGCCTGCGGCTGTAGACACAGGAGTATTGATCTGCCTGTGGATATGAATTACAGCTTCTCTCCTGAGACAGCGCAGAGGCAGCGGGTGTGTGGATTTTTATATCTCGAGCCTATTTCAGCCAGAGCTATGCTCAAGGTCAAACAACTTAAAATCCAATAGACAGTCTTAGAGCAAAGAATTGATCTCACTTGCATTTTGCTAATAAAATAAAAAGTAACCCATTTATCAGGATGACATGCAACTGGTTAGCACCAAGCTGGGAATCAAATCCTCTAAAGAGAAGAAATCCTGTTTTCCACTGTAAAAAAATGTGTTGATACACTTGGCAAGGTTGTCAGAATAGGGAAGGGGACACTTAGAAAGTCAAGGAGAGACACTGTTCTTCCTCTTAGAGTAACAAGGAAATTCATTTCACAACACACCGTTTTGACAGTAGCATTGTGAATAGAGCCTATTGTTATCTCTGCCCTCTGGGAATATACAGAAAGACTGCCTTATCTGTCGAGGCTCAGGAACCTAATGGGGGCTATTTAGGAGCCCCAAATCTCACCATCTCCTCTCTGGGGAGTTTGGGGGAAAGTGGAAGAAATGAATAAAGAATTAGTTTTTTTAAAGTCTTCGAGAAATCTCCCAAGTGATGGCAAAGTATTCAGTGTGAAGGTTTAAAAGTGAACAGGCAGAAAGGAATAAATGATACACCACTTAACCCTCTGAACAATCCTGAGGGTTGAGTGTTATTGTTCCCATTTTATAGATGAGGCAAATGAGGTTCCAAGAAGTTGAAGGACTTGAGGTCACAGTAAGACACAAAGCGAGGACTGGAAAACAAACCTGACTCCTAATATCCTGCCCCTTGAACTCTACCACATTTCCCCAAAGTCAAATAGATATGTAAATAATAAGGAGTGTGTAGGCACCCCCTTGGAAGAGAAAGCCGTATACCTCACAACCCGTGAGATATGGGGGGCAGTCAAATAAAATAATTAATTTGTTCATATATCAGGTTAGGCCGGGAGTAGTGGCTCACACTTGTAATCTCAGCACTTTGGGAGGCCGAGGCAGGCGGATCACCTGAGGTCAGGAGTTCAAGACCTGCCTGACCAACATGGTGAAACTCCGTCTCTACTAAAAATACAAAAATTTGCCAGGCATGGTGGCGGGTGCCTGTAATCCCAGCTACTTGGGAGGCTGAGGCAGAAGAATTGCTTGAACCTGGGAGACAGAGGTCGCAGTGAGCCGAGAGCGCATACTGCACTCCAGCCTAGCTGCCAGAGTGAGAATCCATCTCAAAACAAAACAACAACAAAAAAATCAGGTTATGTCTATGTTTAACCAGTAATATATATGGGGCACAGGGAGACAAACAGGGCACAGTTGTCTCTACCTTGAAGGGGCATGAAGTCTAGAAGGAGAAATGTGAATTACAGAAATGATAAAGTAGGAACAGTGGGCGCAACAGGACACAGATGCTGACCCACACGGCAGCCCCGCAGGAAGAGGCGACTGCCAGGGACAGGTGGCAGGAGAAACTTTAACCCAATTGTGAGAAAGAAACTTTCATGCTAAAGAAAGCATATACAAAGAGAGGCGAGATGGGATATAAAAATGCTTTTAAAATGTATAAAATGTAAAGAATTATTTGAGAAGTCCGTATGGAAATTCACACTGGACAGACTTCAGCTTTTGTAACATCCAGGGTCAGTCCCCAGAACAGAATTAACTTATCTCAGCTCCTCAGACCATTATAAAACTGAAGTTGAAAAGGATTCTTTAGAACCATAACTATGTTATAACTAAGTTTTCATTACAGCGGTCCCCCTTATCCATAGGGGATACATGCTAAGACTTCTAGCGGGTGCCTGAAACTGCAGATAGCACCAAACCCTCATATATCCTACTTTTTTCCTATATATACACATCTGTGATAACGTTTCATTTATAAATTAGGCACAGTAAGAGATAAACAATACTAATAATAAAATGACAATTATAACGATATACTGTAATAAAATTTATATGAATGTGGTCTCTGTCTCTTCTCCCCCTCTCAAACTATCTTATTGTATGATAGTCACCCTTCTTTCTGTGAGGAAGAAGGGGTAGAGCAGGATGGCATGGATTTCATCATGCTACTCAGAACAGTGTGCTACTTAAAACTTGTGAATTATTTCTAGAATTTTCCACTTATGCTTTCAGACTGAAGTTGACTATGAATAACTGAAACCACAAAGACCAAAACTGAAGATAAGGGGGGACTACTGTAATATGTAATGCCTTAGTTTAGTATATTGAAACAATTACAGTGAAATAAGTATAATCAGAACTGAAAATTAGGGAATAGATAAGTTAAGGTTATGAAGACACATGGAGAGATAAACTATTATGTGATATCATGTGCAGTGGGCACCTCTACTTCTGTGCTGATAGAGTAGACACCCTTTTCCTTATCCCTCTGCTAGGTACTATTAAACTCTGGACAGTGAGGGTAAAATAAACAGAAGACACTAGGAGGTGGAGAAAAGAAGACCAACTAGGTAGGGACTGTGGTTTCCAAGTAACCTGGTGGTGAGCTCCCTGGGTTTTTTTTTTTTTTGCTCCACACGTTGCTGACTTGGACTGAAGAAGCTGCCAACCCAGAAACACAAATGGATGTCAACCAAGAAAGCCCCAACCAAAGCCTGCTCTGGGGCAAAACGACAGGAACGGGATAGCCAAGAAGACAGTAACCACTCTACTCCAGTCAAACACCAAAGAAAGAAACTATGACCCCAACCACACCCATGACAGCAAGGGCCAAGTGGAGAGCTCATCAAGCTACCACAACATGCCCCCAGTGCCCTGCAAACCAGATGGTGTCAGAGAAAGCTGAGGACAGATCAAGATTTTAAGCACCTTCCAGGTGACAATGATTTTTTATCACCAACACCTCCCTGTAGTGTCAGAGGAGACCACATGGGGAGCCTGGACTTCTGCCCCCACCTGGGGTAGTCATGAGGTAGCCTTTCCTCTCCCTAATGGGGTGGTGTCAGAGGTTGCCTGATGAAAAGTCGTCTTTCACCACCAAGCAGCAGTAACAAAACCAGCTTCCCCTCCCCCAGAAAATAAAAAGTATTAGTGGCGACTACGTGAGAGGATCAACAACAGGCTACTCAATCCCCTCCCGGTCAAGTTGGCATTAGTGGAAGCTTAGTAATGCTTACATCTATTCGGCAGTAACAAGGAACCCCTTCCACTCCCCACTGAGGTATCAACAGAGGCTGAGAGAGGAACCTGGACCTTTACCTTCACCTGGCAATAGCAACACAGTATCCTCCCTTCTTCTGCTGTGGGGGTGTCAGACAAAGCCAGCTAAAACAGAAGGTTTACAAAAATTCAGAGTCTCATAACATAATATCCAAAATGTCCAGCTTTCAGCTAAAAAAAACCATTCATCCTACCAAGAACCATGAAGATCTCAAACTGACTTCAAAAAGAAAATAGATGACAACACTGAGATAACAGGGATGTTACAATTACCTGACAAAAATTTTGAAACAATCATGGTGAAAATGATTCAACTAGTGATTATGAATACACATTAGAAAAATAAAAATATAGAAAATCTCAGCAAAAATAGGAGATATAAAGAAGAGTAAAAACAAAACTTTTAGAACTGAAAATGAAATAACCAAATTTAAAACTCAATAGATGGGCTCAACAACAGAAGAGAGGGGACAGAGGAAAGAATCTGTGAACTTGAAGACAGGACAATAGAAGCTACCCAGTCTGAACAACAAAGAGAAATTCAACTGAAAATAAAAATGAACAGAGCCTCAGGAACCTATGGTACTAAAACAAATTAACCATTTGTATCACTGGGGTCTCAGAAGGAGAAGAGAAAAAGGATTGGATTAAAAAACTACTTGAAGAAATAATAGCTGAAAACTTTCCAAATTTGGCAAAAGACGGCCTACAGATTCAAGAACCTAAGAAACCCCAAATAGGATAAACTCAGAAGAATCCTCACCAAGGAGTATCATAGCCAAATTTCTAAGAACTTAAAATCTTGAAAGCAACAAGCAAAATATGACACCTTACTTTAATGAGAAACAATTCAAATTACAAGGGATTTCTCATAGCTAAATGAAGTTCTCTAGACAGAAAGGAAACAACTTAAACTTTGGAACATCAGGAAGTAAAGAACATGATAAACAAAAATAGGGTTAAATATAATAGACTTTACTTAAGTTTTCTAAATTACGTTCAATGGGGTTGAAGCAAAAATAACATCATCTCAGCCTGGGCGATAGAGCAAGACTCCATCTCAAAAAAAAAACCACCATCTGCTGTGGTTCTACATGTATGTAAAGGAAATATTAAAGAATTATATTGTAAACAGAGAGGGTAAAGGACTATAAAGGGAGATCATTTCTACAATTCATGAACTGGTAAAATGTGAATGGCAAAAGACTGTGGTAAGTTGTATATATACAATATAATAGTTAAGCAATCACTAAAGAAATGATATAAATATACTCCAAATGATATAGCTAAATCAAAATGAAATTCTAAAAAATGTTCAAGTGACCCACATGAAGGAAGGAAAAATAACAGAGAAACCAAAAACAGAACAGAAAACAAAAAATAAAATGAAAGATGTAAGCCCTAATTAGTGCAATAATTACATAAATATAAATGATCTAGATAAACCAATAAAAAGACAGGGATTGTCAGAGTTAATTAAAAAAAGATCCAATTATATGATGTCTACAGGATACTCACATCAAATATAACGATGTAATGGTGAAACCCTGGGTCTACTAAAAATACGAAAATTAGCCGGGCATGGTGGCAGGCCCCTGTAATCCCAGTTATTCAGGAGGCTGAGGCAGGGAGAATTGCTTGAACCCAAGAGGCAGAGGTTGCAGTGAGCCAAGATCACACCACTGCACTCCAGCCTGGGAGATAGAGTGAGACTCCGTCTCAAAAAAAAAAAAACAACTATCCATCTATATACATATAATAATGTAAGCAGGTTGAAAGTAAAAAGATGAAAAATAATATATGATACAAATATTAATCAAAAGAAAGCATGATTTGCTGTATTAATGTCAGATAAAATAGGTTTTAGAGCAAGAAAATTATTAGATACAGAAAGAAATATTACATAATGTGTCAATCTACCAAGAAGACATAGCACCTTGAATGTGAATGCACCAAACAGCACTTCAAAATGTATGAAACAAAAACTGAAAATTGAAATAGATAAATTCATAATTACACTCTTCTTTCAAAAATTGATAGAACTACACAGAAAATCAGGAAGGAGATAGAAATATCAGACAATACAGGATCTAACATTTGTAGAACACTATATTCAATAGAATACACATTCTTTTCATGTGCCCATGGAACATATACCAAGATAGATCATATCATGGGCCATAAAACAAACTTCAGCAAATCCAAAATAATTTAAGAACATGGTAGCCAATCCTGATGTGGCAACCTGGAGCCTGATGCCAAGCAGCTCCCCTGTGGGCTAAGCAGGGGCTGGCATCATGGATTTCTTCAAAGCACTGCTGGAGAGGTCAGCACCTTGAGGCTTCCAGCTGCAAGGGGGCAAGGACCTCAATGTGCCCTTCTCCATTTCCTGGCTCACTCCTGGAGGCAAATGATCTGAGCCTGCATAAAGTGCCTCAGCTGGGTCTCAGCAGGTCTCAGCCAGTTCACAGCAAACCACAGGAGGTTCTGGCTCCTGCCACAAAGCCCCTGCAGTTCACGCTTGCACCCAGCACCTTCCTCAACAAGACAGCCTGGCCCTTCAGGTCACCCCACCTGCTGGCAGTGCACCACAGCAGAATGGACAGCTGCTCCAACTGCTGGTCCCAGATGCCATCAAGCAGTGGCTGATAGAGAACACCAAGGACTGGCCACCACAGCTTGGGACAGGCCAGTCACGTTCCTTCAGCATCCTTGTTCACCTCATAGACACGGAGTTCATACAAGACCTGGATGAGGAGCACCTGAAGAAATCAAGGGAAAAGTATGTCCTAGGGCTATAGAGCCCACACTAACCTGCCTCCAGGATTGGCACCACCAGAACTCTGCCCATATGCTCAATGTACAGTTGTAGATTAGCTCTCTCCAACTGGCTGCCCTCTCTGTCTACCTCTTTCTATTCCTTCTGTCCATGGCAATCAATAAACACAGCATCACAACAATTTAAATTACAATACCATTGCAATCACTCAAAAAAAAAAAAAAGGAAATACTTAGGTATAAATTTAACAAAACACATTCAGGTTTTATATGCTGAAAATTCCAAAATGCTGAAAAAAGAAATCAAAGATCTAAATAAATGAAGATACATACCAATAATCCAAGAATACCATGTTTATGGATTGGAAGACTCAACATAATGAAATTATCAATTATCCCCAAATAAATATGCAGGTTTAATGTACTTCCTATTAAAATCCCAGTAAGACTTTTTAAGAGAACAATCTAAAATTTATATAAAAGGCAAAGGAACTAAAACAGCTAAAACAATTTTGGAAAAAAAAGAAAAAATTTGAAGGAGTCAGATTATTATTCAGCAACTATAATCAAGACTGTGTGGTATTGGTGGAGGAATACACACAGATGACTGAAACAGAATAGAGAACTCAGAAATAAACCCACATAGGCCCAATTATTTTTTGACAAAAGTGCAAAAGCAATCTAATGGAGAAAGGACAGCTTTTTCAACAAAAGGTGCTGGAGCAATTGGACAACCATAGGTTTACAAAAAAAAAAAAAAAAAAAGACCCTTGACCAAAGCCTCACATTTCATACAAAGTTTATTTAAAGTGGATCACAGACTTAAATATAAGACACAAAATTATTAAACTTTTAGAAAAATATAAGAAAATCATCAGGATCTAGACAAAGATTTTAGGCTTGACACCAAAATCACAATCCATTTACAAAAATTATAAATTGAACTTCATCAAAATGTAAAACTTGCACTCTGCAAAAGATGGGATCCTTTTAATGGGTTAAAAGGATGGGGAAAATGTTTGCAAACCATATATCCAACAAAGAACTAGTAACTAGAATACATAAAGAATTCTTAAAACTCAACAGTAAAAACCAAGCAATCCAATTAGAAAATGGGTAAAAGACATAAAAAGACATTTCACTGAAAAGGATGTACACATGGCAAATATGCACATGAAAAGATGTTCATCAACATTAGTCATTAGGGAAATGCAAACTAAAACCACAGTGAGATATCCCTACATACCTATGAGAATGACTTAAAAATAATAGTCACAATACCAAATGCTAACAAGGATGTAGAGAAATTGGATCATTCATACATTACTGGTGGGAATGTAAAGTAACACAGCTATTCTAGCCGACAGCTTGGTAGTTTCTTAAAAAACTAAACACACAACCACCATACAACTCAACAACTACATTCCTGGGCACTTACCCCAGGGAAATGAAACTTATGTGTGCACAAAAATTTGCACACAATGTTTATAAGCAGCTTTATTTGTAACAGCACAAAATTTCAAACAACTCAGATGTCTTTCAGCAGGCGAATGGTTAAACACACTGTGGTACATCTACACAATGGAATTCTACTCAACAATGAAAAGGAACAAACTATTAATAACAATTGATAGATATCAATAACAATCTCGATAAATCATCAGAGCATGATGCTAAGTGGAAGAAGCTAACTCAAAGGTTTACGTACTGCATGGTTCTATTTATATAATATTCTTGAAATCATAAAAACTATACAAATGGAGATTAGTGAGGATGGGGGTGGTTCTAAAAGGGGTACATGAGGGATCCTTGTAGTGATGGAAATGTTCTGTATCTGGACTATTTCAATGTCAATATTCTGGTTGTAATATTGCACTTCTAATATTGCACTGTAATATTGCAGTTTCATAAAATGTGACCATTGGGGGAAACTAAGTAAAGGGAGCATGGGATCTTTCTGTATTATTTACAACTGCCTGTCAATCACAATTATCTCAAAATTTAAAAAATGCAGTGGAAATGGACTACAAGAGGATATATACAATAATTGCAACTATGTAAAAATATGGGCACAGTAGGGAAAGAGCATACAAACTGAAAATTCTTTGGAGTATAATTACAGAGAATTTAGTTTCCTAAAATTTAAAACCATTATTCTTTCACTGCATCTTTTATAATTTGTCTAAGGTCTTTGGGACAGCATTGTGCCGACTGTTTCAATATTTTTTACCAACATGTACAAATACCAGGTTTCAATTTTTGTTGCCAAGGGAACAAAAAGTACACCCAACTTAATCTGTCCATCAATGAGTCATATAAAATCTCTAAGCCTTGGTTTCTTTGGAAGATCAATAACATCTCTTCTATCTGCCTCACTGCATTGTTAAATGAGGCTCAAAATGGTAAGGTTCTTCCAATCTGAAAAGCCATTGTAAAGCCAATGTAGTATGCAATTGCAAAGTGGTCCCCCATTTTAGATAGCCAATAAGAAGAGTTTCATCAACTAAAATTGACTGAAGCAAGGAATTAAATTTATCTAGTGTTATGGGCCAAGTTGTGTCTCCCTGAAATTCATGTGTTTAAGCCCTGACCTTTAGTTCCTCAGAATGGGATTGTGCTTGAACACGGGGTTCTTAAAGAGGTAATTGAGGTTAAATAAATTTATTAGGGTGAGCCCTAATCCAATATGACTGGTGTCCTTATAGGAAGATTACGACATAGACATGCACAACCATGTAAGGACACAGGGAGGAGATGGCCATCTCCAAGCCAAGGAGAGAGGCCTCAGGAGAAACCAACCCTGATGGCTCATTGGCCTTGGACTTCCAGTCTCCAGAGCTGTGCAAGGATAAGTATCTATTGTCAAAGCCATCCAGTATGTGGTACTTTGTGATGGTAGCCAAGCAAACTAATACGCCAACCTTGAATCCTCCATTAAAGGTTTGACTGTTAGCGAGCTATGTCCAACAAAGGGTCCCACAGCATACTAACATGGATGTAACCTGGCCTTGGAATCAAATCACCCCTGGCTACAATTCTGTGTCTGCCACTTGTGAGCTGTGTGACTTGGGGAAATGACTTCCGCCTCTGGACCTTAGGTTCATCATGTATTAAAGGTGGTTCCTTCCTCCCAGGGTTAAATAAGGATGCAGTGAGACTGGATTAAATGAGGAGATGCTTATGAAGGCCTTACCCATACAAGGCGCTGTGTGTATTAGCTTTCCTTCCTTATCTTAAGGATTGTGTATCCCCAGATAAATCGATACCATCTTCACTCATAGAGTCCCTGGTACTTTTACACATGTTCACATTTTCATATGATTTTCAACTTAACCAGTCTTCGGTTAAGACAGGAAGAGTGGGCTGAGTGCTGTGGTTCATGCCTGCAATCCCAGCATATTGGGAAACTAAGGGAGGAGGATTGCTTGAGCCCAGGAGCTCAAGACCAGCTTGGACAACATAGTGAGACTCCTTCTCTACAAAAAAATAAAATTAACCAGGCATGGTGACACATGCCTGTGGCCCTAGCTACTTGGGGAGCTTAGCTGGGAGGACAGCTTGGGCCTGGGAGATCAAGGCTTCAGTGAGCTGTGATTGTGCCACTGTACTCCAGCCTGGGCAACAGAGCCAGACCCTGTCTCAAAAACAAAAAATAACAAAATAAAAACAAACAACAACAAAAAAAAAACTGGTAAACAGAGAAACCTAAATGATTTGGACAAAATACAGAGCTAAATGGTAGAAGAGTCCAAAATCCAGGCTTCCTGGCTTTTCTTTGACCAGAAATATGGAAACTCCTAGAGTGGAAAGAGGCTAACCCCATGCACGATAAGAATTTCTCTTGTTGGAGGCTGTGTCACAGGTCATGGTCACTCATATTTGGCTAATAAATCTCTTCAAGTATTTTACAGAGTGTGACTCTTTTCATCAACAATGTGTATGGAAGGGACAGAAGTAATTTTTCTAATTTAAATAAAGGGTATCCCTGCCCCCCAAATCCATCCAGATTCATTCTTCCCAAACACGAACTTCATTCTGTTTCTTTGCTATCTAAGATCCTTCTCTTACTCTTCTTCCCTGATGTTGGAAAGAAATTGCATCCAACTCGTTCCGTCTGACCATCACCTCCCCATGTGGTCAGCCTCCAGCTCCTTGTCCAGTCCTTCTAACAACCCCCCTCCACCTTGCGGGGCTCACTTCCCAGCTCACCCTTTGGCCACACTCACTTTCACCTTCAAGCCTCTGCTCTCACCCTCCCTCCCTCCCCTCCTCTCCATGCAAACTAAGCTTGAGACCAGCAGGGACTGCCCAACCCCCTCTTTATTTATTTATTTATTTATTTTTTGAGGGAGTTTTTGCTCTTGTTGCCCAGGCTGGAGTGCAATGTCATGATCTTGGCTCATCGCAACCTCCGCCTCCCAGGTTCAAACAATTCTCCTGCCTCAGCCTCCCGAGTAGCAGGGATTACAGGTAAGTGCCACCACACCTGGCTACTTTTTGTATTTTTAGTAGAGATGAGGTTTCACCATCTTGGCCAGGCTGGTCTCAAACTCCTGACCTCGTGATCTACCCACCTCACCCAAAGTGCTGGAATTACAGGTGTGAGCCACTTTGCCTAGCCAGGGACACCCTTTTTTAGGGCCCATGCCCTGACCTCTACTGCCCCAACCATGGAAAAAAAGGAAAATTCTGAGTTCCTTCAAGGGAAGCTCCAAGCAGCTCACTTGCCCAGAGAGGCAAATATGCAACTTTATAAGAAGATCATAGTAGCCTAAAATTATAGGCAAGGGAATTTGGAATTCAGAGATGTTTGGTTACCCTAGACGAACCAAGATATATCTTAAGAAATGTCCCTGGATTCCCCCACCAAGGAACCCTACGTATGTACAGACCCACTGACATGTAGACCTCAGATACAGGGAAACTGAGGGCTCAACTCTGACTGTCATTCTTTGCTCTAATTTCTTCCTGAGGGGCTTGGAGGGAATCACATCCGGAGTCAGTTAACATTTTTTTCATCTGGGCACACATTTTTAAACAAAGCTTCTCTTCCTTAACCAATTGTAAATCAGATAATCTTTGACTCTACGACCTGAAAGCCCCCACTTAAAGACCTCTCACCCATTTAGGCCAAATCCAATGTGTAAACTCCAGGTATTGATTTGCAATTTTGCCTGTAGCTTTTGTTTTCCTGAAATTAAACCCTGAATTTTCCTGAAATTAAGCCCTAGGTCAGGGTTTAAGCAATAGCTACCTGGTCTGCCTTGCTTGGCGCCCGGCAAATAAACGCCTTCCTTTCTATCCCTGCGACCTCAGTGGGGATTTCTGGACTTTGTGCACGGGGCAAGCGGACCCCAGTTCAGTTCTATAACCACCTTGCCTATTCAAGGCCAATTTTATTCCACTCCGAAGCCTCCCAGACAACAGCAACTCCCCCATTTCCCAACCCTCTGTGCCCCTGTTTCATTAATCAATTGACCTCAACTGGTCCCCCGCCCCCACCCCCAGGACTCAGCAGCTCCCACCCTGCCGCAATCACTTCCCCCTGGAAAACTTTCCAAATTAATCAGTAAGCCAGGACCTGGGGCTTTTGCTGGAAAGTCAAATGACAGGATTTGTTTGAAGACTCTTTTTCATTCAAAAATAAGCAGGGATGTTAGCTCAAGACACACACCCACACACACACACACAAATTCCTTCTTACAAGGCAAACATTCCATTTTGTTGGATCTAATCAGATCCTCGGGATATAGACCTAAGAATAGACATCTGTACTTCTCTCTCAACACCAGAGGTAACTGGGTGCCACCCTCCAGCAACACTGGGGCATAGCTGAGGAGGAGGAGGGGAGGGGAGGGGAAAGGTCAGGGGTCAAAGGTCACTAGGTACCTTCACACTGGCCAAGATGAACTCTGGAGAACTATTTCATAAAAGCAGATCATAAAACAGCCTTTGGTTCCCTCATGGAAATAATATTGTAACTGGAAACCGATTCAGCACCATAAATATACTGAAAGCAAAGACATCCCATCTTTATTAGTCTATTTTCCCACTGCTATAAACGACTACCTGAGACTGGGTAATTTATAAAGAAAAGAGGTTTAATTGACTCACAGTTCTGCAGGCTCAACAGGAAGTATGACTAGGAGGTCTCAGGAAACTCACAATCATGGCAGACCGCAAAGGGGAAGCAAGCACATCTTCCCATGGCAGCAGAAGAGTGAAGCGGGAGGCGCCACACATTGTTAAATGTGCAGATCTCGTGAGAGCTCACTCATTATCGTGAGAACAGCAAGGGGGAAATCCGTTCCTGTGATCCAATCACCTCCCACTGAGGCAGGAGAATAGGGAATTAGGGTAACCAAGGGTTAAGGCATACGCAGAAGAACAGCAGGTGCAGCCAGTTCCAGGCAAGATTGGGCAGCACACAGGCCACATCCTGGCTCCTATGATAACAAGACAGGAGTTTCCACTTCAGCTTCTGATTGGTCATGGGCCAATCCTTCATAGGGTGTAACCAATTGAAGGCCTCTCAAGGGCACCTCGGAGTGTTACCAAATTCTTTTAGCCTAATACAAACCCTAAACAACAATGCAACTCAGGGGCTCTTGATCTGCTTGCTCCAGCCTGTTCCCACTCTGTGGAGTGCACTTGTACTTCATAAATCTGTGCTTTCTTTGCTTTATTCTTTTGTTGCTTTGTTTGTGCTTTTTGTTTGATTATTTGTTCAACACGCCAAGAACCTGGACAACTCACAGTCAAGACCGTCCATTTGGTAACACCACCAGGCCCCTCCTCCAGTTCAACAGGAGATTTGGGTGGGGACACAAATCCAAACCATATCACCATCTATAAATCAGTTCTTAAATTACTTACAAGAAAAACCTATGCAAGAATTGGCATAAATATACCATACATGTTAATTAAAAGAGAGGTTCCATTATATACTCATAAACACATGAATGTACAATTCTACTATCAAATGTACTATCATAAATGTTATCTACTATGAACACATTAGCTATCATTGTAAACATCGAGTGAATACTTATTTTCCTTGCCGTCTTGGCATTTGGACAAGTTTTGTGAAGATGATTTGCAAGGTCCAGGTGTTCTAAAAAAGTCCGTAGAGAAAGTTTGAACAGATGTAGCAAAGACAGTGAGTCATCTTAGAATACTTGGTCCAACTTAGAACAGCCTCAGAGCCTCATAGGTGACAGGTGGGCAAGTAGAGGTGGCACAAAAAGCATGGAAGCCTGAGACAGTGCCCAGAATTATTCTGGAAGGAGAAGAGAAAGTAAAGAGTCATCCAAACATTAGTGAATCTTTTGGCAGGTGGCAGGGGGAGAGGAGGACCAACATGGGCTGTGGCCACAGATACTGAGGTGGCTGAGTCCCGCATTCGCTGTGAGATGGTTAATGTGACATGTCAACCTGGCTGGGCCCCGGTGCCCAGTTGTTTGACCAAACACCAGTCTAGATGTTGCCATGAAGTTATTTCTTAGATGTGATTACATTTAAATCAGTAAACTTCCAGTAAAGCAGACTACCTGTCACGATGTGGGTGGGTCTTATCCAATCACTTGGAGACCTTAAGTGCAAAGATCAAGGTTTCCCAGAGAAGAAGAAATTCTCCTGAAGACTGCAGCAGAGAAACCTTACCTGAGTTGCCAACCTGTTTTGCAGAATTCACGCTCAGGACTGCAACATCAACTCTTATCTGAATTTGCAGCCTGTCAATCTCCCCTGCCGGCTTCAGACTTGCCAGCACCCACAACTGTGGGAGCCAATTCCTTAAAATAAATGTAGGCAGGTAAATAGGTAGGCAGGTAGAGAGATAGGTGATAAATATATAGATAGAGGGATGATAGATGATAGACGGATAGATGCGAGAGGAAAAGAGAGAGAGAGAAAGATAAGTATCTTTTGTTAGTTGTTTCTTTAGAGAACCCTGACTGATACAATCTTCTAGCATCTTGAGCCAAGAAGGAAACAATTGTGCATAGAGTGGCCTGGACAGTAGAGAAGCTATAACAGATGAGGAAAACTGTGGTCGAGAACTCCAGTTCACTCCATCCCTGCCTCACTTTCCCAAAGGCAATAGGAGCCTTCTGAGTTCATGGGATGGCCCTGAACACCAGGCTTTTCAGAAGTAGGAGCCATCCACCAGAATCACTGCCCAAGCAAACTATCAGAAAAAAATCACGCAGGGCATCAAAAGTCCAGAGTGAAACCATGGACGCTTTTTGTGGGTCAATCAGATGAACTTGGAATGAGGCCAGTTCACCTTTGCGAGCCCCAGGGGTCATCAGGCCAATGTTTCACGATCAACCATGTGTTTAGCGTAGAGCCAGGGCTTTGGGGGCGGAAGGCCTGGCTCCCTCGATTTCTGGCCTCTGGAAACAACAAGGACAACCTGTGTTCTCATTTGTAAAAAGAAGATAATTTTGACCCGAGGCTCACAGGGTGACTGTGAGCACTACATCGACCGCTGCGTGCTTCCTGAGCCAGAATACTAAATGAATAAAAACTGAAGCCAGTGGCTCCTTATAGCTCAGAGCTATTTTCTGATTTTCCTTTTTCTTTTCTTTTTCTTTTTTTTTTTTTTTTTTTGAGACAGAGTCTCGCTCTGTCACCCAGGCTGCAGTGCAATGGCATGATCTCGGCTCACTGCAACCTCTGCCCTCAGGGTTCAAGCAATTCTCCTGCCTCAGCCTCGTGAGTAGCTGGGATTACAGGCCCACGCCACCACACCCAGTTAATTTTTGTATTTTTAGTAGAGACGGCGTTTCGCCATTTTGGCCAGGCTCGTCTCAAACTCCTGACCTCAAGGGATCCACCTGTCTCAGCCTCCCAAAGTGCTGGGATTACAGGCATGAGCCACCATGCCCAGCCAGCTCAGTGCTATTTTCAAGGCAGCTCCTAGGACACCTCCCACAGGGAAAATAATCCTCTTTGGTTGTGAAAACACAGGACTTCATGTAGGGGTCCCCCAAATCGTAGGGAAGTAATTTTCACGTCTTTGAAGGATATGAAAATTAGACCCCTCAGGGGAAAATACGGGCTGAGAGACAGTGGCCAATCGTGAGGTCCCTGATAAAGAAGGAATTGGATTCTGGCAGGTGACGCCTCTCTGCAGGACGAGGACAGGAGTATTGCTATTACACCCTCAAAACAAGGAGCCCCACAAACCTTAAGACGGGAGAAGAAGAGCCTCGGCTGCTGCAAGACAATGAAAGCAACCACGCACTTCAAAATTACTAACATGCTTCATTCCCACATTGATGCCCCAAAGCATCATTAGACTATCTTTATTTCTTTTTTACACATAAAAAAACTAAGGCTCCAAAAGACTCGACCAAGGCCCCCCACATTGTGAGAGGGGGAGCTGAGACCCACGCACAGGCACGTGAGTCTCTCACCTGCCCCTTCCATGACACCTGTGCCCTTGTTCACAAGGTCATGAGGTGACGACTCTATGCTGGGGTCTGAAGATCAATGAGACAGACAAGGCTCTAAGACAATACACAAAGATAAAGGTAAACCGGTCAATACTTTTGTTTTAGGAAAGGGCACCTTCAGAGAATGACCAAGATGAACAAAACTTCCCACCCTCCTGGAGCTTTTCCTAGAGAGGAAGACAGACATTATATCAGCACAATTTCCATCTACTGTCAATCCCTGAAAAAATAATAAGATAAAATAGAATAGAATAAGATAAACCAGCAGGACTGTGTCGTCTTATGAAGGAGAAGTGCAGGAGATCCCAGGAACTTGTGAGAGGCAGGAGTGGGTTGGGGTGAAGCAAAGGCTTCAGGGAAGATGTGAGGTTAAGCCGAGAACTGACAGAAGTTCAGGCCGGGGCATACACACCCCTGAGTCCACGTACACAAAGCCAAAGGCCAACAGGACCAGTTGTACTCCAGAGACCCGGCTTAAACCATGCTGGTATTAAAACATGGACATGCTATGGCTCAAAGTGTGGAAATCTGTACATATTCTGAGTTCAATAGGAGCCCTCCAAGAAATCCCCTGCTTGGGACTGGCCCCATTATGACCTGTTCACCTTCATCGGCCACAAATCCTGTCGGTCTAATCCCAATGAAGCCCTCAAAGCAAATATGTAGGATTCAGGCACATGGACTTCAGTCTGCTTGATTTCAAAGCATGAAATCATTGGCTGTTTTCCCCAGAGGCTACCTGCTCAATACAGCTTTCAAGCTGAATGCCATCTCCCGTTCCCTTGGGTGAAGGCCTGCATTCCATGAGGAAGTCCAAACTGCTGCCACTTCCTTCCCTTTTCTTTACATCCTAAAGGAACCTGCAGCCCCACATTGGCTGGGGTCTTTGCACCTCTCTGAACCAACTAGAGGGAGTGCACGTAAGTGCCCAAGAAGAGAGCAGAGGGAGATAAGTAAAAGTGAAGTGCTTGTATGAGAAGCTACAGACAAACCCGTGATAACATTTAAAAGTCAGTTTTAATTCTGAGAATGTGGAAGTCAAAGCCCATCTGATGTCAGATTGAATGAATAGATTAAAAATTCAATCAGCAACAGCAGAGACTTGTCAATGATTTCAAAGCCCCTCCAATCCCTTCTGCGTGGGCAGCAAAGTGAGCCTGGCAAAAATGCAAATCAGATTGTTATCAGTCCCCTGTGTAAAACCCTTCCATACCCACTCACAATAAATCTCAGACTGCTCACCATGGCTTCAAGGCCTCAAGCCTCTTTATTCCCCAGCTTGCTGCTTTCCAGACCCACCAGGCTTTCAGCTCCCACACACACCATGCTTCCTGTGCCTCTGAACAGCCGCGCAGGCGGTTCCCGCTGCCTGCAGCATGCTTCTGCCAGCTGGTAACTTTTGCTTACCTCTCCACTGAGAGAGGCCTCACTCAACCATCCCATCTCAGTCGTGTTTTTCTGGATTAGTCTCACCTTGATTCTTGTGTATCTCCTTCAGTGCACCAAAGACAGTTTTGGTACATATTTTGAGTTCAATGGGAGCCCTCCAAGAAATCCTCAGCTTGGGAGTGGCCCCATCATGACCTGTTGACCTTCATCCGCCACAAAACCTATAGGTGTGATCCAAACCAAACCCTCAAAGCAAATGTGTTTGTTTATGCAAAGTCCTGTCTCCCCAACTAAAATGTCAGGTTGCAGAGAGCAGAAGAGGTCGGGCCTTTGTAGCTCACTGATGAATTCCTATTGAGAGACACTTACCCATGAGCTGCTCAAGTTCCTGCACATCTTGAGAAAGAGCCCTTACTTCTGGGGTATCTTTGCAAGGATGTCTGTATGGTGAAAACCTGTGGTAGACAGAGTATCTCCTTCCAGAGCAAGTCAAGTGCACGTGCTGTCCAGTATCATGAAAACCACATCTCCTTCTGGAACGACGGACAGGCAGGCTTGTTGCCTGTGATTTATGAAGCTTAAAATAGCAAATATAAATATCAACCAAGTGAAATGGTATTTAGGATGCCTGTACATAGGGAGTAACAAACACAAAATTCACAATGACGTCTGCCTCTTGCAGGGAGGCCAGGGGATGGAATCTGTGAGAAGCTGCTGAAAGTTTCCATGCCATTGGGTATGCTTCTGCCAGCTGATACCCGTGGACTCTCAACTGAGAGACGCCACACTTGACCATCTTATGTTGGCAGGATCTTCCTGGGTTAGTCCCACCTCGACACCTGTATACACATAAAAGACAATCTACCATATGTACCATGTATTATGTAATATATACATAATATATATAATATAGGAATATGATAACATAGTAATATATAATCTACATATCCATTGTAGATAATATATACATATTATATGTCATCTATATTATTAATATATATTACATATATGTTTATACACATATAATATACATAAGTGGTCCCCAACCTTTTTGGCACCAGTGACCAGTTTCATGGAAGACAATTTTTCTTTTCTTTTCTTTTCTTTTTTTGAGATACAGTTTTGCTCCTGTGGCCCAGACTGGAATGCAATGACACGATCTCGGCTCACTGCAACCTCTGCCTCCCAAGTTCAAGCGATTCTCCTGCCTCAGCCTCCTGAGTAACTGAGATTACAGGCACCCACCACCATGCCTGGCTAATGTTTTGTACTTTTAGTAGAGACAGGGTTTCACCGTGTTGGCCAGGCTGGTCTCGAGCTCCTGACCTCAGGTGATCCAACTGCCTTGCCCTCCGAAAGTGCTGGGATTACAGGCGTGAGCCACTGTGCCCGGCAGAAAGACAATTTTTCTATGGACAGGGGAGTGTGATGGTTTCCAGATGATTCAAGCATATTACATTTACTATGCACTTTATTTCTGTTCTTATTACATTGTGATATGTAATGAAATAATTATATAACTCACCATAATATAGAATCAGTGGGAGCCCTGAGCTTGTTTTCCTGCAGCTAGACGGTCCCATCTGGGAGTGATGAGAGAGTGACAGATCAACAGTCATTAGTTAGATTCTTAGAAGGAGTATGAAGCTAGATGCCTTGCACACACAGTTCACAACAGGGTTTTCGCTGCTATGAGAATCTAACCCCGTCACTGATCTGACAGGAGGCGGAGCTTGGGCAGTAATGCAAGCGATGGGGAGTGGCTGTAAATGCCAAAAAGTTGTGCTCACACGCTTGCCGCTTACCTCTTTCTGTGTAGCCTGGTAACTAACAGGCCACAGACCAATACCGGTCTGTGGCCCGGGGCTGGGGACTCCTAATACAGAGTACATAATATGTAACAATGTCCTAGTTGTTAAATTGGGTGGTAGACTCACAAGTGTTTGTTTTATTATGTGTCATAGCCAATATGTAGTTTAAAATATCATTTCGTGTTATCTAATATTCCATCTGACAGTTTCAATAGTAACAGTGGCCATTTCAAGGTAGTAAGATTTAGGCATGATTTCCTTCTCCCATATAAGTTTCTGAACTTTCTAAGTTCTTTTCAAACAATAACAGATTATTTCTAGAATCAGAAAACATAAACTTTGTAAAATATATGAGAAAAATGTATATTCGCAAATTAAAAATGGAAATGTGAAGACCTTTCCCATTTAAGGAGAAGAAGAGTCATGGATGATTTTTCTACTGATGTGTTTAGAGACCTGAAGATCCTCTGTAGTTTTGGCTTTCGAATCTCTCCGCCTGCTGTGTTTCATGTACTTGGAGCACTTTTCTCATTTCCAGTCTCAGACTGGAAGGAAGTTAGCGTTGAACCACGCCCCAGTGAATACCTCAATTCTCTGGGAAATTGAATTTTTACCTGGATGGAGAGAGGCGGTCCATGGGTCCACTGATAATGCATGGCCCCAACCCTGTGCCCTAGCCCATCCACAGGAGACTCAGGCTGGCTGTGGTGCAGGCATGGAGCTGAGAGAGGCTGGGTGTTTTAGGGCAGGGAGACTTTCCCAGAGAGGGCAGGGCCAGGGACCTAAAATAACCCTGGGAATGACATTGGGATGTTTGGTAGATTAGAAATCATGGCCACAACATTCTCAAGCATCTCCTGCCAGGAGGAGGTATCTAGTTCTCTGCCTCTTTAGTCTGGGCGGGTCTTGATACTCACTGTGGTCTCCTGAACGTGGTACAAGCAGCATTGTGTGTGTTCCAGAACTACAAGGCCTGCAGCTTCCATTTCCTCATCCTTTTTTACCCAGCTACCATGTAAAGAGGTCCAGGCTGTCCTGCTGGAGGGAAGAGCCACATGGAGAGTGAGACCTGAAGGATGAGAGACCATAGGGAGGAAGACGCAGTAGGAAAGAGACCCATGACGCCACAGCGGACAGTCAGTACAAAGGCTCCATCTATGTGAGGGAGGTCATACTAGGTCCTCCGATCCAGTTGATCCTGCTGATAACACTTGGAGTGGAGAGCTGAACCCACTGAGCCCTGCCTAAATGCCTGACCCATAGAGTCATAAGCCATAAAATAGTTCTGATTAGCTAGAGTTCCGGGTGCTTTGGACCCAGCAACTGATAACTGATACAGGGTGATAGAACAAGGAAATAAAAATACATCTCAATTAATTGAAAAGTTTGCAGGACCCACTATTAAAAATTAGACAGGAAGTCAGACTGTAATTGGGCCATCTGACTCTGTCTGTCAACTCATCCAAAAAAAAGCAAAATCCGGCTGGGCATGGTGGCTCACACCTGTAATCCCAGCACTTTGGGAGGCCGAGGCAGGCAGATCACAAGGTCAAGAGATCGAGACCATCCTGGTGAACATGGGGAAACCTAGTCTCTACTAAAAATACAAAAAACAAAAATTAGTTGGGCATGGTGGTGTGTGTCTGTAGTCCCAGCTACTTGGGAGGCTGAGGCAAGAGAATTGCTTGAACCCGGGAGGCAGAGGTTGCAGTAAGCCGAGATCACACCACTGCACTCCAGCCTGGTGACAGAGTGAGACTCCATCTCAAAAAAAAAGAAAAAAAAAAAGAAAAATCCAACAGCAAGTTCTTGAAGGATAATCTTAAAGATGAGAGAGAGCGGCTTATGAATTTTATAAGATGTGTCATACAAAGGGCTTTCTAGAATCCTCTTTGGACTCTCTCTTTATCAATTACTTGTCAGTAACAGCAACTTCCAAAAGTCAGTCTCTCCCCTTCTCTGTCTTCACACATATACACATATGCACACATGCATGAGCACACAGACACACACAGGTGCACATGTACACACATCGTATTAGGCTGTTCTTGCATTGCTATACAGAAATACCTGAGCCTGGGTAATTTATAAAGAAAAGAGGTTAAATTGGCTCGTGGTTCTGCAGACTGTACAGCAAGCATGGTACAGGCATCTGCTTAGCTTTTGGGGAGGCCTCAGGGAGATTTTACTCATGGTGGAAGATGAAATGGGAGCAGGCACTTCACATGACCAGAGCAAGAGCAAGAGGTTGGGCGGGGGGCATGCCACACACTTTTAAACTATCAGATCTCATGACAACTCACTCACTATCACAAAGGCAGCACCAAGGAGATAGTGCCAAGACATTCATGAGAAATCCACCCCTATGATCCAATCACCTCCCACCAGGCCCCACCTCCAACACTGGAGATTACATTTCAACATGAGATTTGCGGGAATAGATATCCAAATCATATCGCACATATACAAATGCACGTGCACACACACACAGACATGCATATACACATGTTCACACATATACAAATGCACACATACACACACGCATGCACACTCACATGCATCCACACGCACACACGTACACTCATGTACATGCATCCACACACGTGTACACTCATGTACATGCATCCACACACATGTACCTGCATCCACACGTACTCATGTGCCTATGCACATACATGTGCATGCATGCACACACACAATTCCCTACCTCCCTGCCATGTTGCTCTACCCGCACTTCCTCTTCCATCACTGACTGTCATCTGTGTCGCAGTGACTCTCCTTATTTTCTAAAGCCCCCTCTTCTTCTCCAAGTCCTCTTCTTTTGTGGAGAGCAGCTACTTGGAATTCTGATGAATCAATTCTCCATTTATTACATACTCAAACCACAATAGCCACCCTTGCCAAGTTCCATGTATTTCCCCTCTTCATTTTTTTTCCCTGCAGATTCTATGGTCCAACGCCAGAGAGCCCTTTCCATTCCAGCTCAAATGCCACAGTCTCAAAACATTTTTTTCATGCTTCTCACTCCCAACCTCCATATCAACAGCCCATGGAATGAGCTTCTGTCTTTGCTGACCTTGGGGTTATCCTCCTATCTTGTTCTACACAGGTCTGCCTCTATTGCTAGTTTATAACCTGCTCGCGTCAAGTGCTGTATCTTATTAATCTTTGTAACCACCACAGGCTCTAACTCAGCACCACGCACATGGCAGGCATTCAGTGATATTTGTCAAATTGAATGTAATTTAAACTAGGTCATTCATTCAGGTCTGTGCCAGGAAAAAAAAAGTCACCTTTTCTGAGATAAGCTGGGGTCACTTGCATATCAAGTCAGTCCAAACTGAAAGTAACATCAAATGACAAATAATTTTTTATTTCAAAACTAGAAAAGTAATGGATTTTGTTTGGAAAATAAGGATAGGAGTGATGTTTTTCCTTCTACTCTTCAGTGTTTTCCTGTATTTTGTAAATAAATGTGTGCTCATTTTACAATAACAATAAATTTTTACATGAGTAACTCAGAAAACAGAAATCATATTATCATTTATGACATTATGTCCACTGGATACTTTCTTTCAAAGTGCTCTGAAGGCAGATATACTTGTTTCTTCAGCCTGAAAGAATCATTTAGCAGTTTCCTGATGCTATCAGCTAAGTATTCCACCGAAGAGGGAAAAGTGATGCTTGGTCCAGCTCTGTGATAAATGGAAGTTAAGCATCTGAAAGCCCATCAACCCACACGCCCAGCTGGCCAGCTTCCTTGTCTCCAGCTGATCCTTGGAATTTAATCTCAGTCCCAAATTTATAGATGAAATTCTCCCATCACATCCCATCTAGTTGAATTTTCAAAATGACTCTAATTTTGTTCTCTTTGACAGGGTCTTGCTCTGTCGCCCAGTCTGGAGTGCAGTGGCACAATCATAGCTCATTGCATCCTCGAATGCCTGGATCAAGCAATCTTCCTGCCTCAGCCCCTCAAGTAGCTGGGACCACAGGTGTGCACCACCACACCCAGCTTTTTTTTTTTTTTTTTTTTTTTTTTTTTGCATTTTTTGTATAGCTGGAATTTTATCATGCTGCCCGGGCTTGTGTCAAACTCCTGGGCTCAGGCAATCCAGCTAAAATCGCTCTAATTTCATTATTTGAAATCTTTTCAAAGTTAAACTTCAGAAACATCTCTATTTCTATTTTGGGACACTATGTCTTGACCTTTCCTTAAAAGAGTCTAAGGTTGTCTTTAAGTTGAAATAAGATCATAACTCCTCAACCAAGCATACACATTGTTCCCCTCGTCTAGCCTGCACTTTCAGCTTCTTCTCTGGGTGTTCCCTGGA
The DNA here is from genome assembly GCF_007565055.1 of Rhinopithecus roxellana. NCBI lineage: Eukaryota > Metazoa > Chordata > Mammalia > Primates > Cercopithecidae > Rhinopithecus > Rhinopithecus roxellana. Next base: position 136,165,219 of record NC_044557.1, on the reverse strand, counting down.
AGCCTGTTTCTCAGAGTTGTCGGCAGAGCACCTGCATCAGAATCACCTGAAGGCCGGGCGTGGTGGCTCACACCTGTAATCCCAGCATTTTGAGAGGCGAAGGCAGAAAGACTACTTGAGCCCAGGAGTTCATAGGCCAGCCTGGGCAACATGGCAAAACCCCGTCTCTACCAAAAATACAAAAATTCGGCAGGCATGATGGTGTGAGCCTGTAGTCCCAGCTACCCAGGGGACTAAGGCGGGAGGATCAACTGAGCCCAGAAGGTCGAGGCTTCAGTGAGCCATGTTCATGCCACTGCACTCCAGCCTGGGCAACAGTATGAGGCCCTGCCTCAGATGAGGAGAAAGAGAGGAAAGAGAGGAGAGAGAGGAGAGAGAGGAAAGAGAGGGAGGGGAGGGGAGGGGAGGGGAGGAGAGGGGCTGGGAGGGGAGGGGAGAGGAGGAGGAGAGTAGGAAGCAGGGAGGGAGAAGGAAGGAGGAAGGAAGGAAGGAAGGAAGGAAGGAAGGAAGGAAGGAAGGAAGGAAGGAAGGAAGGAAGGAAGGAAGGAAGGAAGGAAGGAAGGGGAAGGGAAGGGAAGGGAAGGGAAGGGAAGGAGGGAGGGAGAGAGGGAGGGAAGGAAGGAAAAGAGAGAAACAGAGAATGAAGATCATCCTGCATACTGCTTTAAGTGTAAACTCCCAAACCCACACACAGATCCAGACAGAATTGAAAACATGTTCACCAGGTGATGTTCAGGTTCACAAAAGCCTGAGCACCACAGCTTCAGAGCCGCTAGAGGCTCACCATTCCTCAACGGAGCACACCATTTCCCACCCTCTGCCTGGAACAACCCCGCTTCCTCCTCTGCTGATGCCTGTGTGTTTTTCTAGACCTAGCTTGACTGTCAGCTGCCCCATGAGGCATTGCCAGCCCTCACAGGAAGAGTCAATTATTTCCTCAACTCCCCACACTTACCACTTGATATATATACAACTATAATAACTTGCATACCTGTCTGATCTCTATTGAACAGGACCTTGTGCTTTTTAAATGAAAAGTAGATTTTTAATTTCTTAAGGTGATCTGCGGGTCAGGAGTGATGGGAACAGGAAGCTCAAGCCCAGTGTCTCTGGCCTGTGGCACAGCACCAGCCACACCCTTCTCCAAAGCCCTGAATTTGAACATAAGGTCAGACTATGGGTACTAGGGATCCATTGAGTGTTCTTGAGCAGGGCATGCATATGTGAGAGCAGGGTGGTGGGTGGCTGAAAGAAGGCACTGTGTCCTGGGGCAGTTGCCCCTCTTCCTCTCTCAGGTTTACAGTGGGGTTTCTCTGCCTTGCACTAACAACATGTGGGACTGGATTATTCTCTGTGGTGGGGGCCATTCCAGGCATTATAGTATATTAAACAGCATTCCTGGCTGCCACACACTAGATGCCAGTAGCACCTCCTGGTTTGGAACACCAAACATATCTTGAGACATTACCAAGGATCCCCCTCTGGTGAGAGGCACTGTTTTGGACTGGGAGGTGTGAAATCAAACAGAGCGAAGGCCAAATCCAGCACACTGGACTTGCTGCTACACCCATCCATCCTGTTTTCTCCGCTGCAAAATGGGCACATGAGTGTCACGTGTAAGAGTGTCTGGAGCCACAAAAATGCTCCATAAACATGAGCCAGGCACCTCATTACCATGAGTTCAGGCCCCTTATTATATAGAGGATGATGCTGAGGTCCAGAGGCCTCAAGGGCAGGAATGCAGGATTTTCTACCAGCTTGGGTCACCTGTGGGCCATCCATCCGATTCTGCCAGACTCAATCAGTTCCTCCTCCTGAGCAATCAGCCACGAACCCTGATGCATGCAGGCCAGTAGGGAACTTACGATTTTCCTATGACTCATTAAGACAAACACACTGCTATTTTAAGAACATTCAACCTTGTTCTACCTAAAATTTTGCATCACCTGCTGGTGACCGGATATCACGTGGCAAAGGCTGAGCTGGCTGTAGGTATACAGCAGGCACTCGGCAAGTCTTAGTTTTGGTGAATGGTGTTTCCACATTGGGTCAGCACATATGGACCCAAAGTGTGGGTCAGAAGCTTCTTGAGAATCAGAACGCCACCTTCACTGCCAGCAAAGCTTCCTGGATGAGGTGAGCAGAGCGAAGGAGAGGAAACTGGGGAGGTATGTTAGGGCCCAGGTCAGGAGGGTTGAGAAGCGCAGGCTGGAGACGATGGTATGGTCTGCACATGCCACTGAGTGGCAGCACATTATGCTGGCGAGACCACGGCCTTCCAAATCCAAAAGACTATGTTTCACCCTGCTGGCCATTACTGGCTGCATGACCCCAGGTAAGACTCCCTGACTCTCCATTTCCTCGTCTGAAAAACGCAGATGGTACCACCTACTTCCCAGGTAGGGCTGCCAGATGAAATGCAGGATACCCAGATGGGTCTGAATTTCAGACAAATAATTTTTTCAGCCCAAGTAAGTCCAGTGCAATATTCAGGACATACTTTTACTTTTTGTTGTTGTTTCTTTAGAGAAACAGAGTCTCACTCTGATGCCCAGGCTGGAGTACGGTGGCATGATCACAGCTCACTGCAGCCTCGACCTCCTGGGCTTACAAGATCCTCCCTGCTCAGCCTCCTGAGTAGCTGGGACTACAGGTGCCTGCCACCATGCCTGGCTTTTACTTATTTTATTTTATTTTTATTTTATTTTATTGTTGTAGAGATGGGGTCTTGCTGTGATGCCCAGGCAGGTCTCAAACTCCTGGCTTCAAGTGATCCTCCTTCCTCAGCCTCCCAAAGCACTGGGATTACTTTTACTTTACAAATGTATTGTTTATATGAAATTCAAATGTAATGGAGCATCCTGTATTTTATTTGCTAAATCTGACAGCCTTATCTGAGGGTATCACAGGGATCAAAGAAAATGATTCCAACGGCCTGTCAGAGGCACGCACACAGTAGGCGCCATGTTTTCTAAGCGACAGCACTTAGGAAACAACAGGAAACTATTAACATTCCTTGAGCAAGAGCAGGACACAGCCATCCATCTCAGAGGGTCTAAATTTAGCTCTGGCCAAAAACAATTATTTGAGATTTCTTAACACGCCTAGAAGTAGAAAGTCGAAGTCATTTAAAATATATCACGTAAGTAGCTTTCAATTATAACTTTATCTTTTCCAGGTTCCGCCCCAGCAACTTTGTAATCTAGCATGTTTGAAGTGTCTAAAGACTCCCAGCATAATGAATGGAGGTAATCATAGTCTTTCCCAGAATGCCTTGGCTTTGATGGTATAGTGTGGCTGCCGCGTGGTCTGACTCGAATGACAATTGACTAACTCATGTTTCTGCTCAATTAACTTCCAGCCCTCGGTAGCAGAGCTGGGGTTTTCAGCTCTGTCTCCTGGCAAGTCCCCTCCCACCGATAGCCTCAATCTCCAACCAAGGCTCTCCTCGAAGAATGGGATACATTTATCTTTCATAGCTGACTCCTGGGAGCAAATGAAAAAGTTAATAAATTAGTAGAGGAAATCATATGGAACTTAACCAAGGTGTACTTTTCTCTAGGATCGCTAAAGAATCAGATGGGGGCCGGACGCGGTGGCTCACCCCTGTAATCCCAGCACTTTGGGAAGCTGAGGCGGGTGGATCACAAGGTCAGGAGATCCAGACCAGCCTGGCCAACATGGTGAAACCCCGTCTCTACTAAAAATACAAAAATTAGCCGGGCATGGTGGCATGTGTCTGTAATCCCAGCTACTCAGGGCAGACTCTGCCAAGTCAGGTGGACTCCAGTTTCTTCTTCCCGCTTTTTTGGATGCAGGATTGAACAACTAGAGGCAAAATCTCTCAATTTTTCCTACAGCCAGGTGTGTCTGTGGGACTCAGCTCTAACCTATGGGTTGTAGTTGAAAGTGACATGTGCAACTCTCAGGTCACTTGTTGAGGATGGCACCCACTAGTCCTGGCTCCTGGGTGAGGTCATAAGACAGAAGCCTGGAAATAAATTTGAGAGAATAAACTTCCGGCCAGGCACAGTGGCTCACACCTGTAATCCTGGCACTGAGATGCCAAAGCGGATCACTTGAGCTCAGGAGTTTGAGACTAGCCTGAGCAATATGGTGAAACCCTATCTGTACAAAACAATTAAAAAAAAAAAAAATTAGTCAGGTGTGGTGGTGTGCACCTGTAATCCCAGGCACTCAGGAGGCTGAGGTGGGAGGATTACTTGAATCTGGGAAGTGGAGGCTGCAGTGAGTTATGACGGCACCACTATACTCCAGCCTGGACAACAGAGCAAGACTGTGTCTCAAAAAAAAAAGAATAAACTTCTGTGTTCTTAAAGCCACTAAATGTCATTGGGTCACCTTGTTACATTGGCCTAGCCTTTACTCCTCATAGCTCAGTTAATCTACAGAGCTCAATTTTCTTTTATTTATTTATTTATTTATTTATTTATTTATTTATTTATTTATTTTTTGAGACGGAGTCTGGCTCTGTCGCCCAGGCTGGAGTGCAGTGGCGCGATCTCGGCTCACTGCAAGCTCCGCCTCCCGGGTTCACGCCATTCTCCTGTCTCAGCCTCCTGAGTAGCTGGGACTACAGGCGCCCGCCACCACGCCCAGCTAATTTTTTTGCATTTTTAGTAGAGACGGGGTTTCACCATGGTCTCGATCTCCTGACCTTGTGATCCGCCCTCCTCGGCCTCCCAAAGTGCTGGGATTAGAGGCGTGAGCCACGCGCCCGGCCCAGAGCTCAATTTTCTCAGATCAGTTATGCTTAGGATGAACTCCAACTCTGTCTAGACCAAGCCCTACTGGGCTGTTATAGGAGGAATTGTATTTTCTGGAATATTCCTATGGTGAAGCCCTAACCCCCAGGACCTCAGGATAGGACAGTGTTTGTGTTGCCAGTGGGTCGGTTCAGATTCTTGACTTCACCTCACAAAAGAATTTGAGAACAAGACCAAAGTCAAAGTCAAAGTGAAAGTTCCCTCTGACAGCTGATGAGAGCAAGCCCCGCAAAGGCGAGACAGCACTGACTGACATGGGGAAATCCCTTGATGGGAGGCTCACAAGGTTATTCATGAAGGGGCAGGAACAGGCATTGCCGTGAAGCATGTTTTAGGTGGTCCCCTGGATGCACATGTGGTATTGTTGTACATGCTAGTACATACATCACATCTCATTTGCATCTTAACTCTCCACCTGGGGTGTGTTTGTTGCTATTATAACAAGCATAGATCAGCCCGAGGACACTTAGCATGGGCTTCTGTGCTTGTGTGAATTTGGGGATTTTCAGCCGGGCTCAGTGGCTCATTCCCGTAATCCCAGCACTTTGGAAGGCCGAGGCAGGTGGATCACCTGAGGTCAGGCATTCAAGACCAGCCTGGCCAACATAGTGAGACCCCATCTCTATTCAAAATATAAAAATTAGCCAGGTGTGATGGTGAGTGCCTGTAATCCCAGCTACTTGGGAGACTGAGGTGGGAGAATAATTTGAATCCAATAGGTGGAGGTTGCAGTGAGCTGAGATCACACCATTGCAATCCAGTCTGGGCAACAGAGCGAGACTCTGTCCCTAAATAAATAAATAAATAAATAAATTCGAGGATTTTCCCCTCTGCTCTTCTCCCTCCTTGTTGCAGAATGTTCTAGCTATCACCCCTTGAGATCCCAACATTGCTGGGATCTGAGCCCAGGCTATAGTTTGCACACTGTCAGGTGGTTTGTTCTCTCCTCCTATTTGGCAAGTTTTTTTTCTCCTTTAAGGGAGTCTATCGCCAGTCTATCTAACCTATCTCATTTGGACACAGGCTCTTTAAAGAGGTGATTAAGTTAAAAGGAGGCTGTTAGGGTAGATCTTTACCCAAGAGGACTGGTGTCCTCCTACGAAGACACAGACACACATAGAGGAAAGGCCAGGTGAGGACATGCGGAGAAGACAGCCATCCACAAGCCAGGGAGAGAGGCCTCAGGAGAAACCAGCCCTGCCGGCACCTTGATCTTGAACTTCCAGCCTCCAGAACAGTGAGAAAGTAAATTGTTGGTGAAGCTGCCCAGGCTGCGGTACTTCGTGATGGCAGCCAAGGGGATGAATACAAGGACACCGTATGATGCAGTTTCTGCGAGTGGGGCACCCCTGCTGTCCCTGCAGCTGCCTGCTTTCCAGAAGGTCCCACCTGGCCCACAGCTCTACAGTGAGTGCCCCACAACCACTCCCCTTCCACCTCTGTTTATTTCCTTCCTGGCATCAGTCACACTCTGTGATTCTATTGTTATTTATCCTTGTACTCACTCATTGGTGCCCTCTGTCACCATGAGGGTCTCCTGGCAGCAGCAGAGTTCACTCCCTTCATCCCCATCCTATCACCAGCACATGGCATCAGGCGTGACGCGGAGGGGTGCTCAAGGACAGGTGTCAAGATAACGAATTACTGGTGATTTAGAGTCAAATATATATAAATATGTCTAGATAACTACAATGGCTCAACTGAAGGCAACTTTTGGGGGAGAGGAGAGATTTCAGGGCCAGACAGAGATGTCATCCCTGAGGAAGAGCTGTGTGGTGGTTAATTCTTTGTGTCAACTTGACTGGGCCACAGGACAGCCAGATATTTGGTTAAATATTACTCTGGGTGTTTCTGTGAAGATGTTTCTGGAAGAGATGAACATTTGAGTCAGGAGACTGAGTGGAGTGGACAGCCTTCCCCGGTGTGGATGGCATCATCCAATCCACTGAGGGTCTCAGTGGAACACAAAGTAGGAAACAGAGAATCTCTCTCTCTCTCTCTCTCTCTCTCTCTCTCTCTCTCTCTTGCATTCGCTCTCTCTGCCTGACTGCTTGAGCTGGAACATGAGTCTTCTCCAGCCACTGGACTAGAGTTTACAGGATTTACACCATCAGCTCTCCTGCTTCTCAAACCTTCAGACTTGTACTAGAACTAAACCGTCAGCTCTCCTGGGTCTTTATCTTGCCAACTACAGATCCTGTGACTTCTTAGTTTCCCTAATCGCGTAAGCTAATGCCAATCAATCAATCTCTGACTCTTCAGAAACTTCATTCCGTTGCTCTGGAGAAACTAGTGAATACAAGTTTAGACAAGATGAGTTGAGCTTGGCACAGGTACAGAACTAAAGGGTGGAGAGGAGTGGTGGGACGTCTCCTCAAGTCCAGCTGAAGCGGGCCACCTGGGAGAAAGGGGTATGGGTGAACTGCAGGAGTGGTTGCATTTGCTGTCACCCCTTGAGATCCCAACAGCGTTGCTAGGAGACCCTCCTGTTAGTCTTCTTTCACAGACAACACAAGGCACGTGTAAAACTGAGGCCTGGGAGAAGTACTGCTTTGATCTGAGAAAGATGGTGGAACAGCCAGCCAGGCAGAGCTCTGAGCAGCAGGCTCCACCCCGGGGCTATAGGACTGGAAGCCACAGTCCAGCATGGGTGGGAAGCCTCTCCACTCATGTGAGAGCCCCAAGACACTCACTGGGAATTCCCAGAAAGACCTGAAGGAAAGGGGACTTCTGAAGGAGAAGCCAACAAGTGGAGGTTAATGAGGTGTAAGTATCTTTTTTTTTTTTAAGATGGAGTCTCGCTTTGTTGCCCAGTCTAGAGTACAGTGGTGAGATCTCAGCTCACTGCAACCTCTGCCTCCCAGGTTCAAACAATTCTCCTGCCTCAGCCTCCCGAGTAGCTGGGACTACAGGCATGCACCACCATGCCCAGCTAATTTTTGTATTTTCAGTGGAGATGAGCTTTCACCATGTTGGCCAGGCTGGTCTTAAACTGACCTCAAGTGATCCGCCCACCTCGGCCTCCCAGAGTGCTGGGATTACAGGTGTGAGCCACCGCAGCTGATCGAGGTGTAGGTATTAATGCTAATGAGATCCCCTGGAGTTTGGAAGGCTAGTGAGCTTCTGTATGTGTTTGCATGATATTGGTGATGTAAAATTTAGCAGTCGCTTGAATGCATACCCACAAAGGTGATGGCGTATAATCATCAAACCTAAGAGCTGGAATCCTTGGGGAAGAAAAAGGGAGAGAAGAAATATTCGCTGAGAATCTTCTACAGAGTGTCCTGATGGAAAGAGATGTGTTGACCTTTAGGTGGTGATAATTCATATCAGCTGCCACCGTCACATCATGGGTAATGTCATGCCAGCGGTACCTATTTTGAACAGTTGATACCTTAGGTAATCAAACCAAGCATTAGGGCAGGGCATAGTGGCTTGTGTCCGTAATCCCAATGCTTTGGGAAGCTAAGGCAGAAGGATCACTTGAGGCCAGGAGTCCGAGACCAGCCTGGGCAACATAGCAAGACCCCATCTCTACAAAAAAATAAAATATTGGCCAGGCATGGTAGCACTTACCTATAGTCCCAGCTACTCCAGAAGCTGAAGCAGGAAGATGTTTTGAGCCCAGGAGTTCCAGGTTATAGTGAATTATGACTGGGCCACTGCACTACAGCCTGGGTGACAGAGCAAGATGCTGTCTCAAAAAAAAAAAAAAAGAAAGAAAGAGAAAGAAAGAAAAAACAAACAAGCACTAGTTAGCACTAGCACACTCTGGTCAAAATATTTTTTAAGTTATAAATTTGTGTGTCTTTAAATTGCTTATTTAGATGTTATTATAACCATTTGTGTAATTCAAGAAATTTATATTTACTCTAATCCTCACACTAAACCTGTTTGGTTCCTCGGTCCCAATTAAGAGACGAAGCAACTGAGACTCAGGAAAATGAATGTTTACCCAAAGCCACGTTGCTGGTGAGGGCAGAACGGAGATTAAACCAAGGACTGGCTGACTCCAGAAGTCTTTCCACTCCACCACGCAGCTTCCTTAAAGATCACCCAGCCCCACCTTCTCATTCTACTGATGACAAAACTAAGATCCCAAAAAGTAGGTGACTCCATTGTATAAAATGGCCAGTGAGTGCCGAAGCTAGTTGTAAAGCCCAAATCTCCAGTTCAATTATTTGTCTCCTGGGGCCTGCGGTACCCACCTTGTAGGATGTCCTCATCCTCCAGTCAGAGACCACAGGAACACACCTGCAGCTGGACAAGTCCAGTTTATCACGCGTTGCAGCCAAGGAGAGCATACTCCATCGGGGAGCGTGGAGTGTCCCAGTAAGAAGGTGTTCAAAAGGACTTAGTCAAGGGTTTGGGCATGTGTTAGGTGGTTTGAGGAAGGCGATGCTCCAGAGTGGATGCTGTCAGGAAGCAAGGGGAACACTGTGACTCGGTATCTTAATACCTCTTACGTAGGAGGAGGGAAACTGCACTCAGGCTAAAGCTGTAAGTGGTAAAGACACAGTCCCATTGTCTGGGAGAAGGCTGTATTCGTCCTCTATTGCTTTGTAGCAAATGACCACAAACTTAGTGCCATAAAACACCACCGAAGTGTTCTCTCCATTTCTGAAGATACTACAGGACTAAAGTCTAGGAGTGGCATGGCTGGATTCTCTCTCAGGCTCTCACTGGACTGGGGCTGCCATTGTCTTCTGGGCCCTGGATCCTTTTCCAGGCACACTGGCTGCTGGCGGAATTCATTTCCTAGCAGCTATGGGACTGATGTCCCCATTTTCCTTCTAGCTGAAGTTCAGGGCCTGCTGTCAGCTCCTAGAAGCTCCCTGTAGTTGTTGCTGCTTGGTCCCCGTGAACAGTTCCCAGGATGGAGTTTGCTTTCTTTCAGGCCAGCCCGCCTGTGTCCCTCTAACTTCCTCTTCTGTGGCCAGCTGGAGAAAACTGTGTTTTTAAAGGGCTCATATAATTAGGTCAGGCCCACCTGGATAATTTCCCTTTTTTTTTTTCCTGTCACCCAGGCTGGAGTGCAGTGGCTCATCACAGCTCACTGCAGCCTCAACCTTCCTGGACTCAGGTGATCCTCCCACTTCAGCCTGCCCAGTAGCTGGGACTACAAGGCATGTGCCACCAGGCCTGGCTAGTTTTTTTTTTTTTGTATTCTTTTGCTGCTCAGGCTGGTCTCGGACTCCTGGGCTCAAGCAATCCTCCCGCTCAGCCTCCCAACGTGCTAGGATTACAGGCATGGGCCACCATACCTGGCCTAATTTCCCTATGTTAAGGTCAATTGATTTGGGATGTTAATTACATCTGTCAATTCCCTTCACAGCAGTAGCTAGAGTAATGTTTGCTAAGTAACTAGGGGTAGGTGCGTGTATACCAGGGGCCAGGAATCTTGTGGGCAGCTTACAATTCTACCAACCACAGGGGTACGCCTGGTATTCTATGACTTGGGCAATGTTCCTGTATCATTTATGTTCCAGTATGATTAGGGAAGGGTCTTGTTTTTGTCTTAATCTGTAGTGGTCCCAGTGTGACCTTATCTGATGTTGATGCTGTATGAAATTTGTTGTTCAACAGGCCTTGCTGACAGTCCCAAGCCAGCTCTCGGATATCAGGGACTGCTTTCTCCTTCTCACGGGAAAGATGCCAGTGACATTTGTAGGAAAAATGGGCAGAGACAGTGTTGCAGGACTTTTCCTTAGTTCAGCTAAAGATGAGGTTCTTTGTCCTGCGGCCACGAAAATTCAGGCTTGCAGACAACTTGAATGGTAAGGCAAGGTTTTATTGGGTGAAAAGGAAAAAAAGGGGGTGGGGAACAGGGACTGTGCAAGGCCAGAGTCCCTGCTAGAGCACTTCCTGATGCAGCTTGAATTCCAGGTTCTACACAGGAAGAGGAGGGCCCAGGCTCCTTCTCTGCTACAAATGGCTCAAACTTCCCAAGTCTCTACCCAGTGGGGAACAGGGACTGTGCAAGGCCAGAGTCCCTGCTAGAGCACTTCCTACTGCAGCTTGAATTCCAGGCTCTACACAGGAAGAGGAGGGACCAGGCTCCTCTCTGCTGCAAATGTCTCAAACTTCCCAAGTCTCCACCCCAGTGGGCAGGCTGGTTGGATTTTCTCCAGGAACCCTCTCCCACCCGGCTGTCGCAACAGGAAGAGCAGTTCCCAGGAGAGAAAACCCAGGTACCTAACAGACACATGAAAAGATGTGCAATGTCTCTGGAAATGAGCAAAATACAAAGTAAAACAACAATGAGATGTCCTCATGAGAGGTGAGGCCAATTGGACGTCCTGCATTGAGTGGGGACTTTGAGAACTTTTCTACCTTACAAGAGGATTGTAAAATGCACCAATCAGTGCTCTGTAAAAACGTGCCAATCAGTGCTCTGTAGCTAGCAAAGGCATTGTAAAATGCTCCAATCAGTGCTCTGTAAAACACACCCATCAGTAGGATCCTAAAAGTAGCCAATCGCAGGGAGGATTGAAAAAATCACACTCTGATAGGACAAAAATGGAACATGAGTGGGGACAAATAAGGGGAATAAAAGCTGGCAACCCCAGCCAGCAGCAGCAACCTTCGTGGGTCCCCTTCCACGCTGTAGAAGCTTTGTTCTTTCACGCTTCACAATAAACCTTGCTACCGCTCACTCTTTGGGTCTGTGCCATCTTTAAGGGATGTAACATTCACTGTGAAGGTCCACGGCTTCATTCTTGAAGTCAGCGAGACCACCGGAAGGAACCAACTCTGGACACACTCAGACCCATCAGATTGGCAAAACATCAAAACACTCATCAGGCAAAGATTGGGAAAGATGGAGAGAAACAGGAAATCCCATACTGCATATCAGAGTATAAATTCGTAGGACTTTGCAAAGCAAGTTGGCAACATCCAGTTCAGCTGCAAATGTGCATATTCTGATCTGCCAGTTTAAAATCTGTAAATGGCCTGAAGAAATTATTACATATAAGCCTAAAAAGACATGTACAAGAATGTTGATTGTCCATAACAGAAACAGAACAAAACAAGTCCCCCCAAATGGAAATAACCTAATGCCCACCTCAGAAGAATGGATAAGTCAACTGTGTTATATTCAGACATTGGAACACCATATGGCATTTTAAAATGAAAGAACGAGAGCTACATCTATCAACTTTGAATAAATCCCAGAAAGAATGTTGAGAAAAAAACCCAAAAAACAAAAACAAAAAAAACACCAAGATACAGTGGGACATATTTACAACAAAGATACCATTTATATAAATTTTTTAAACAGGCAAAACACTGCTTTATAATTTTTATGGATATACAGCCTATGTGGCAAAAATATAAAAATGTGAATGGAAATGATGAAGGCTGAATTCATGAGAATGATCCCCTCTGGTGGGAGAGAGAGGGAGAGGAAAAGATCCAAGAAGGGTATACAAGAGGCCTCAATTGTATCTGTCATGTGTAATTTATTTTCAAGAATTCTCTGGCAAATATGGCTTAATAGTAAGATTTGATGAAGCTGGATAATGGGTATGTGAGTTTTTATTCTTTATTCTTATCTGTATGTTTCAAACATTTATTGCTTCAAGCAATAAATTTCCTCTTTGATTTGAGTGGGAAAAGGCAAGTTCATTTTTCTAAGCAGGGACAATAGAAACAGCAATGAGGGAACCAGAATAACTAGGCTGGAAACTGCAGAACTGGGATGCAGCCTGGGCAACATAGCAAGACCCCACCTCTACAGATAATTTTAAAAATTAGCTAGATGTGGTGGTATGTGCCTGTGATCCCAGCTACTCTAGAGCCTGAGGCAGGAGGATCACCTGAGCCCAGGACATCAAGATCATGCCACTGCACTCAAGCCAGGGTGACAGAGTGACATCCTGTCTCAAAAAAAGAAAAAAAGGAAAAAGAACTGGGATGGCAGAAAGAGGGAAGAAAAAGGATCTAGAATGTTTTCAGGTTCTGAAAGGACACATCCCACCCCCAATCTAATTCTGGACTCCCATAATACCCTATGTTTTTATCTATCACTACTCTTTCCATATCCAATAGAAATCTTCTGTTTTCAGTACTCACAGCATCACCCCATCATTTTGCTTATATCTATTTTGTCATATGTTTATATAATTGATACATGTTTGAAATGCTTGTTCCCCAGTGCTGCAAAGAAATAGCACTTGAACATAAATTTAATTTTCTCAGCAAGGCCATCTTTACTTTCTGCAGAAAGGGTACACTCGCCAGCAGTTTTGACATGAGAGTACACTGAACAAAGGAGACAGGGTTATTTATAACCTGACACGTCCACCCTACTGCTGTGTCCGGCTTCCACTGGCTAGAATGGGACCTCACATTCTGTATTTGTCCCGGTTGGCTAGCAACTTGGAACTTTTCAAAAGAGGCAAAGGCAGAGGAGAACAAAGGGAGGAGGGTGTTGGGAACAGGCTCCCCAAAATCTGGCCATAAACTGGCCCCCAAACTGGCCATAAACAAAATCTCTGCAGCACTGTAACATGTTCATGATGGCCATAACGCCCACACTGGAAGGTTGTGGGTTTACCGGAATGAGGGCAAGGAACACCTGGCCCGCCCAGGGCAGAAAACCGCTTAAAGGCATTCTTAAACCGTAAACAATAGCATGAGCAATCTGTGCCTTAAGGACATTCTCCTGCTGCAGATAACTAGCCAGACCCATCCCTTGATTTTGGCCCATCCCTTTGTTTCCCATAACAGATACTATTAGTTAATCTAATATCTATAGAAACAATGCTAATGACTGGTTTGCTGTCAATAAACACATGGGTAAATCTCTGTTCAGGGCTCTCAGCTCTGAAGTTTGTGAGACCCCTGATTTCCCACTTCACACCTCTACATTTCCGTGTGTGTGTCTTTAATTCCTCTAGCACCACTGGGTTAGGGTCTCCCCGACAGATTTGGTCTTGGCAGGAGGGAGTAACTTGTGGAATGCTGAGAAAGATAAAAAGGTAAAAACACCTTCAAATAAGGAAGAGGAACAGGCTATGACCTAATGCTTGCTTGGACCAGTAAAAGCATTCCAGGGCAAATATTTAGGCTAAATTGTGGGAGCTAAGAACACAAAGTGCATTGATCTCTTTATTATGGCTAGCAGATATCTAAGAATGTTAGCACAAGTCTCTGAATAAATTTTGCATCTAAGAGAAGTTACTATTTATTCCTAATTAGACGGGAGGAAAGTCTCTTTGACGAGGAACCTCTACTTTACTTTTTACATACACAAAGTTGGTTATCTCAGAGTGTCCAGGATTTCAGATGATGTCTACTTTCTTTATTAGGTACTTTTAATAGCATTTGAATGCTTACAAATTAAGAAAATTAAATTTCCAAACAAAGAATGAATTCTTTTACAGACAAAATTCTTTTCTCTGTCCTGTGTGTCTGTCTGCCTATCCCAGAATGAAACATCCTTGAAGTCAGGAAGCACATCTCATCCAAATTATTTCCTCCTCTGAGCCTAGCCCTGCCCTGGCTCACAGCAGATGATTGGCATCTGCTGAATGAATGTTGGGTGAATGAATGGTGGGTCCTTCAGAAGAAAGGCTAAAGTAGCGAGGAAGGAGGTGATCAGGCAGGAGGGAGGGACCAAGAATCAGAATCCTCACTGGGCTTTGCTGCCATAAAACTCAAACATGCTCAGGGGTCTCACAGACTTCAGAGCTGAGAGCCCTGAACAGAGATTTACCCATGTGTTTATGAACAGCAAACCAGTCATTAGCATTGTTTCTATAGATATTAGATTAACTAATAGTATCTGTTATGGGAAACAAAGGGATGGGCCAAAATCAAGGGATGGGTCTGGCTAGTTATCTGCACCAGGAGAATGTCCCTAAGGTACAGATTGCTCATGCTATTGTTTGTGGTTTTGTGCTCTAAGATGGGAAAAGCTACTACAACTTATTTTAAAGGTGTAAAAAACAAGCAAACGAAATAAACAATGGCGCCCCACTGAGCCACGTGACTTTCACAGACACAGAGTCTTAGAATAGAATGCAACCTTGAAGACACCTTGCCCTATTGTTTACTTAATGCCAGAGTCCTTCCAACAACTTTCCCAATGAACTCTTGCCCCTTGCTGACATTAGCCTCTCTCAGGTGTGGCCATTCTATCTTTGGCTGGCTCTGTTGGAAATTTCTTTTTGATAAGGTGAAATCCTGTACTCTCCATCCAGATCCTACTTCTTGGGGCCATTGAATGGAAGATGAACATCTTTGGAGCTTTCATTCAGATCTAAGATGGGACAAGGCACATTCCTGTAAACCCCTGTGCTTTCCAGTTTAATAAAATAGTCCAGGTCCCCAGCATGGAGAGGGTGTCTGAGGCCAAGGAGCTAATGGAGGAGACTCCCTGGGCCTGGTGATGCAAGACCTGGAGGAGCCAGGGCAGAGCCTTCCATCAGGAGAGCTGAGCACCTCTCCCTCTCTGCAGGCCCCAACCGAAGATTCCAGAGGCCCAAGGAGGGAGGGTAAACAAAGGAGGCTGACCTGGCTCTCCGACAATTCTAAGTCTTTGAGCTTCCAGGTCCTCCTCTAAGTGCTTTCATTTAGTCTTCACTGAACTCTACGAGGTAAGGACTATTATCCCTCTTGAAGGGAGAAGGAGGCAGACACAGAGGTTGCAGCCTCTGCTCTAACCCACTCAGCCATACAGCCTCCCTTCATGTCCTGATGACCAGAACAAGGAATACAGCTGTGGCCCAGGGCTGGAAGGCAGGGCACAGGACCGTACCACGCCTTTCCAGTGTGGTGGGACAGAGCGCCGGAGGAGGTGTGAACCACACACTTGGCAGTGCTAGACCTGCTGGTGAGAAGCAACAAGCACCCATCAAAGCCTATAGGACACGCATCGGGGGCAGGGTCACCTCCACAGGGAAGGGGGAAATCTGTCTACACTCTGGATAGGCTGCATCTACACTCTCATCTACATGATGCACACATGAGTAGGAGGGTTTGTGTGTGCATTGTATAGATGTACTCTTAATCCAGATTAACTCTGGCATTAACACTTAACTGGAGCAAGGAGGATCACTTGAGGCCAGGAGTTCAAGACCAGCCTGGTCAAAAAAGAAGACCCTCATCTCTGCAAAAAGTGTAAAAATCAGCCAGGTGAGGTGGTACACACCTATAGTCCCAGCTACTTGGGAGGCTGAGGCAGGAGGATCGCTTGAGCCCAGGAGGTCGATGCTGCAATGAGTTGTGATTGTGCCACCGCACTCCAGCCAGGGTGATGGAGTGACACTCTGTCTCAAAAAACAAAACAAAACAAAAGAAAAGAAAAAACTAGAGAAACATATCTAGTTGCGAACTAGCAGCCAAACCTTCTGAGCCTGAGTCCGCAGTGCTTGTCATCACTGACCCAAAAAATTAAAAATTTTCTGAAACCCAGATAAGAAGGTGGAACTCTTCCTTGCTACCTTGAACTTGCGCTGTCTGCTCACTTCAAACGGCCTTACAACCCCACTATTTCACTGTTCAATGCCTCCATCTCCACCTTTGTCGGTCTAGAGGTACAGATTAATTCCACAAGCTTAAGTAAATTCAGCCTCGTACCACAACCCCAATGGGGTGAGTACAGGCCAGACAAGGGGCCACACAGATCTTAGGAGAAATTGAACCATTTTTTTTCTGTTATTTTTCTTTTTGATACCATCTGCAGGGACATGTGAAAAGCTATAACTGCCTGAATGAGGATTTTTCTGTCTACTGAACTGCTCTCTGAAATCCCAAAGGATAGCCATCGCTGAACAGCAATGTCATATCGCGCCCCCTTCTTGGGATTTACTTCCCTGAAAGTAACTCTCTCAACCACAGCCAGTATCATCTCAAAGGCAAAGATCATTCAGCATAGTCCCGGCCTCATCTCCCTCTAGGTGTCTGGTAGAAGTGAGAGAACCATCCCGCATGCAGAAGAAAACAGATGGCCACTCCCCTTCACTTTCTGCTGGCAAGCTCTACTCAAGACAAAGTGGGTTCCTGCAGAAAAACAGGGAAGAAGTCATAGCTTGAGTCTGAGTGACCATTTCAACAGAGAGAGGCTTCCTATTGGTCCCCAACCAATGGGCCCCAGAAAACATTCAAAGAAACATCAGAGGGCTACCCTCTTTGGTACAAATGGGATTTTTAAAAGGCCACTGCTTTAGTCATGGCCCTCAGGCAAGCAGACTTTCGAGGCTCTGGAAAAGGGAAAAGCTGGGCAAATCGGATGCCTAATAAGGCTTGCTTCCAGTGCGGTCTACAAGGTCACTTTAAAAAAGATTGTCCAAGTAGAAATACTGCCCCCTCGTCCATGCCCCTTATGTCAAGCGAACCACTGGAAGGCCCACTGCCCCAGGGGACGAAGGTCCTCTGAGTCAGAAGCCACTACCCAGATGATCCAGCAGCAGGACTGAGGGTGCCCAGGGCAAGCACCAGCCCATGCCATCGCCCTCAAAGAGCCCCGGGTATGCTTGACCATTGAGAGCCAGGAGGTTAACTGTCTCTTGGACAGTGGTGCGGCCTTCTCAGTCTTACTCTCCCGTCCCGGACAACTGTCCTCCAGATCTGTCACTATCCGAGGGCTCCTAGGACAGCCAGTCGCTAGATACTTCTCCCAGCCACTAAGTTGTGACTGGGGAACTTTACTCTTTTCACATGCTTTTCTAATTGTGCCTGAAAGCCCCGCTCCCTTGTTAGGAAGAGACATTCTAGCAAAAGCAGGGGCCATTATACACCTGAACATAGGAGAAGGAACATCCGTTTGTTGTCCCCTGCTTGAGGAAGGAATTAATCCTGAAGTCTGGGCAACAGAAGGACAATACGGACGAGCAAAGAATGCCCATCCTGTTCAAGTTAAACTAAAGGATTCCACCTCCTTTCCCTACCAAATGCAGTACCCCCTTAGACCCAAGGCCCAACAAGGACTCCAAAAGATTGTTAAGGACCTAAAAGCCCAAGGCCTAGTAAAACCATGCAATAGCCCCTGCAATACTCCAATTTTAGAAGTACAGAAACCCGACGGACAGTGGAGGTTAGTGCAAGATCTCAGGATTATCAATGAGGCCACTAGTCCCTCTATACCAGGCTGTACCTAACCCTTATACTCTGCTTTCCCAAATACCAGAGGAAGCAGAGTGGTTTACAGTCCGGGACCTTAAGGATGCCTTTTTCTGCATCCCTGTACATCCTGACTCTCAATTCTTGTTTGCCTTTGAAGATCCTTCGAACCCAACGTCTCAACTCACCTGGGCTGTTTTACCGCAAGGGTTCAGGGATAGCCCCCACCTATTTGGCCAGGCATTAGCCCAAGACTTGAGCCAATTCTCATACCTGGACACTCTTTCCTTCGGTGTGTGGATGATTTACTTTTAGCCGCCCGTTCAGAAACCTTGTGCCATCAAGCCACCCTAGCGCTCTTAAATTTCCTTGCTACCTGTGACTACAATGTTTCCAAACCAAAGGCTCAGCTCTGCTTACAACAGGTTAAATACTTAGGGCTAAAATTATCCAAAGGCACCAGGGCCCTCAGTGAGGAACGTATCCAGCCTATACTGGCTTATCCTCATCTCAAAACCCTAAAGCAACTAAGAGGGTTCCTTGGCATAACAGGTTTCTGCCAAATATGGATTCCCAGGTACGGCGAAATAGCCAGGTCATTATATACACTAATTAAGGAAACTCAGAAAGCTAATACCCATTTAGTGAGATCGACACCTGAAGCAGAAGCAGCTTTCCAGGCCCTAAAGAAGGTCCTAACCCAAGCTCCAGTGTTAAGCTTGCCAATGGGGCAAGACTTTTTTTTATGTGTCACAGAAAAAAACAGGAATGGCTCTAGGAGTCCTTACACAGGTCCAAGGGACAAGCTTGCAACCCGTGGCATAACTGAGTAAGGAAATTGATGTAGTGGCAAAGGATTGGTCTCATTGTGTATGGGTAGTGGCGGCAGTAGCAGGCTTAGTATCTGAAGCAGTTAAAATAATACAGGGATGAGATCTCACTGTGTGGACATTTCATGATGTGAACGGCATACTCACTGCTGAAGGAGACTTGTGGCTGTCAGACAACCATTTACTTAAATATCAGGCTCTATTGCTTGAAGGACCAGTGCTGCAACTGCACACTTGTGCAACTCTTAACGCAGCCACATTTCTTCCAGACAATGAAGAAAAGATAGAACATAACTGTCAACAAGTAATTGCTCAAACCTATGCCACTTGAAGGGACCTTTTAGAGGTTCCCTTGACTGATCCTGACCTCAACTTGTATACTGATGGAAGTTCCTTTGTAGAAAAAGGACTTCAAAAAGCGGGGTATGCAGTGGTCAGTGATAATGGAATACTTGAAAGTAATCCCCTCACTCCAGGAACTAGTGTTCAGCTGGCAAAACTAATAGCCCTCACTCGGGCACTAGAACTAGGAGAAGGAAAAGGGGTGAATATGTATACAGACTCTAAGTCTGCTTACCTAGTCCTCCATGCCCATGCAGCAACATGGAGAGAAAGGCAATTCCTAACTTCTGAGGGAACGCCTATGAAACATCAGGAAGCCATTAGGAGATTATTATTGGCTGTACAGAAACCTAAAGAGGTGGCAGTCGTACACTACCGGGGTCATCAGAAAAGAAAGGGAAGGGAAATAGAAGGGAACCGCCAAACGGATATTGAAGCCAAAAGAGCTGCAAGGCAGGACCCTCCATTTGAAATGCTTATAGAAGGACCCCTAGTATGGGGTAATCCCCTCCAGGAAACCAAGCCCCAGTACTCAGAAGAAATAGAATGGGGAACCTCACAAGGACATACAGTTTCCTCCTCTCAGGATGGCTAGCCACCGAAGAAGGAAAAATACTTTTGCCTGCAGGTAACCAATGGAAATTACTTAAAACCCTTCACCAAACCTTTCATTTAGACATTGATAGCACCCATCAGATGGTCAAATTATTATTTACTGGACCAGGCCTTTTCAAAACTATCAAGCAGATAGTCGGGCCCTGTAAAGTGTCCCAAAGAAACAATCCCCTGCACTGCAGGTCATACATTTCAATCCCTGTATCTTTAACCTCCTTAAGTTTGTCTCTTCCAGAATCGAAGCTGTAAAACTACAAATCATTCTTCAAATGGAGCCCCAGATGCAGTCCCTGACTAAGATCTACTGTGGACCCCTGGTCGGGCCTGCTAGCCCATGCTCCGATGTTAATGACATCAAAGGCACCCCTCCTGAGGAAATCTCAACTATACCACCCTTACTGTGCCCCAATTCAGCAGGAAGCAGTTAGAGTGGTTGTCGGCCAACCTCCCCAATAGCACTTGGGTTTTCCTGTTGAGAGTGGGAACTAAGAGACAGGACTAGCTGGATTTCCTAGGCTGACCTAAGAATCCTTAAGCCTAGCTGAGAAGGTGACCACTTCCACCTTTAAACACGGGGCTTGCAACTTAGCTCACACCCAACCAATCAGGTAGTAAAGAGAGCTCGCTAAAATGCTAATTAGGCAAAAATAGGAGGTAAAGAAATAGCCAATCATCTATTGCCTGAGAGCACAGTGGGAGGGACTAGGATTGGGATATAAACCCAGGCATTCGAGCCAGCAACGGCTACCCTCTTTGGGTCCCCTCCCTTTGTCTGGGAGCTCTGTTTTCACTCTATCACATCTTGCAACTGCAAAAAAAAAAAAAAAAAAAAAAAAAAAAAAATACAAACAAACAAACAAAAAACATCAGATAAGGAGAGAAAGAGACCAAACTCAGGAAAAAGAGAGAAAAGAGAGTAGCCATCCAAGACAGGAAGAGATTGTGCAGACAGCAGCAGCAAAGGGTTTGGAAGAGGAAGAAGGGGAGAAGAACAAATGACAGAGAAAGCATGGAAGGAAAGAGACCCAGACACAGTAAGTCAGCCAGAGACGGAGAATGGATACAGACATGCGGAGACAAATGCAACGAATACGCAAAACCCAACAGACAACGCAACCTCTGGCAGAGGTCCTTAGTCTTAAAATAATCCAAGCAGACTGCAAATTAGTTCAATCATTGTGGAAGACAGTGTGGTGATTTCTCAGAGACCTAAAAACAGAAATACTATTCGACCTAGCAATCCCATTACTGTGTATATACCCAAAGGAATATAAATCATTCTATTATAAAGACACATGCATATATATGTTCACTGCAGCACTATTCACAATAGCAAAACATGAAATCAATCTAAATCCCCATCAATAATAGGCTGGATAAAGAAAATGTGGTACATATACACCCTGGAATACTATGCAGCCATAAAGAAGAACAAGAACACGTCCTTTGCAGCAACATGGTTGGAGCTAGAGGGCATTATTTTTAGCAAACTAATGCAGGAACAGAAAACCAAATGCCCCATGTTCTCACTTATAAGTGAGAGCTAAATGCTGAGAACACATGGACACATAGAAGGGAACAACACACACTGGGCCCTGTCAGAGGGTGGAGGGTGGGAGGAGGGAGAGGATCAGGAAAAAAACTAATGGGTACTAGGCTTAATACCTGGGTGACAAAATAATCTGTACAACAAACCCCCATGACACAATCTTACCTGTATAACAAACCTGCAAATGTACGCCTGAACTTAAAATAAAAGTTAAATAAAATAAAATCACCCAAACAATTAGTCAAAATTTGGGGTGGTAAGTATGGGGTTCATTGAAGGGATTGTCTTTTGAGGGGAGACCGCAGGCGAGGATCTCCAGGATATAACTGCATCCACTCTATGTCCTCAGTAAGATAAAAATCCCTTGTGTAAAAGCCTGAATATAGAGCCCCCAGGCTCATGCATGCAAATGAATCTTGCACAATTTGTGCCCTTGAGGAAGAGCAGACTTATTTGCTATAGGTAGGTAATGTCAGATGTTTTTTCCCATTCACCTTCTTTTCCTCCTACCCGGTGAGCCTGTACACAGAACAGTCTGGAAGCTCTCAACAGGTACTGTCAGGCATGGAGCCATCCCTAAAGGTAAGGAATGTGGAACAGCCTTAGGGACATTTTTCTCTACAATTACCAGATATTTCCTCATATTTTTTGGAATGATTTTGTTTTCCACATCTAAGCTCTGTAGTGCTATTGAATACAGAGGTCCATTGCTGGAAGCATCTCACTCTTTTCCCAGCTTGACCATACCTGCTCTAAAGCTCTCACGGGTTGCTAAAAATCCCCTCCCTCAAGGGTCTTCAAAATATATTTATGTACATCGAGGAAGGATTTTCACAGAAACACTTTGAGGAAGTAGGGTCAATATGAGTTTCTCCATTCTACAAAAGGAAGTGCAGAAATGATTGCCAAAAACTCACTCAAGGTCCTCACAACCCAGCCATAGCACAAACAGTACGTGGATTGAAGTCTCCCATCCAGTTCCATCTACTCCTGGCTATATCACCTTGGCTGTATCCCTGGGGTGGCAAAGCTCCTGTCCTCACACACGTTCCCTCCTTTTGCTTCAGCTCTTTCTTGTCTTTAATTGAAGCACTGCAACATTTGAGTCACCAGGTAGCTTCCACATCCTTCCTCCCTCCCTAGAGACAACCACTATACTGAGTTCAGAACCTGTCGTGCCCATGTATATTTAATAGTTTTTTCTTTTTTTTTTTTGAGACTGAGTTTTTGCTCTTGTCACCCAGGCTAGAGTGCAATGGCACAGTCTCAACTCTCTGCAGCCTCCACCTCCGGGTTCAAGCAATTGTCCTGCCTCAGCCTCCCAAGTAGCTGGGACTACAGGGGTGCACCACCACACCTGGCTAATTTTTGTATTTTTAGTAGAGGCGGGGTTTCCCCATGTTGGCCAGGCTGGTGTCGAACTCTTGACCTCAGGTGATCCACCTGCCTCAGCCTCCCAAAGTGCTGGCATTACTGGCGTGAGCCACTGAGTCTGGCCTATTTAATAATTTTTTCTTTAAGTATGCACATATAAATACCATAAAGTGTTGTTTTGTAGATTTTGAAACCTTTTATATCATTCTGCAACTTTTTTTTTTCTTTCCACGATGGTTTAGAACTTTGTCCATACATTAGCCCTGATTCATTCATTTCAACTGTTACTGTACTCTACACTGTCACCTCTTTTCAACAGCCTTGCTGGAAGTCTGTGCCTTCCTGTCTTTCCTCCCTTCCTCCACGGGATTGAGTGTCAGAATTTGGAGCCAGATGGGCTCAGCAGTCCGTCCTGTGCTTCCGGTGAGCCAATCCCCTGCTACGTTACAGCCACTATTAATTTCCACCAGGGTTTATCCCAAGTGATTGGATTAATGAGAATGTTGATACAGTAATTTCACTGCCGCTTCATAATTAGTTCTCAGTGGCAGTTGTTGTAGTCATGATCCTTCTCAGTAGGAAGAGGTAGAGATAAAACTGGAAATAGAGCTTTTCGAAACTACGTGAAGCAGGAAATTTAAAATGGGACCTGGCTAATTCCTACCCAAAAGACCACTGAGACTTGATAAATAAAAGTAAAGTAAAAGTTGTGCTTTGGGCATGTTGGGAGACATACGCAGGAATGTCATTTTCTCAAAATATTCTGATAAGATAATTAAACTAAACCATAATCAACTGAAAACTCTTTCTTTAATATGGAGAATTATATGGCATAAGAGCAGAATAAAGCTGCATACGTTGAACTGCTGGGTTAGGTGGCCATGAGAGCTGCACATTGTCTGAGGTCACCATTCTAGGGGAGACAGATTGTCAAGCCCGTCCCTCTGATTGCAGCTGCCAGTTTCGTAGCAGTGAGATCCATGTCATTTACCCCTGGAGCCAAGCACATATCTGGTTTTTCCATTTGTAAAATGAATTGTTTAGCGAAGGAAGAAAAGTAGCAACAGTGAAGTTGTATTGGCACATAAGAATTTCCTAAAGGCTGCCCATGAAAAAAAGAATTATACCAAGCTGCCAGAAGGGCTATAGATAAGCTCACACATGGCAGCTACAAACAGGAAGGGAGGAAGCATGTCTACAAATGTTATAACGAAGCCAAGTTCATTCAGCAAACACTAGCCAAGGGCTTTCTAAGCCCAGTGCTACAGCCTGAAGAGAAACAGAAAGGGCCTAAAGATAAGGGAAAGGAGGAAATATTTACTGAACATCTACTCTCTAATCTTATTCATGTTGAATTTCATTTTTACCACACAGAGAAGTGGATGCAAGCTCCATTTTGCTCACAAAGATGTTACAGGACCAACAGGTTGGTATGCCCATTGCACAGTAACAGACCAACTACACTGGGACAGCAGAGTTTGCAGCAGAGAAAGAGTTTAATGATCACAAGGCTCCAAGAAAGGAGATGGAAGGAGACCCTCAAATCCATCACCCTGAGGAGCTCTAGGCTGGGGTTTTTAAGGGGATCATGGAGGGCAAAGGGGTTGGAACATTGAGGTCCTTCATTGGTTAGAGGAAAGGGGATGAAATCATCAGAATATGGAAACTGCATTCTTTGGTGAGTCAGCTCCTGTGAGGTCCTTCAGACCAGCTGACGTCAATAGCTTCATTGGTATGCAGAACCTGAAAGAATATCTCAAATGGAAAATGTAACACTTTGTAACATTCAAGCTGTTATCTATAGAGCAGTTAAGGGGAACTATAATCTTGCAGGGTCTAAGTGATTCTGAGGCAACAGGCACCAAATGGCTTTGAGGAAACAGGTCAGAGAGTAGGCTGTCCTCATGATTAATACTGAGTGTCCTCCAAGCTTGGTTTATCTTCTTTTCTTCCCCTTCCTTCTTCCATGACTAATTTTATAAAGGGTGCAGGAATGGCTTCAAAGATGCCAAGACTGAGAAAGGCTGTCTAATGGAGCCACTGCCGTTCAGCTAAGCAGCAGCAGACCCAGGATTCATGCCCAGTTCTCTCTGACCTGAATGCCCCTGGCTTCCCAGAGCAAACACGGCATCTCTCCAAGGTAAGGAATGGTCCTAGACTTTGAAAAGCTTACAGCCTAACAAAGGAGATCACGTCAGTTTAATTTTAAAAATAACTCATTAGAAAACAACCATGAACAAAGGCATTGAGACTTCAGTACTCTTCATAACCAGGTAAAGTTCAGCCTGTGAAATTTTATCTGTTTTCTTCCTACATTCTAGAAAAACACCACCTGAATGTTGTCATTTCTTCTATTTCTGTTTCCTAGGATGATTTCTTTACACAATCCACCTGACCACATGGATCGAAGTTTGTCATGAACATTGTTACTTTTTGGATCACCCAGCGTCTGAACCTCCTTCCAACGTTTGGGGTGTTCACAATCTTACGAATTTTAGTGAGAGGCAGAGGCTACCTCCCTCTACAGGGGCCAAAAATGCCAACTGATTACCTTCTCAGTCCCCTTGCTGCTAGAGCATGATCACATGGCCGAGGCTTTGAAACAGGAGTGAGTGAGGCAAGGAAGCAAAGACCACAGATGATTCTGAAGTTTAACGAGATTGAGCACCTGGAGGAAGAGTGGTATAGTGCTGCGACTGCAACCTGTGTCCAGAGCCAGGGCTCCTGGTGCTGGTACTGAGGATGTAGTCTTCAGCAGGACAACAGTTGTGTCCTCCCCAGACCAGCTCTGTACTGGAATGTGCTGGGATTATATCCCTTGGTCCTGGCTCAGTGGCCTCTGAGCCCAGGTCTGCACGTCTCTACCCTTCTACTGAGCTAACCAACATTATTTCTTAGACTATTTTAATCAATAATGAAGCTTAACTGTAAAATGTGGACAAATCAGTTAAATCCTGCTTGCCTCCCCATAGAGAGACAACGCACTGCTTGGAACTGGTGTTACCACTTGCATGCATCTTTAATACTTTACTATATATTAGGGAACCCTGAGCACTACACGGCAATCATCCTGTATATTCTTAAACTTCATACAAATTGTGTCATACTCTATGTATCCTTCTGAAATTGGCTTTATCTCACCCAACACTATGATTATGGATTATCCCAGGATGATACATGTGGCTATTAGTTCACTCATTTTTACTGCTGTGGCTCTAATAGAATTCCACTGAAAGAAGGTATCACAGTTTGTACATTCCCTTATGGGCAGACATATGAGTTATTTCTAATGTTATGTTAATATAAATAATACTGCTGTAGACCCTCTGGTACATAGCTCCTGGTCTTTGTGTGCCAGGGTTCTTAGAGGGTATATTCCTAGGAGTAGAACTGATAGCTCCTACCACATGAGCCTCCCCAAGCTTACTAGATACTGCCATATATCTAGTTCTCTAAAGTGGTTGTATCTTATATTGGTTTAACAAGTTCCTTCTGCTTAAATGAGCCAGAGTCCATTTCTATTACTGTTTGTTTGTTTGTTTGTTTGAGACAGTCTCGCACTGTCGCCCAGGCTGGAGTGCAGTGGCGCGATCTCCGCTCAGTGCAAGCTCCGCCTCCCGGGTTCACGCCATTCTCCTGCCTCAGCC
This sequence comes from Rhinopithecus roxellana, assembly GCF_007565055.1. Classification (NCBI taxonomy): domain Eukaryota; kingdom Metazoa; phylum Chordata; class Mammalia; order Primates; family Cercopithecidae; genus Rhinopithecus; species Rhinopithecus roxellana. The sequence continues at coordinate 136,139,007 of NC_044557.1, read as the reverse complement.
TCCCGAGTAGCTGGGACTACAAGCGCCCGCCACCACGCCCAGCTAATCTGGTGTATTTTTAGTAGAGACGGGGTTTCACTGTGTTAACCAGAATGGTCTCCATCTCCTGACCTCATGATCCGCCCGCCTCGGCCTCCCAAAGTGCTAGGATTACAGGCGTGAGCCACCGCACCCGGCCCATTTTTATTACTTTTAACTAAGAATACAGTCTGATATTGGGAGACAATTTCCATGGGTTTCTCACCTTTCTACATGTCTTAGAGCTGAAGTTATTACTGTCTTTGTTCCAGGGCATCTTTCCAAGGATTTTGGAGAATGAAAAGCTTTGGAAAACAGAGGTAGGTCCTCAGAAGCAGAAGGCAGGGCATACATATTCTCTGTGCAGAATAGCAAAGATAATGTCTCCTTCCAGGGCAAAAGTCAAGTAGGCTTAAAGTCATCATAAAAGATTCAGGCTACTTAGGCTTGGGATTCCTCTCTTGAAATGAACCCCACTGTGTATGCAGGTATCATCTAAATATCTTCACATCCCTGGGGCTCAAGGAAGCAGTATAAATGATGGTATTCTGGCTATAGTCATTGCAATAAGTAACAGAGTCCTTTGTCTCTGACCCAGGAGCCTCATGCCTTCTGCCAGCATCCATGAAACTCTATCTCAGACCCTTCACAGTCCTTGAAAAATGACACAGAAACTAGGGTAGTTTGGGCAATCAACCCTCAGGGAAACTAGGAGGGGACCTGAGATTGGTTGTCTGAACTGATCAGAGCTTATGACACTTAAAAAAATTAATATTAAAAAATGAGACTTTAGCCGTTCATGTGTACACATTAGGAATGCTCCCAGCTCTAAGCAATGGAATATTGATGTTAATAGTGGCTTAACCAATAAAGACTTAATTATATCATGTAACAAGAACTCTGGAAATAAACATTGCAGAGCTGGTGCAGAAGCCCAGTGAGGCCAAAGGCCCAGGCTCCTTTTTCCTGTTCTGCCCTATCATCCTTAGTTGTCGCCTCATTGTTACAGCTCCAGGCAGCTTGCCTGCATCAAGGTAGGAAGATGAGAGAAAAGCTGGCACCAGTTGCATCTATTCTTTTAACCAGAAAAACAAACCATTGCCCTGAAGGTTTCTGGACTGGGATAAATCCATCACTACTCATGACTTTCAACTGGGCAAATGCTACCTGCCCCCAACACAACCAGTAAACAAGGAAGAAGAGGCCAAAGGAAAGTGGGATGAATGTTCAACAAGGATCCAACAGTGTCTGCCACAATCTACCCAGAGATCCCCCAACATCCCAGTATCTGACCCAGGCGCCACATCCAGCTCAAAGTCCAGGATCTTAGGTCCAAATGTGTCTTCTCAAGGTCTAGTTACCTGTAAGCTAAAAAACAAAACAAAACAAAAAAAACACATTATTTAATTCACCTGCTCAACAGTATTAAGGAAGTAATAGAATAAGTGAATCAACATTTTTCAGAAAAGAGAAAAATACAAGGTAGTCACCCATCCACAACAGGCACGCCATATCCCACTAAAAGTGAACAGAGCAGACACTCTGGTTGGCATTCTTGTGCTCTTCAATGTGCCAGGCCAGCAATACCTGGTTCTGCCTTTGAAATGACCCTCTCTGTCCATTGGCCTCTTTGCCCACTTGTCCTGGACCCTGGAGGTGCTGCCTTGCCCACTGTCCTCCACAGCCCCTCTGAGATGGGAACTGAGGAGGATGCCCTGGAGTTACATGATTTTCACAGTCTTTTTTATTTTTTAGAGGTGGGATCTCACTGTGTTGCCCAGTCTGGTCTCAAACTCCTGGGCTCAAGCCATTCTTCCACCTCAGCCTCCCAAGTAACTGGGGTTACAGGCACACACCACTATTCTTGGCACAGTCTTTTTTTTTCTCCTGGTACATTGTTTCTTATACACTTTTTTAAGGCTATTATGTACATTCTTAGACAAGTCTTTCTTTGGATACCAGGAACCACTTTTTCACCTATCCAATTAGAAAAGGTCAAAATCTTGGATAACACATTGTGTTGGCAAGGTCATGTAGGCAGGCACTCTCATACTGCTGATGGGAGCATAAACTGGAACTACTTCCATGGAGGGCAATTTGGCTAAATATATTACTCACATATATATGAGTAATTCTGAGATATATATAGATATCTATCTATATACATTTGACTCTATACATATACATTACGCATGCAATGTCTTTTGACTAATTCCATTTCCAGGAATGTATCAAACAAATGTATTTACGCATAAAAACGACAGTTCTACAGGATTATTCATTGCAGCTGTGTTTCTAAAGCACAGGCTTGGAAAGAACCTAAATGCCAATCAACCAGGGATGGCTGAATAAAATATGGTACATCCATACAATGATATTCTATGCAGAATTCATTGTATATTGTATACAGAGAATGCTCTTAACTTAGATCTCCAAGAAACATTGTTAAAAACAAATTCCAGAAATTCACTTCCAGGGCTCTCCTGCACGTCAGTCATGGGCACATGATCTAGACTCCACCAATAAGAAACACCTGGGCTGGGCCGGGCGCGGTGGCTCACGCCTGTAATCCCAGTACTTTGGGAGGCCGAGATGGGCGGATCACGAGGTCAGGAGATGGAGACCATCCTGGCTAACACGGTGAAACCCCGTCTCTACTAAAAAATACAAAAAAATTTAACCGGGCATGGTGGTGGGCGCCTGTAGTTCCAGCTACTTGGAGGCTGAGGCAGAAGAATGGCGTGAACCCGGGAGGCGGAGCTTGCAGTGAGCTGAGATCGCGCCACTGCACTCCAGCCTGGGAAACAGAGCGAGGCGCCGCCTCAAAACACCTGGGCTGGGTACGGTGGTTCATGCCTGTAATCCCAGCACTCTGGGAGGTCAAGGCAGGAGGATCACTTGAGGTCAGGAGTTCAAGACTAGCCTGGCTAACATGGCAAAACCCCATCTCTACTAAAAATAAAAAGAAATTAGTCGAGTATGGTGGCACATGCCTGTAGTCCCAGTTACTCAGGAGGCTGAAGCAGGAGAATCACTTGAACCAGGGAGATGGAGGTTGCAGTGAGCCAACATCACGCCACTGCACTCTAGCCTGGGCGACAGAGCCAGGCTCCATCTCAACAACAACAACAACAACAAAACACCTGCTGCAGACTTTGAGCCAGGAGGCACTTATGCAAAGAAGTGAAAACCGTAGATAATTATTATTATTATTATTATTTTTTTTTTTTTTTTTTTTTGAGACGAGGTCTTGCTCTGTCGCCCGGGCTGGAGTGCAGTGGCGCAATTTCGGCTCACTGCAAGCTCCTCCTCCCGGGTTCACGCCATTCTCCTGCCTCAGCCTCCGGAGTAGCTGGGACTACAGGCGCCTGCCACCTCGCCCGGCTAGTTTTTTGTATTTTTCAGTAGAGACGGGGTTTCACCATGTTAGCCAGGATGGTCTCCATCACCTGACCTCGTGATCCGCCCGTCTGGGCCTCCCAAAGTGCTGGGATTACAGGCTTGAGCCACCACGCCCGGCCAACCGCAGATAATTCTATCTGGAAGCATTGTACCAAGAATGAACTCCAGGACCACAATGGCTATTGCTCGTCCAGAGCCAGAAGTGTCTGCGGTGCTATCTCCATACAATGGCAGAAGCAGCAGTGATAGTCACATAGAAATAGAACCAATCCTATAAAAGTAATTTTGATCATGCCTCCTGGTTATGTAGCCTTCAAGTCTAGTTTTCCAAGGCCTCTCACTGAGCAGGTGTGAGCTACCCAACATCCTTTTAATAAATCGCTTTGCTACTAATGTCCATCAGAATCAGTGTTTGTTACTTGCAATTAAGGACCCTGATATATGAGTCGTTTTCTGAGGATAAGTGATTCAGAAACATCGAGGTTCCAGGCACACCCAGAAAATTGATGGTACAGTCACACTAGAAGCACATCAATGTGATTGTATGGGCTGTGGTGCTTCTTAGAGAAACAACTTAAGCTCTATTCTTTTCTGGAGTTCATCCACATCTTGAATAGATACTGTTGGAATGGCATATATAATCCTTCGTTCAGGAGGGCTGAGGACCCTACAATGATTAATTTTACATGTCAACCTCACTGCTCCATGGGGTGCCCAAATGTTTGGTTAAATATTATTCTGGGTATGTCTATAAGGGTGTTTCTGGATGAGATTAACATTTGAATCAGTAGACTGAGTCAAGCAGATTGCCCTCTCCAGTGTGGGCAGACCTCATCCTGTCAATTGAAGGCCTGAATTTTTATTAAAAAGGCTGAGTAAGAGGGAATTTATTCTTTCTGTCTACCTGATGGCCTTGAAGCTGGAATATTGATCTTCTCCTGCCTTGGAACTTGGACTGGAGCTTGTACCATTGGCTCTCCTGGTTCTCAGTCTTTGAATTCCAGATCTTGGTACTTTTCAACCTCTGTAATTACATGAGCCAATTCCTTATATCTCTTCATCCATATCCATACATACATAAGATATATAAGACATACACACATATACACACACACACATATATGCACATACATACAGGTATATCTCATTTCATTGAGCTTTGCTTTATTGCACTTGGCGGACATTGTGTTTTTTACAAATTGAAGGTTTGTGTTAACCCCATGTTGAGCAATTCTATAATTAAGATTTTTCCAACAGTGGGTACTCACATTGTGTCTCTGTGTCACATTCTGGTAATTCTCACAATGTTCTAAACATTATTCTTATAATTATATTTGTTATGGTGATCTGCGATCAGTGATCTTTGATGTTACTATTGTACTTGTTTTGATGGGCCACAAACTGTGCCCATGGAAGATGGTGAACTTCATCAATAAATGTGGGTGTTCTGATTACCCCACCAACCGGCTGTTTCCTCATCTCTCTTTATTTCCCTGGGTTTCCATATTCCCTGAGATACAATATTATTGAAATTAAGCCATTGAAGAACCCTACAATGGTCTGTAAGTATTCAAGTAGAAGGAAGAATTGCATGTCTCTCACTTAAAAGCTACAGGCCGGACACAGTGGCTTACGCCTATTATCTCAGCACTTTGTGAGGTCAAGGTGGGCAGGTCACTTGAGGTCAGGAGTTCAAAACCAGCCTGGCCAACATGGCGAAACCCCATCTCTGCTAAAAATACAAAAATTAGCCAGGCATGGTGGTGTATACCTGTAATCCCAGCTACTCAGGAGGCTGAGGCAGGAGAATCATTTGAACCAGGGAGGCAGAGGTTGCAGTGAGCCGAGATCATGCCACTGCACTCCAGCCTGGGTGACAAAGCAAGACTCTATCTCAAAAAAAAAAAAAGTTAGAAATGATTAAACTTGGTGAGGAAGGCATGTCTAAAGCCAAGATAGGTGAAAAGCTAGGCCTCTTGTGCCAAACAATTAGCCAAGCTATGAACGCAAAGAAAAAGTTTTTGAAGGAAATTAAGAACTACTCCAGTGAACACACTGATGATAAGGAAGGGAAACAGTCTTATTGCTGATATGGAGAAAGTTTGAGTAGTCTGGATAGAAGATCAAACCAGCCACAACATTCCTTTAAGCCAAAGCCTAATCCAGAGCAAGACACTAACTCTATTCAATTCTATGAAGTCTAAGAGAGGTAAGGAAATAACAGAAGAACAGTTGGAAGCTAGAAGAGGTTGGCTCATGAGGTTTAAGGGAAAAAGGCATTTTCATTACATAAAAGTGCAAGGTGAAGCAGCAAGTGCTGATGTAGAAGCTGCAGCAAGTTCTCCAGAAGATCTAGCTAAGATCATTGATAAAGATGGCTTCACTAAACAACAGATTTTCAGTGTAGGCAAAATAGTCTTGTATTGAAAGAAGATGCCATCTAGGATTTTCATAGCTACAGAGAGGTAAATGCCTGGTTTCAAAGCCTCAAAAGACAGGTTGACTCTCTGGTTAGGGGCTAATAAAGCTGGTGATTTTAAATTGAAGCCAATGTATTATCCATTCTGAAAATCCTAGGGCTCTTGAGAATCATGCTAAATCTACTCTTCCTGTACTCTATAAATTAAATAACAAAGCCGGGATGACAGTGCATCTGTTTACAACGTGGTTTACTGAATATTTTAAGCCCACTGTTGAGACCTACTTCTCAGAAAAGAAAAATTCCTTTCAAAATATTACCATCCATTGATAATATACCAAGTCACCCAAGAACTCTGATGGAGATGTACAAGGAGATTAAGGTTTTCATGCCTGCTAATACAATATCCATTCTGTAGTCCATGGATCAAGAAGTAATTCTGATTTTCAAGTCTTATTATTTAAGCAATACATTTCATAAGGCTATAGCTACCATAGATAATGATTCCCCTGAAGGATCTGGGAAAAGTAAGTTAAAAGCTTTCTGGAAAGGATTTACCACTCTAGATGCCATTAAGAACATTTGTGATTCATAGGAGAAGGTCGAAATATCCACATTAGTAGGAGTTTGGAAGAAATTTATTCCAACTCTCATGAATGACTTTAAGGAGTTTAAGTTTTCAGTGGAGGAAGGAACCACAGGTGTGGTGGAAACAGCAAGAGAATTAGAATTGGAAGTGGAGCCTGAGGATGTGACTGAAGTGCTGCAACCTCATAATAAAACTTGAACAGATGAGGAGTTGCTTCCTATGGATGAGCAAAGAAAGTCATTTCTTTTTTTTTTTTTTTTTTTTTGAGGCGGAGTCTCGCTCTGTCACCCGGACTGGAGTGCAGTGCAGTGGCCAGATCTCAGCTCACTGCAAGCTCCGCCTCCCAGGTTAACGCCATTCTCCTGCCTCAGCCTCCCGAGTAGCTGGGACTACAGGTGCCTGCCACCTCGCCCGGCTAGTTTTTGTATTTTTAGTAGAGACGGGGTTTCACCGTGTTAGCCAGGATGGTCTCGATCTCCTGACCTCGTGATCCGCCCGTCTCGGCCTCCCAAAGTGCTGGGATTACAGGCTTGAGCCACCGCGCCCGGCCAGAAAGTCATTTCTTAAGATAGAATCTATTCCTGGTGAAAATGCTGTCAACATTGTTGAAATGACAACAAAGGTTTAGAACATTCCATAAACTTAATTGATAAAGCAGAAGTAGAGTTTGAGAGGATTGACTCCAATTTTGAAAGAAATGCTACTGTGAGTAAAATGCTATCAAACATCATCCCATGCTACAGTAAAATCTTTCCTGAAAGGAAGAGTCATTCAATGTGAGAAACTTCATTGTTGTCTTATTTTAAGAAATTAACACAGCCACTCCAACCCTCAGCAACCACCAACTTGATGAGTCAGCAGCCATCAACATCAAGGCAAGACCTTCCACCAGCAAAAACATTATGATATGCTGAAGGCTCACATGATCATTAGCATTTTTTGGCAGTAAAATATTTTTAATTAAGGTATGTACATTGTTTTTGGACATAATGCTATTGCATACTTAATAGACTACAATATAGTGCAGATGTAACTTTTATATGCACTGAGAAAACAAAAAAATTCACGTGACTCACTTTATAGCAATATTCACTGAATCAGCAATGTCTCCAAGGTATGTCTCTGTGTATACATACATACATATATATCTCCTACCTGGAGATATTTTCCAGAGATATATTTTCTCTGGAAAAACGCTAATAGAGACCCTCTCAGGAGAGAAATGTTCCTAGAGGAATAAGGAAATGTACTTCGCCCAGTAAGGAAGGGAAGGGCATTTATTTAACAAGATCTGTTAAGTTAAACCAAGATTTCTCTAACTTTGGCTATCCATCCACAGACCACTTAATGGACATTTGGAGCACAAATTTTAGGTCGTTTCTGAAGAGATTCATTGTCAATTTTATGATAAAAATAAAAATACATAAAATCAATACAACTCATTTCAGATCAATGAAAAAAATGACAGTTTGAACTCTTTCACTCTTTGGACAGATGACATAGTTTGCATCACAGGATTCCACATCTGACTGGTTTCTTCTATATTTACCTAAACTTACCAGTTGTAAGTTATTGAGCAGGGCAGCAAGAGTTTGGCTCTGTGGGAGAGTGCTAGATATTTGGGTTGAACAGGGACACGAAAATCCTGGAGAATGACTCATTGAAGACTCCTTTCAACTCTCTGTCAGATGCTAAGTCAATAAGCACATCACACTGAAAAGCTGGAGGGATGACTCTGGGCTTGGCATCAGTGCTGAATGGACTCCTAATCTACTCTTTGGAAAGTAGCTTTTCATGCTCCATTGCAGCCCCTGGAGGTAATTTTAAAATATGCCCATAATACATCATTGATTTATTTCTCCCTGAGAAGAAAATCATCAAATGTTAGAGAAAAGACAAACTTTCTGCAACTGTCCTATTTGTACCATGGACAGTCTGGTATCTTATCCTCAGTATTAAAATTCATGGTCACTAAGCCGTGAGGCAATAGGTTCAGGCTCTAAAGACAATAAACACGTGGCTGAGATAACACCAGTTGAGCAAAGCACTTGGAGTCTCAGAAGTAGTTTATGACATTATCAGTGCCATGAAGAAATGTTTCTATTTCATTCCTGATTTCAAAAATTCTTGAGCACTGCTTTCTCTTTGACAGGGTACTTCAGTGTTGAAAATGTATTGTACTAGGTGCCCAGTGGGTATAACTTGGATAGACTCACAATTTTCATTATTTTCGTCAACCTTGAATCAAGATCAAGATAAATCAAAACCAAGATCAGCATAAATACCATTGGCTACAAATTGTTCTCAGGGAATAGAGTCATGTGTGGATCAACATTGCAGAGGAGGCTGGGCACAGTGGCTCACGCCTGTAATCTTGAGCCCAGGAGTTTGAAATCAGCCTGGGCAACATGGTGAAATCCCGTCCCTACAAAAAAACACAAAAATTAGCTATGCGTGGTAGCTTGCGCCTGTAGTCCCAGCTACCCAGGAGACTGAAGTGGGAGGATCCCTTGAGCCCAGAAAGTTGAGTGAGCCATGATCTCACCACTGCCTCCAGCCTGGGCAACAGAGTAAGATGCTGTCTCAAAAAAACAAAATATAACAAAACAAAACAAAACAAAAAAACTTGCAGAGCAAACCTTTATCAATCAGTGCACTGCCTTGCTATACACATAGGTAAGTATACTCAGAGAAGATAGCAACACATATTTACTAATCTATACCACAGCTCATGAACTAATCAGCAACTAAATGAATAACCTTTTCAATAGCACAAACTTTTTAGTGACAAAGACAAAAGTTTTCTAAGCTCTTTTCCCTCATGTATGTTTCCCATGCATCACACCTGTGCCATGAGCCAATTCACACTCTACCTACACATCAGGGGCTTTTCCTCCAACCACGCATGATTGCAATTGCTCTTTCATATTGCCTGTGATATCCAAGAGCACCATTTTTTAAATGAATTTCTCAATAACTCATTTTGCTTAGCTCCATGTATATTTATCATCGGTTTTTGGTTGGTTTTACAAGCTTCCTATCAACAGTGTTACTAATACCTTTTTCTGTTCTGAGGACTCTGGAATTCTAAATGATGTCACTGTAGTTTCAGTCTTGTCTCTGCCATTAGCAACAAGATTAATCAGTTGGACGTTTACTAAAGAGGTCTGTGTGCCTTGGGAACAACACAAGAACTTTAAAGGCTCCCTATTATACTTGACAAAGTTTCATAGCAAACAACTTATTAGGGACCAGGTGGAAAATAGATTGCTTCCATTAAAATCCAATTTCTCATTTATTTACTCTCATACTTCTTATTTGCACTCCTCTTTTGACAAATTGTACAGTTTTACTTGTTCCAGCACACAGAGTCACACTCTGTATTTGCACATTCTGTGTTTGGGTTGTGGTGTTTACATTATTGTTTTCATCTCCATTTTGATGCTTCTATGAACCACTTATGAGCCATCTATCCTTTTTAAGCAAGAGAAATGCTGCAACACATTTCAACCTATAAATGTTCCCTTAACGCTGCTTTCAGTGTTTGCGATGGGTTTCGATACAAAGAGTTCTCCTGTTCTTCATGTCAATGCTTTTCTAGATATTACAGTAGAAAAGTGATGATAATAGATGCCAAATTCAATCCATGTAAATGACATGTAAATACATTGACCTAAAAGAACTGAGTCTGTTCAGTGGAATGTTGCAGAAGATGATACTATGAAAATGGAAAACATACACAACCTTTGAGAAGATGAACACTATGACTTCATTGGTTGTCTTTTTTTTTTTTTTAATACCTGTGAGTCATTTCATTGCTGAGCTGGGACCACAAGTAATCAGTGATCTGGTCACGCTTTTGATTGTCCAAATTACTAAATCAATGTTTGTTTCATCTTTTGTTGTTGTTGTTAACCTATTTCATTTTTTAAATTTAGAAATAATTTTTTTATTTCCAGAAACTTTTTGGTTTTTTGCTCTTTGACAATTCCTTTGCAATGCAGTCTAATATTTCAGTAAGGTTTACACAATGTCTTTGAATCTCTTGTTTCTTCTCAAGTCTCAATCAGCACTCCCTAGCCTGGCTTTGGCTAGGTTTCACTTCAAGCCGCTGAGCCTGCTAAATGGTTCAGGGCCTTTCTTTGCCTACTTGCAAAGAAAGTAGGCAAAGACTTAATGCAGGTCAGGATGTTGAGTTCTTGCAGGCCCCATGGAGCTGGCCACTTGGGAAGGAACTGTTTCTCCTGTGAGTCAGGGCCCAATGGCCTGGCAAGTGGGGGCCTCTTGACTGAAACCCCTGAGGAGATACTCAGGATCTCAGGGACTTTGGGAGGACCAGTCCTCTCCCAACCACATGGAAAGAGAGCAGTTCAACCCAGCAGGGCAGTTCCTCTTGAGGGGGACCAAGACCTGTGGAATCAGCAGCCTGTGCCCTCTGGATCAGTGGGCTCTGGCCTAGGCTTTGCCAGAAAGCTTGACTTCCACCCACATCCTTGGGTGTTCTCTCAGTATTGCAAATAATGGTGCACCAGTGCAACACTCCACTGGCCTTTGCCTGCACTTCTTCTCATGCTCAAAGCTCCAGATGTGTTTGGGATCCCTCTCTAGCCTCCAACAGGGAGCCACACTTGTCTTACTGGTCAAGGAACCCAGCAGAGAGAAAAGGACAGGGGGTCATGACAGTGCTCTCCAACCAACATCGTTCCAGAATCCCCAGTATCCAATCTGTCTCCCATTGAACTCATCCTTCAGGTGGTCACCAGTGAGATTTATCTAAAACACGAAAATGTCAGGCCCTAATGAGAACTATTTGTGATTCTCCATCAGCCAAAGTCGAAGTGCAAGCTCTGGAGCACGGTTTACTAGTTTCATTCCACCACTCGCTGACACACATTTTACCTCTGAATAGGACAGAACTGCTCGTGGTTCTAACATCGTTGCTGCATTCCTGTGTGTTCCTATCAATGTGGCTACATCCCACTTCCAGTGTTTCTTTTATCTTGAGATTTAGCCCAGGTGTCACCTCCTCCAGGAAGTTGTCCCTTAACCCCCAGGTTGGGTGAAATACCTCTTATCTTTGCTGCCATAGCACTTTGAGAATGCCTCTCTTCTAACGTTTACCTAATGCTGTCACTGTTTCCAGTGAGTTTTGATACAAAGTTCCCCTGTTCTTCATTTCACTGGTTTTCTAGATATTACAATACAAAAGTGACCATAATAGATGCAAAATTCAAGCAATGTAAAGAACACGTAAATGACCTGTAAACACATCAACCTAGAAGAACTGAATCAACACATTATGTTGAACTTCTGTTATGCTGTCTCCTTTGGAACCATTAAACCCTCAAAGTTGACAACTTTGTCTTACTCATTTCTGTATCCCTGGAGCCAAGGACAGTACCAGCCACGTGGAATATCCACAAAATATTATTGGTTGAGTTAAATTGAACATATGTCACAGTTTCCAACCAGACTGAAATTTTTACTCTTTTTACAATCCCCCCACCAATGCCCCAGGAGTACTTAATGAGTTAAATTCGAGCATTTAATGTACAATTCCCATAACAAAGAATGTTTCATCCTTGAAAGGAAATACTGGATTTCAGAAGCCATCTGAGATTACAATATCACCTGGCCTCAGATTTCTGTAGATGGATATTTTTACCCAAATAATACCACCCTGCTTATTTGATATCTGAAACTCTTATTCATCTAGAGCAGGAGAACTCATTCCTATTGTCAAGGCTGCAAAATTCTATAATACACCATGTGAAATAGACCAAGGTACTGCTATCAGCAGTGAGAGATTCTTATGCTGGCTGAGGACTTGGCTGCTTTGCCAGAAAGGTTCCTTCAACCAGACCACAGTGTCCATTTCTCCCTGAATAATCCACATTTTCCAGTCTGTTATGATGCATTCCTTTCCCAGCTCCTTTGTATGTGGCCTGATTCTGCCACATCACCACATTATTCCCACAGCCCACTTCCTGTGGGGGACTAGATTTTGCATCAGTTCTTACTTTTCCCCAAAGCTCAGGTAACAACAGCTTGGGGAAAAAATCTTTGAGAGTACCCATCTCCTAAGTTTAATAGAAAGGAGAGAAAACTGGTGGGTCAGGAGGGGCGGGGGCGGGGATCTCTGCATAGAGTACATTTTTAAGCTAACGAAGAAGATAGATTTTATATGAGCATGATGAAGAACCACCATACATCACCCATTTTCCTATAAGGTGAGGATTTGTTCTTAATCAGCAATACAGATACCATCCCTTCAGGCCATTGTCAGATAATGTAACCCTGAACTACCTACTCCCACCTCTTTTAGAAAGCCTTGCTAAGAGAAATGATGTTTAAGAAGGAAGGCCTAGAGTCATCCACTTCTGACTTCAATCCTATCTACTGTTCAGGTTAAACCACCAAAAAGCCCCTACTGGCCCCATCTACAAAATCGTCTTTCACTGAAATGGCCTGGAATGTTTAATATCAGCTTTCACTGAATGTCACAAGAGATGGAGCATAAAAGGTGACTCTTCTTTTGTTATAAATCTTGTTATTAAGGAGATTACTCAACATTCCCAACAAGAACAAGAAGGACAGCAATAAAAACCCTGTGCGCAGAAAAACCTGAAAAACTTGCAAATCAGAGGAGAACAGGCAGACCAGATGACTAAAGTTAACGTGATATCCTGGATTGAATCTTGGAACAGAAAAAGGATATTAGTGGGGAAACTGCTGAAATCGAAATAAAGTCTGGTGTTTACCTAACAATTATGTACCAGTATTAGTTCCCTAGTTTTGGCAAATGTATCATGGTTCTAGAAGATGTTGATATTAGGAGGAATTGGATGAGGAGTATACATGAATTTGATATTATCTTTGCAACTTTTCAGTACATCTAAAATTATTCCAAGATTAAAAGTTTATTTTTTAAAAAGACTTGCAGGGCCGGGTGCAGTAGCTCACGCCTGTAATCCCAGCACTTTGGGAGGCCGAGGCAGTTGGATCACTTGAGGCCAGGAGTTTGAGACCAGCCTGGCCAACATAGCCAAACCCCGTCCCTCATAAAAATACAAAAATTCACTGGGCATGGTGGTATGCACCTGTAGTCCCAGCTACTTGGGAGGCTGAGGCACTAGAATTGCTTGAACCTAGGAGGCAGAGGTTGCAGTGAGCCAAGATCATGGCACTGCACTCCAGCCTGGGTGACAGAGAGAGACTGTCTCAAAATAAATAAATTTAAAAATAAATAAATAAATAAATAAATGACTTGCAAGAGAAGTTTAGAGTCAAGAAAAAACACATCTCCCACAAGAGTCTCGTACGCATTCTTCTTTTTAACCACAAATACCCATAACTATTGTTCATTTATTTGCACTTTTGCTGTTTAGATGCTCAGAGCCAAACTCTGCGCTGGATTATATCTATTTTATTAATCCTCACGGTTATCATATTTGCTTCCTCATTTTTCCTGATCCTAATTTCCCTTTTCTATCAAGAATAAAGATAAATGCAGCAATAAACCTTGCTGCATTTTTGCTCTTGTCGTCATAAACCAACTCTAATCTTTTCAGGAAGGAGGCTCTGCATTCATTATAAACCTGAAAACTGTCCAAAGGCAGGGGAGCAAGATTGAGAAGGTTTAGGAAATCACGGGTCACGATGTACAACTGAAGGAATCAGGTTTCTTAGGCAGAGAGATGACTCAGGAGACAAATGATGGTTATCTTCAAATGACTGAGCAGTTGCCCTTGAGAAAGCAGGAAAGACTGGCTCTGTGTTGCACCAAAAGGCCGAATCCCGACCAAGGGATGTATATCATGAAAGGAAGACCTCAACTCAGCACATGGAATAACTAACAGTGCTTTCCAACAGGGGAGTGGTTAGAACCCCTTTCCATAGAGTAACCTGAGCAGCATTTACATCGTTTTAATAGCATCCCAGGTATGCACATTACACTGATGCAGCTGGCCTGCAGCCCACACCTTGAGTAGCAAGTCTCTACTCTAGACCATCCATCAGGCATCCCTCATTGAGGACGTTAAACTAGAAGATCTCTACAGCTTCTTCCAGATGCAAGTTCCGAGATTATATAAAAGTAGTTTAGATCAGTCTGGGCAACACAGAAAGACCCTGTCTCTAAATAATTTTTTGTTTAAATTAGCTGGGCATGGTGGCACATGCCTATAGTCCCAGCTACTTGGGAGGCTGAGGTGGGAGGATCCCTTGAGCCCAGGAATTCAAGGCCACAGTGACCTATAATTATGCCACTGCACTCCAGCTTGGGCAACAAAGCAAGACCTCATTTCTTAAAAAAAAAAAAAAAAAAAAAAAGAGTAGTTCATATGGGTGATCATCATTAAATGTTTAGTCAGGAGCTATAGGGTGCCCCTCTGCAGCCACTGTCTTTTAATACTCTGAACAACTCTTCAAGTTGGCCTAGAAGGAGCATTTCTGCCCCACTGGCCAGGTCTTTTCACAGTGCCTTTGTCTATAGTGGCAGTGCTTGCAAGCTGGCTCTGGCTTGATGTCCCAAAGGCAGAGTCTGAGACAGTTACATATACTGTTTTGGGAAAAGGTATGGGTGACTAAGTTAGGTGACCAATTTAGTCAATCATTGTGGCTGTGGCAACCAACTCAATAATATGTTGAGAAGAGGCCAAGTCTATCTGTTTTGGAAGGAAATTTACATGCCCTCAGCATCCCTAGCTTCAAGCAGAACTTCCTCTTCTGTCTATATTTGGGTTAATGCTGTATCATATACACAATGTGGCACCCACTAGCTATGTGGCCTTGGGCCAGTCACTTACCTTCTGTCTCTTCCTCACACTCTCTAGGGAGTTAGATAAGTATTCCTGAGAACCTTTGGATCTAATATTATAGATTATAAGTGGGGGTAAAGTGACATTTTTTAAAGCATCTAACAATCATATAACAAGTCAAGGATCATCTAAATGTTGCATCTCAAGCTTTCAACAAAAGTCCTCCGCCGGGCGCGGTGGCTCAAGCTTGTAATCCCAGCACTTTGGGAGGCCGAGGCGGGTAGATCATGAGGTCAGGAGATCAAGACCATCCTGGCTAACATGGTGAAACCCCGTCTCTACTAAAAATACAAAAAACTAGCCGGGCGTGGTGGCGGGCGCCTGTAGTCCCAGCTACTCGTAGGCTGAGGCAGGAGAATGGCGTGAACCCAGGAGGCGGAGCTTGCAGTGAGCCGAGATTGCACCACTGCACTCTAGCCTGGGCAACACAGCAAGACTCCGTCTCAAAAAAAAAAAACAGAAGTCCTCATTGTAGAGCCCTAATAATGGAAAAAGAGTAAGGCTGGTGGGAGCAGAGGACAGCAAAAAGAGAAGGCAGATAAGCTACAAGTCTGCCTTTCTTCATGGTCCAGGACACATAGCCCTCCTGCACAAATAACTCACAATCATTCTGTGCCCAGCTATCATCAGACCTTCAGCTGAGAGAAAATTGCAAGTTAGCTCACTGCAACCTTGGCATTATTAGTACTGCACGTAGCTTTCTCCAATACAAGCACCATCCTATAAAACCCCCTTGCAGTCAGCTCCTCTCTTGCTGACTTGCCCATTGCTTTCTTGCAACAAATTTTCTTTTTTTTTTTTTTTTTTTTTTTTTTTTTTTTGAGACGGAGTCTTGCTCTGTCGCCCAGGCTGGAGTGCAGTGGCCGGATCTCAGCTCACTGCCAGCTCTGCCTCCCGGGTTTACGCCATTCTCCTGCCTCAGCCTCCCGAGTAGCTGGGATTACAGACGCCCGCCACCTCGCCCGGCTAGTTTTTTTTGTATTTTTTTAGTAGAGACGGGGTTTCACCGTGTTCGCCAGGATGGTCTCGATCTCCTGACCTCGTGATCCGCCCGTCTCGGCCTCCCAAAGTGCTGGGATTACAGGCTTGAGCCACCGCGCCTGGCCGCAACAAATTTTCTTACTTTCTTTAATAAATCTGCCTTTCTTTACCTACGACTGTTTACCACCTGCACGATACCAGCCCCAGATAGTCATTACCCATGACACTCATTCACCAGCAGTTTGATATTTTTATCTTTTTTTTTTTTTTAGACAGAGTCTTGCTCTGTCAACAGGCTGGAGTGCAGTGGCATGATCTTGGCTCACTGCAACCTCTGCCTCCTGGGTTCAAGCAATTCTCCTGCCTCAGCCTCCTGGGTAGCTGGGATTACAGGCATGCACCACCATGCCCAGCTAATTTTTGTATTTTTAGTAGAGATGGGGTTTCACCATGTTGGTCAGGCTGGTCTCAAACTCCTGACCTCGTGATCCACCTGCCTCGGCCTCCCAAAGTGCTGGGATTACAGGCGTGAGCCACCAGGCCCAGTTGATTTTTTTTATCTTTAACATCCCCTGAGAAGTAGTAATTGACCTCCATTTCTCACATCTGCAAAATGGGGCTATGCGACTTTTCCCAGGATTCAGCCCTCCTGACCTTAATGGGTTACCACACTGAGTTTTAGGACAGAGAAAATGGAACTTGTGTGATCACAGCTTCTGCTGCAGGAAAAGGGTTGGTGAGATTACTTGTTATTACTATCTTTCAGAGGAAGATTTGGAAGCAGAATAGCATTGGCTCTCCAGAAAATCAAAATCAGGACTTTTGGTCCAAGATCACCAAGAGGAGTAGCAAGTAGGAAGAGAAAAATAAATGATGTCCGAGTTTCAGGAGACAGAGTAGTAAGACAAGGGGTAGAACAACTTGTCTCTGAATGCCAAGGTACAGAGCAATCAGACACCTTCCCTGCCCTTCAATTACCAGCAGATCATGGGGAGGATAGAAAAAAACAATGATCAAAACAAACCCAGTTACACGTAGTCACAGTGCTATGGCAGCAGAGAAGAGGAAAAGACAGATTCTGCTCAGAGAAATCTTGGGAAACTTTATGAACCAAGCTACATTTGGACTAGGCCTTAGAGATGGTAGAGTTCTATAGATGATGTCACAGGGGAAGGAGGAAAAAAGGAGATTCAAATCCAGAGGACTAGTGATAAAGACGAAAACAGTGGTGAAATTAAAACTGTGACTTTCTATTAGATTGAAGGGAGGGGGGATCCTGGAGATGAGAAAGGGAAAGCAAGCTGAGGGCTTAGTGCTTGCTGAGGAGTCTCAGCCTCACCTGGAGGCAATGGGGTGACTCAGAGGGTGTGTGAGCAGGAGCAGAGGCTTCTAGCCGTGTTTTGATAGGATGACTCTGCAAGCAGTGAAGATGCTGTAATCAGAAGAGGAGATTGAGCCAAGAAGTCTTGGTAAACTCTTTATAACAGTCCAAGTTTACAACGTTAGGGGCTCAACTAGGGGCAGGGCAGTGACATTGGAAACGATGCACTGTGGAGCTGTTTGGGATATTACCAGGGTCAGAGGTCCAGGTTCCTGGAAGGGATTGATGACATTAAGCAAGAAATGTACAGCACTTTGGTGTTTCCACAACAGCTTCCCCTCCCTTTCCTCATACCTGGGCTACAATGGTCTCCTTAAGGTGGCTGCTCGCCCACCATGCAGTCTCTTCCCCACTCTGATCCATTCTCCAAAGATTCCAAATGCTCCAAATGCATTTCCCCACTAGCTCAAGAACATGTAGTGATTCCAGTCCAACTCATCGGATTCCTGGCAGAAAACAGAGAGGAAGCACATCTGATCACTAACGGTCATTCTGCTGCATCTGCCTTCCAACCCCATTCGGGCCCTGGTGGCAGCCAAGCTCTATCTCCCAGCATATGTGAGTCCTGCACTGGTGTTTCCTTATGGTGCCCTACTCCCCTCCATTCCTCAAGATCCCTTGCTTTCCTCAAAACCTACCTTGGAAGTCACCTCTAGAAAACTCTGCCCCTTCAGGGGCTGCCTCAACTGTAGCCCAGAAATGACCATTGCCAACTGGACAAGCCCCCCCTACTTTGGCTCCTTGTCCCTTCCTCACCACTGAAGACTAGCAGCACAGAGTTGGCCCCGCTGCCCAAAGGGGCTGCACCTGGGCTCCCCCACCTGGCAGAAAGTATGGCTCCCTGAATCTCTCTCCAGCAGATGACAAGAAGACAGAACTCTGCATCTGCGAGCTGCAGAGACTCCTACCTCCCCAAGTCCCTGACTTTCACTCTATGTCCCACCGATTCTGCAAGGAGTCCTGGGGGTGGAATGTCCTAAGATGCCAACCTGTCACTGAAGCTCCCACTCCACCCTGCTGATACCTGACTGCCCAGAGGACTCACGGGGCCAGGATGACCTGCCATCCTGGTGTCAGCAATCTACTGAAGAAGTGAAGCCTCCAAGATTTATTCGACCAGGAGAGAAGAAGGTATTCAGCAATGCAGAGAAGATAAACACTGCAGATTAGATAACTGGACAAAACGTTTGAAATTACTCAATGGCACAGGCATCTTTTAATTACCTTGGAACAGGAGATAAGAGTAATGGAAAGCTACAGATAGTTCATTAGTTTCTAAAAACCTTTCACATCCAATATGCCATTTGAAGTTGATGCTTACAAGACACCGAAGAGGCTGGTGAAGGGTTCTCAGGAAGGAAGTAAAATCCAAAGAACAGGAAAAACACAATTCGTTCCTCATAAATGCTAAGTGCGGCACAATGCAGTTATTAGCCACAACTGTACTCACTCTTTCCCATTAATGGATAGGTTAAATCTTTTCCAAGTGTGACAAGTGGCATCTGATCACTCCCTAGGGATTTTCTGTTCTTTAGCCACTTACCTGTCACAATAAATTTTTCTGCAGTTCCTTTTAAAACGTTATTCTCTGGGGGGTATTCCAGTTTACTTTGAATAGCCTGTAACAAATATTCCCAACCAAGAGCAGAAAGCCTTGCTCCAACCCGCTCTAACAGAGAGAGAAGTCTGCCCAGCCCGTGAAATGACTTCATGACTACAAAACAGCAGGGTGGAGCCGGGCCAGCTCCAACGCTAATTCAGCTGTCTCACTTTTATAGATGAGGACAGTGAGTTCCAGGAAAGGTAAAGGACACGTCCAGGGTCACACGAACTAACAAGTGGTAGAATCTACACCAGATCTGGGTCCCTTAAATTCTGAGACCATATCTAATTTTATTTTATTTTATTTTATTTTATTTTATTTTATTTATTTTATTTTATTTTTTTTGTTATTTAGTTTTTATTTCATAATCATAAACTTAATTCTGCAATCCAGCTAGGCATGGGAGAGAGCAAGGAAAACATGGAACCCAAAGGGAACTGCAGCGAGAGCACAAAGATTCTAGGATACTGCGAGCAAATGGGGTGGAGGGGTGCTCTCCTGAGCTACAGAAGGAATGGTCTGGTGGTTAAGATAAAACACAAGTCAAACTTATTCGAGTTGTCCACAGTCAGCAATGGTGATCTTCTTGCTGGTCTTGCCATTCCTGGACCCAAAGCGCTCCATGGCCTCCACAATATTCATGCCTTCTTTCACTTTGCCAAAGACCACATGCTTGCCATCCAACCACTCAGTCTTGGCAGTGCAGATGAAAAACTGGGAACCATTTGTGTTGGGTCCAGCATTTGCCATGGACAAGATGCCAGGACCTGTATGCTTTAGGATGAAGTTCTCATCTTCAAATTTCTCCCCATAGATGGACTTGCCACCAGTGCCATTATGGCGTGTGAAGTCACCACCCTGACACATAAACCCTGGAATAATTCTGTGAAAGCAGGAACCCTTATAACCAAATCCTTTCTCTCCAGTGCTCAGAGCACGAAAATTTTCTGCTGTCTTTGGAACCTTGTCTGCAAACAGCTCGAAGGAGACGCGGCCCAAGGGCTCGCCGTCGACGGCAATGTCGAAGAACACGGTAGGGTTGACCATGGCTAGTACTACAAGAATTTCCTCGGCGGCAACGTCTGCAAAGCCTCTAATTTTAAATAGACATTTTCTTTCTATTTTCTGGTTTTTTCTACAGCCTGATAGGGCATGAGATGCTCCACCCAGGTCCGCCTTGAAGGAAAGCCTTAGGGCCTGACTGTGGGAAGCATGGTCAGCACAAAGTCGCCAGCTCTCAGCTCCTTCGGGATCTGCCTCGACTAGAGAGGTCTGTGCCACTGGAGGCTGCATCCTTCCTGGGACACCCAGCACCCAGTGACTGAGGTGGGTGGGGTACAAAGGCCCAGCCATTTCTGCTCAGCAAGGTCTACACCGATGCCCAGTATTCACTCCATGGCTCCTCAATGCCACTCTCTCCAGAATGTGGTCTTACTGCCTCCCCAACCAGTGATGCAGCAGAAGAGGGAAATGAGATGCCTGGGGTGGCTGGACCATCTCCTTGCAGGCCTCTGCCCAGCAACCCCAAACCTTTCAGTTCACATGGAATGGAGCAGGTTCCAGGAGCCGGCCAAGCAATTGCATGTGAGCACATAGATGCCCTCATGCCTTCTCCTAGGGAGCGATGGATCACTCGTATCCTTGTGGCATTGATAGCATTTGTTGGTTTTGCTTAAAGAGGTAGGAAGTTTAAAAAAAAGAAGGCATGATTTGGCAGAAAAGCACAAGACACTTGGGTTCTAGTTATTTGAGCATTTGTGGGTGAAGTGACCCTATGTCCAGTATGCCTGGTTCGTGCCTGTCACCCCAGGGTCACTATTAATAGCACTGCCTTTCACCCTCAAAGGCCTCGAATACCTCACATGTGGTCACCCAATGCAAAAGCCATAGTACCTCAGAGCAAGTCTCTCTGGCTGTCTATCCTCCTCTCCAGTCTTGGATATTTTGAGAGAAAGAGGAAGACGGTGTTCTGGGTGGTGAGTGGAAAGAATGCCCTTCCAGGACAGACTTGGGTTTGAATGACCTCTGGACCAGACACCGGCTCAGAGACTTTGGATGAGTTTCCCAGCCTCTCACTGCCTTATCTGAAAAGTGGAAGTAATTAAACACACCTAGCCTTTCATGTATGGTTGTTGAGAACACCGAGTCAAATACCGGATATGAAGTTTCTCTGGAAATCGTGAAGCCCTATTCAGATGTAAGTCTGGACGAAATGCCTAATAATAAGTATTTGCTAAATGATTGAATGATTGACTCATTGAATGGGTGGAATGGGGGGAATGTTAGGTATAATTATTATCAATGTGTGACAATGACAAAATGACAACCAGGTTTTTTTTTTTTTTTCAAGTTGATGGGTCACCCCTCAAAAGGTGAAGTCTATTCCCCTAGTCTTGAATATAGGCTGGACTTAGGGACATATTTCTAAGGAAGAAAACAGAAAACAGCACAAGTGACACTGTGTGTGTTCCAAGGCTAGACTATGAAAGGTACTTTAGCCTGGCTCTCCCTTGGGACGCTTGCTCTTCAATCCTTGCTGCCATGTTGTGAAGAAACCCAGGCAACAATGGAGAGGCTGAGCATGTGTTCTAGTCCTCAGTCCCAGTGGAGGTCCTAGCAAACAGACAGCATCAACAGACAGCCTTTGAGATGACTGCAGCTCCCATCAATGTCTTATTGTAACCTCACAAGAGATCCCCAGTGAGAACCACCTCCTGAGCCCAGTCAACAATAAATGATTGTTTTGTGTTTAAAAAAAAAAAAAAAATAGTCAATGGGAATGTGTTCTGAAAGCAAGATGCATCTCTTGGAGCAAACTGCCTCCCAAGGATATGAGAAGGGCCACGCTAGGTATGACTCCCTGCCTCTGCAGCTGGAAACGTACAGCCCTGACAGCAGCCTCTGGGGTGCGCCACCCAAAGCACTCCATTTTCTCTAATAGCCAATTATAACTCTCATCTCCGCAAGTATCTTAATCTTTGAAATTACTTTTGCAGGCACTACCACCTCTTGGGATAATGGTTCCATAAGCTTCTTCCCTATGAAACTCCTCCAGAATTTGAAAAATAAATACATGTACACTTTATCCACTGCTCTTACCGTTTTAGAGATTACGATCACATTCAGTCTTCAACTTCCCCTTCCCAGAATGAGTCGTCTGGTGTTTTCGTCACAACCCCTAATGGCATGCCAGTGTGGCATCTAAAACATTCAAGACCTGGGGAGTCAGTGTCAACTTCCAATGAAACAGAGTTGAACTAAATAGCTTATTTGTTAATAGGTGTATGGTTTTAATAGGCTTTGAAAACAGCATGTGGGTTTTAATTTGTGTTCATGAATGTAGTCCCTACTGAAGTACTTGAAAATGAATGCACAATGATCTGAATTCAATGTTAAGATTCTTGCCCTTTCTGCCCACTAGCGCTGCTGGGCCTGCAGGTCTCTGTTGAGTCACGGATGTCGTTCTCTGTTCCGCAGGATGGGGTTTGTTAAAGTTATTAAGAAAAAGGCCTACTTTAAGAGATAGCAAGTGAAATTTAGAAGATGCCGAGAGGGTAAAACTGATTACTATGCTCAGAAATGTTTGGTGATACAGGATAAAAATAAATATAACACACCCAAATACAGGATGATAGTTCATGTAACAAACAGAGATATCATTTATCAGATTGCTTATGCCCGTATAGAGGGGGATATGATAGTCTGTGCGGCATATGCACACAAACTGCCAAATATGATGTGAAGGTTGGCCTAACAAATTACGCTGCAGTGTATTGTACTGGCCTGCTGCTGGCCCACAGGCTTCTCAATAGGTTTGGCATGGACAAGATCTATGAAGGCCAAGTGGAGGTGACTGGTGATAAATATAATGTGGAAAGCATTGATGGTCAGCCAAGTGCCTTTTCCTGCTATTTGGATGCAGGCCTTGCCAGAATTATCACTGGCAATAAAGTTTTTGGCACCCTGAAGGGAGCTGTGGATGGAAGCTTGTCTATCTCTCACAGTACCAAACGATTCCCTGGTTATGATTCCGAAAGCAAGGAATTTAAACACCGGAAGCACATCCTGGGCCAAAATGTTGCAGATTACATGCGCTACTTAATGGAACAAGATGAAGATGCTTACAAGAAACAGTTCTCTCAATACATAAAGAATAGTGTAACTCCAGACATGATGGAAGAGACGTATAAGAAAGCTCACACTGCTATACAAGAGAATTCAGTCTATGAAAGGAAGCCCAAGAAAGAAGTTAAAAAGAAGAGGTGGGGCCGGGCGCGGTGGCTCAAGCCTGTAATCCCAGCACTTTGGGAGGCCGAGACGGGCGGATCACGAGGTCAGCAGATCGAGACCTGGCTAACATGGTGAAACCCCGTCTCTACTAAAAAAATACAAAAAAAAAACTAGCCGGGCGAGGTGGCGGGCGCCTGTAGTCCCAGCTACTCCGGAGGCTGAGGCAGGAGAATGGCGTGAACCCGGGAGGCGGAGCTTGCGGTGAGCTGGCATCCGGCCACTGCACTCCAGCCCGGGCGACAGAGCAAGACTCCGTCTCAAAAAAAAAAAAAAAAAAAAAAAAAAAAAAAAAAAAAAAAAAAAAAAGAGGTGGAACCGTCCCAAAATGTCCCTTGCTCAGAAGAAAGATGAAGAAAGATCAGGTAGCTCAAAAGAAGGTAAGCTTCCTCAGAGCTTAGGAGCAGGCTGCTGAGAGCTAAACCAAACAATTTTCTATGAGGATTTTTCAGATAAAGACAATAAACTTACGGATAGCAACTAAAAAAGATTCTTATGCATGGTTTTTATACATGTTAAAAGCTATAATTTTTCCTTGGGAATAAAGCTCCACAATCCTAGTTAAAAAAAAAAAAAAAGCCAAGAAAATGTTTGCATGCCTTATGCCACCCTGCTCAAAACCCTCCAGACTCACTGCTTCTTGCCTGCAGAATAGCATCCACGCTGCTCAAATTGATGAGCAGCCATCACTGGTCCTCCAACCTGATGCCTCTTTCCCCAGCAAAGCATGAGCAATGGTGGATCTGATTTACTCACTGACTCCCACACCTGTATTGCCTCCCCCTGTTGTGCTTGTCTGCCAATCCTTCCTCCCATAGCGAGAGTGCCTATCTATCTACACCCAACGTTCCCAATTCCCTGTTGTGTTTCTTTTTGTAAGCTCTAACGCTTTATAAAGATTGCTTTATGCCTTTTCTTCTTAGAGGTCTTGCAAAGAACAAAGAGGGAATTTACATATTTTTAATTAAATAAAACGTATTTTATTTTGCAATTACCATATGGGTCCACTGGGATCCTTTTTATCTAAGGGCAATGTGTATAAGAGACATTACAGGATCTAGGTGATCTTATTTTTCTTATATCTTGAGATACTTTACTATGTTATTATCCTGGGAATTATTGTTATTCAATTATTATTATCCTGACAATTCCATCATTCTTCCATTTAAAAATTATTTTCATCATTTTTGGCATCGTTGGGAACAACTGACAAGTAACCCAACTGTTAAGTAACAATTGCTCCCAACCATGCCAAAAATGATGAAAATAATTTTTATTCATTTAGTTTTTTTGAGATGGAGTCTCGCTCTGTTATCTAGGCTGGAGTGCATTGGCATGATTTCGGCTCACTGCAATCTCCGCCTCCCGGGTTCAAGGAATTTTTCCTGCCTGAGTCTCCCAGGTAGCTGGGACTACAGGCATGTGCCACCATGCCCTTCTAATTTTTTGTATTTTTTGTATTTTTTTTTTTTTTTTTTTTTTTTTACTAGAGAAGGGGTTTCACCATATTAGCCAAGATGGTCTCGATCTCCTGATCTCGTGATCCACCCACCTTGGCCTCCCAAAGTGCTGGGATTACAGGCGTGAGCCACCACACTCGGCCTGAAAAAACTTTTTAAATGGAAGAATGATGGAATTGCCTAGAAGGATGGTGTAATACTGAAGCAAATCATCATCCTTCCTTTTAAAAAAAAATTAAATTGTTTTTTAAACTTTTTGTGAGTATCTACTAAGTGTATATATTTAGGCAGCACATGAGATGTTTTGATACAAGCATGCAATGCAAAATAAGCACGTCATGAAGAATGGGGTACCCATCCACTCAAGCATTTATCCTTTGAGTTACAAATAATCCAATGACATTCTTTATTTTAAAATATACAATGAAGTTATTATTGACTATAGTCACCCTGTTATGCTATCAAATAATAGGTCTTATTCATTCTTTCTAAATTTTTGGACCGATGAACCATCCCCAACTCCCTCCCAATTACCCTTCCCAGCCTCTGGTAAACATCCTTCTGCTCTCTATGTCCATGAGTTCAATTGATTTGATTTTTAGGTCCTACAGAGAAGTAAGAACATTCGATGTCTTTCTGTGCCTGGCTTATTTCACTTAACATGATGATCTCCAGTTCCACCCATGTTGTTGCAAATGACTGGCTCTCATGCTTTTGGTGGCTGAATAGTACTCCATTGTGCACGCATATCATATTTTCTTTATGCATTCATCAGTCGATGGACACAGGTTGCTTCCAAATCTTAGCTATCTTAAATGGTACTGCAACAGACATGGAGTGAGGACACGTCTTTGTTATACTGAGTTCCTATATTTTGGGTTTATACCCAGCAGTGGGATTGCTGGATCATCTGGTAACTCAATTTTTAGTTTTTTTGAGGAGTCTCCAAACTGTTCCTTTCATTTTCTTATTACCCAAAGAATGACACACCATCTCTCAGGAAGGTACAAAAGAAGACAGGAGACACCATCTTTGTAGGCTGCTTTTTGCCTTCACTGAACACACTTGACATATCAGAATTTTTCATTTTCCACCCGTAAAGGCAAAGAAAATAAAATGGACAGAAAAAGACATTCCATATTATTAGATGAACCAGAAAATGAAATGAAGAAACAGGGAGTGGCACCGTAGACATGAATAATGATGGTAAAATATATCCTTAAAGTGAAATCTCACGCTCTCAGGCCTCAGATGACACCACCCTAAGTGAGTGTCCTCAAACTTAAGAATCAATGCGTGGGGGGGGCGGAGCAAGATGGCCGAATAGGAACAGCTCCAGTCTCCAACTCCCAGCGCGAGCGACACAGAAGACCGGTGATTTCTGCATCTTCAGCTGAGGTACTGGGGTCATCTCACTAGGGAGTGCCGGACAATTGGTGCTGGTCAGTTGCTGCAGCCTGACCAGCGAGAGCTGAAGCAGGGTGAGGCATCGCCTCACCTGGGAAGAGCAAGGGGGAAGGGTATCCCTTTTCCTAGCCAGGGGAACTGAGACACACAACACCTGGAAAATCGGGTAACTCCCACCCCAATACCGCGCTCTAAGCTAACGGGCACACCAGAAGAATATATCCCTCACCTGGCCGGGAGGGTCCCACGCCCACGGAGCCTCCCTCATTGTTAACACAGCAGTCTGTGGAGATCTAACCGCAAGGCAGCAGCCAGGCTGAGGGAGGGGCGCCCGCCATTGCTGAGGCTTAAGTAGGTAAACAAAGCCACTGGGAAGCTGGAACTGGGTGGAGCTCACAGCAGCTCAAGGAAACCTGCCTGTCTCTATAGACTCCACCTCTGGGGGCAGGGCTCAGCTAAGAAAACAACAGGGGAAGGAGCAGAGGCCTGAGCAGACGCGAACAACTCTGTCTGACAGCTTTGAAGAGAGCAGTGGATCTCCCAACACGGAGGTTGAGATCTGAGAACGGACAGACTGCCTGCTCAAGTGGGTCACTGACCCCTGAGTAGCCTCACTGGGAGACATCCCCCACTAGGGGCAGTCTGACACCCCACACCTCACAGGGTGGAGTACACCCCTGAGAGGAAGCTTCCAAAGTAAGAATCAGACAGGTACACTCGCTGTTCAGCAATATTCTATCTTCTGCAACCTCTGCTGCTGATACCCAGGCAAACAGGGTCTGGAGTGGACCTCAAGCAATCTCCAACAAACCTATAGCTGAGGGTCCTGACTGTCAGAAGGAAAACTATCAAACAGGAAGGACACCTATACCAAAATCCCATCAGTACGTCACCATCATCAAAGACCAGAGACAGATAAAACCACAAAGATGGGGAAAAAGCAGGTCAGAAAAGCTGGAAATTAAAAAATAAGAGCGCATCTCCCCCTGCAAAGGGGCGCAGCCCATCGCCAGCAACGGATCGAAGTTGGTCAGAGAATGACTTTGACGAGATGAGAGAAGAAGGCTTTAGTCCATCAAACTTCTCAGAGCTAAAGGAGGAATTACGTACCCAGCGCAAAGAAACTAAAGATCTTGAAAAAAGAGTGGAAGAATTGACAGCTAGACTAATTAATGCAGAGAAGGTCATAAACGAAATGACAGAGATGAAAACCATGACACAAGAAATACGTGACAAATGCACAAGCTTCAGTAACCGACTCGATCAACTGGAAGAAAGAGTATCAGCGATTGAGGATCAAATGAATGAAATGAAGCGAGAAGAGAAACCAAAAGAAAAAAGAAGAAAAAGAAATGAACAAAGCCTGCAAGAAGTATGGGATTATGTAAAAAGACCAAATCTACGTCTGATTGGGGTGCCTGAAAGTGAGGGGGAAAATGGAACCAAGTTGGAAAACACTCTGCAGGATATCATCCAGGAGAACTTCCCCAACCTAGTAGGGCAGGCCAACATTCAAATTCAGGAAATACAGAGAACGCCAAAAAGATACTCCTCCAGAAGAGCAACTCCAAGACACATAATTGCCAGATTCACCAAAGTTGAAATGAAGGAAAAAATCTTAAGGGCAGCCAGAGAGAAAGGTCGGGTTACCCACAAAGGGAAGCCCATCAGACTAACAGCAGATCTCTCGGCAGAAACTCTACAAGCCAGAAGAGAGTGGGGGCCAATATTCAACGTTCTTAAAGAAAAGAATTTTCTTTTTTTTTTTTTTTTTTTTTTTTTTTTTTTTTTTTTTTTTATTATACTTTAAGTTCTAGGGTACATGTGCATAACGTGCAGGTTTGTTACATATGTATACTTATGCCATGTTGGTGTGCTGCACCCATCAACTCGTCAGCACCCATCAATTCATCATTTATATCTTGTATAACTCCCCAATGCAAGCCCTCCCTCCTCCCCCCTCCCCCCTCCCCATGATAGGCCCCAGTGCGTGATGTTCCCCTTCCCGAGTCCAAGTGATCTCATTGTTCAGTTCCCACCTATGAGTGAGAACATGCGGTGTTTGGTTTTCTGTTCTTGTGATAGTTGGCTAAGAATGATGGTTTCCAGCTGCATCCATGTCCCTACAAAGGACGCAAACTCATCCTTTTTTATGGCTGCATAGTATTCCATGGTGTATATGTGCCACATTTTCTTAATCCAGTCTGTCACAGATGGACATTTGGGTTGATTCCAAGTCTTTGCTATTGTGAATAGTGCCGCAATAAACATACGTGTACATGTGTCTTTGTAGTAGAATAATTTATAATCCTTTGGGTAAATACCCAGTAGTGGGATGGCTGGGTCATAAGGTACATCTAGTTCTAGATCCTTGAGGAATTGCCATACTGTTTTCCATAATGGTTGAACTAGTTTACAATCCCACCAACAGTGTAAAAGTGTTCCTATTTCTCCACATCCTCTCCAACACCTGTTGTTTCCTGACTTCTTAATGATTGCCATTCTAACTGGTGTGAGATGGTATCTCATTGTGGTTTTGATTTGCATTTCTCTGATGGCGAGTGATGATGAGCATTTTTTCATGTGTCTGTTGGCTGTATGAATATCTTCTTTTGAGAAATGTCTGTTCATATCCTTTCCCCACTTTTTGATGGGGTTGTTTGTTTTTTTCTCGTATATTTGTTTGAGTTCTTTGTAGATTCTGGATATTAGTCCTTTGTCAGATGAGTAGGTTGCAAAAATTTTCTCCCATTCTGTAGGTTGCCTGTTCACTCTGATGGTAGTTTCTTTTGCTGTGCAAAAGCTCTTTAGTTTAATGAGATCCCATTTGTCAATGTTTGCTTTTGCTGCCGTTGCTTTTGGTGTTTTAGACATGAAGTCCTTGCCCATGCCTATGTCCTGAATGGTACTACCTAGATTTTCTTCTAGGGTTTTTATGGTATTAGGTCTAACATTTAAGTCTCTAATCCATCTTGAATTAATCTTCGTATAAGGGGTAAGGAAAGGATCCAGTTTCAGCTTTCTACTTATGGCTAGCCAATTTTCCCAGCACCATTTATTAAATAGGGAATCCTTTCCCCATTTCTTGTTTCTCTCAGGTTTGTCAAAGATCAGATGGCTGTAGATGTGTGGTATTATTTCTGAGGACTCTGTTCTGTTCCATTGATCTATATCTCTGTTTTGGTACCAGTACCATGCTGTTTTGGTGACTGTAGCCTTGTAGTATAGTTTGAAGTCAGGTAGCGTGACGCCTCCAGCTTTGTCCTTTTGACTTAGGATTTTCTTGGCAATGCGGGCCCTTTTTTGGTTCCATATGAACTTTTAAAGCAGTTTTTTCCAATTCTGTGAAGAAACTCATTGGTAGCTTGATGGGGATGGCATTGAATCTATAAATAACCTTGGGGAGTATGGCCATTTTCACGATATTGATTCTTCCTATCCATGAGCATGGTATGTTCTTCCATTTGTTTGTGTCCTCTTTGATTTCACTGAGCAGTGGTTTGTAGTTCTCCTTGAAGAGGTCCTTTACATCCCTTGTAAGCTGGATTCCTAGGTATTTTATTCTCTTTGAAGCAATTGTGAATGGAAGTTCATTCCTGATTTGGCTCTCTGCTTGTCTGTTACTGGTGTATAAGAATGCTTGTGATTTTTGCACATTAATTTTGTATCCTGAGACTTTGCTGAAGTTGCTTATCAGCTTAAGGAGATTTTGGGCTGAGACAATGGGGTTTTCTAAATATACAATCATGTCATCTGCAAACAGGGACAATTTGACTTCTTCCTTTCCTAACTGAATACCCTTGATTTCTTTCTCTTGCCTGATTGCCCTAGCCAGAACTTCCAACACTATGTTGAATAGGAGTGGTGAGAGAGGGCATCCCTGTCTTGTGCCAGTTTTCAAAGGGAATTTTTCCAGTTTTTGCCCATTCAGTATGATATTAGCTGTGGGTTTGTCATAAATAGCTCTTATTATTTTGAGGTACGTTCCATCAATACCGAATTTATTGAGCGTTTTTAGCATGAAGGGCTGTTGAATTTTGTCAAAAGCCTTTTCTGCATCTATTGAGACAATCATGTGGTTCTTGTCTTTGGTTCTGTTTATATGCTGGATTACGTTTATTGATTTGCGAATGTTGAACCAGCCTTGCATCCCAGGGATGAAGCCCACTTGATCATGGTGGATAAGCTTTTTGATGTGCTGCTGAATCCGGTTTGCCAGTATTTTATTGAGAATTTTTGCATCAATGTTCATCAGGGATATTGGTCTAAAATTCTCTTTTTTTGATGTGTCTCTGCCAGGCTTTGGTATCAGGATGATGTTGGCCTCATAAAATGAGTTAGGGAGGATTCCCTCTTTTTCTATTGATTGGAATAGTTTCAGAAGGAATGGTACCAGCTCCTCCTTGTACCTCTGGTAGAATTCAGCTGTGAATCCATCTGGTCCTGGACTTTTTTTGGTGGGTAGGCTATTAATTGTTGCCTCAATTTCAGAGCCTGCTATTGGTCTATTCAGGGATTCAACTTCTTCCTGGTTTAGCCTTGGGAGAGTGTAAGTGTCCAGGAATTTATCCATTTCTTCTAGATTTTCTAGTTGATTTGCGTAGAGGCGTTTATAGTATTCTCTGATGGTAGTTTGTATTTCTGTGGGGTCAGTGGTGATATCCCCTTTATCATTTTTTATTGCATCTATTTGATTCCTCTCTCTTTTCTTCTTTATTAGCCTTGCTAGCGGTCTGTCAATTTTGTTGATCTTTTCAAAAAACCAACTCCTGGATTCATTGATTTTTTGGAGGGTTTTTTGTGTCTCTATCTCCTTCAGTTCGGCTCTGATCTTAGTTATTTCTTGCCTTCTGCTAGCTTTTGAATGTGTTTGCTCTTGCCTCTCTAGTTCTTTTAATTGTGATGTTAGAGTGTCAATTTTAGATCTTTCCTGCTTTCTCTTGTGGGCATTTAGTGCTATAAATTTCCCTCTACACACTGCTTTAAATGTGTCCCAGAGATTCTGGTATGTTGTATCTTTGTTCTCATTGGTTTCAAAGAACATCTTTATTTCCGCTTTCATTTCGTTATGTACCCAGTAGTCATTCAGGAGCAGGTTGTTCAGTTTCCATGTAGTTGAGCGGTTTTGATTGAGTTTCTTAGTCCTGAGTTCTAGTTTGATTGCACTGTGGTCTGAGAGACAGTTTGTTATAATTTCTGTTCTTTTACATTTGCTGAGGAGTGCTTTACTTCCAATTATGTGGTCAATTTTGGAATAAGTGCGATGTGGTGCTGAGAAGAATGTATATTCTGTTGATTTGGGGTGGAGAGTTCTATAGATGTCTATTAGGTCCGCTTGGTGCAGAGATGAGTTCAATTCCTGGATATCCTTGTTAACTTTCTGTCTCGTTGATCTGTCTAATGTTGACAGCGGAGTGTTGAAGTCTCCCATTATTATTGTATGGGAGTCTAAGTCTGTTTGTAAGTCTCTAAGGACTTGCTTTATGAATCTGGGTGCTCCTGTATTGGGTGCATATATATTTAGGAGAGTTAGCTCTTCCTGTTGAATTGATCCCTTTACCATTATGTAATGGCCTTCTTTGTCTCTTTTGATCTTTGATGGTTTAAAGTCTGTTTTATCAGAGACAAGGATTGCAACCCCTGCTTTTTTTTGTTCTCCATTTGCTTGGTAGATCTTCCTCCATCCCTTTATTTTGAGCCTATGTATGTCTCTGCATGTGAGATGGGTCTCCTGAATACAGCAGACTGATGGGTCTTGACTCTTTATCCAGTTTGCCAGTCTGTGTCTTTTAATTGGAGCATTTAGTCCATTAACATTTAAGGTTAATATTGTTATGTGTGAACTTGATCCTGCCATTATGATATTAACTGGTTATTTTGCTCGTTAGTCGATGCAGTTTCTTCCTAGCCTCGATGGTCTTTACATTTTGGCATGTTTTTGTGATGGCTGGTACCGGTTGTTCCTTTCCATGTTCAGGGCTTCCTTCAGGGTCTCTTGTAAGGCAGGCCTGGTGGTGACAAAATCTCTAAGCATTTGCTTATCTGTAAAGGATTTTATTTCTCCTTCACTTATGAAACTTAGTTTGGCTGGATATGAAATTCTGGGTTTAAAATTCTTTTCTTTAAGAACGTTGAATATTGGCCCCCACTCTCTTCTGGCTTGTAGAGTTTCTGCCGAGAGATCTGCTGTTAGTCTGATGGGCTTCCCTTTGTGGGTTACCCGACCTTTCTCTCTGGCTGCCCTTAAGATTTTTTCCTTCATTTCAACTTTGGTGAATCTGGCAATGATGTGTCTTGGAGTTGCTCTTCTGGAGGAGTATCTTTGTGGCGTTCTCTGTATTTCCTGAATTTGAATGTTGTCCTGCCCTACTAGGTTGGGGAAGTTCTCCTGGATGATATCCTGAAGAGTGTTTTCCAACTTGGTTCCATTTTCGCCCTCACTTTCAGGCACCCCAATCAGACGTAGATTTGGTCTTTTTACGTAATCCCATACTTCTTGCAGGCTTTGCTCATTTCTTTTTCTTCTTTTTTCTTTTGGTTTCTCTTCTCGCTTCATTTCATTCATTTGATCTTCAATCGCTGATACTCTTTCTTCCAGTTGATCGAGTCGGTTACTGAAGCTTGTGCATTTGTCACGTATTTCTCGTGTCATGGTTTTCATCTCTGTCATTTCGTTTATGATCTTCTCTGCATTAATTAGTCTAGCTGTCAATTCTTCCACTCTTTTTTCAAGATTTTTAGTTTCTTTGCGCTGGGTACGTAATTCCTCCTTTAGCTCTGATAAGTTTGATGGACTGAAGCCTTCTTCTCTCCTCTCGTCCAAGTCATTCTCTGACCAGCTTTGATCCGTTGCTGGCGATGGGCTGCGCTCCTTCGCAGGGGGAGATGCGCTCTTATTTTTTGAATTTCCAGCTTTTCTGCCCTGCTTCTTCCCCATCTTTGTGGTTTTATCTGTCTCTGGTCTTTGATGGTGGTGACGTACTGATGGGGTTTTGGTATAGGTGTCCTTCCTGTTTGATAGTTTTCCTTCTGACAGTCAGAAGGACTGTCTGTTTGTCTGTTGGAGATTGCTTGAGGTCCACTTCAGACCCTGTTTGCCTGGGTATCAGCAGCAGAGGTTGCCGAAGATAGAATATTGCTGAACAGCGAGTGTACCTGTCTGATTCTTCCTTTGGAAGTTTCCTCTCAGGGGTGTACTCCACCCTGTGAGGTGTGGGGTGTCAGACTGCCCCTAGTGGTGGATTTCTCCCAGCTAGGCTACTCAGCGGTCAGGGACACACCTGAGCAGGCAGTCTGTCCGTTCTCAGATCTCAACCTCCGCGTTGGGAGATCCACGGCTCTCCCCAAAGCTGTCAGACAGAGTCGTTCGCGTCTACACCGGCTCCCGCTACTTCCCCTGTTGGTCTTCAGCTATGCGCTGTCCCCAGAGGTGGAGACTACAGAGACAGGCAGGCTTCCTTGAGCTGCTGTGAGCTCCACCCAGTTCGAGCTTCCCAGCGGCTTTGTTTACCTACTTAAGCCTCAGCAATGGCGGGCGCCCCTCCCCCAGCCTCGCTGCTGCCTTGCGGATAGATCGCGGCAGACTGCTGTGTTAGCAGTGAGGGAGGCTTCGTGGGCGTGGGACCCTCCCGGCCAGGATTGGGATATATTCTCCTGGTGTGCCTGTATGCTTACAGGGCAGTATTGGGGTGGGAGTTACCCGATTTTCCAGGTGTTGTGTGTCTCAGTTCCCCTGGCTAGGAAAACGGATCCCCTTCCCCCTTGCGCTTCCAGGTGAGGCGATGCCTCGCCCTGCTTCAGCTCTCGCTGGTCAGGCTGCAGCAGCTGACCAGCACCGATTGTCCGGCACTCCCTAGTGAGATGACCCCAGTACCTCAGTTGAAAATGCAGAAATCACCGGTCTTCTGTGTCGCTCGCGCTGGGAGTTGGAGACTGGAGCTGCTCCTATTCGGCCATCTTGCTCCGCCCCCCCAAGAAAAGAATTTTCAACCCAGAATTTCATATCCAGCCAAACTAAGTTTCATAAGTGAAGGAGAAATAAAATCCTTTACAGATAAGCAAATGCTTAGAGATTTTGTCACCACCAGGCCTGCCTTACAAGAGACCCTGAAGGAAGCCCTAAACATGGAAAGGAACAACCGGTACCAGCCATTGCAAAAACATGCCAAAATGTAAAGACCATCAAGGCTAGGAAGAAACTGCATCAACTAACGAGCAAAATAACCAGTTAATATCATAATGGCAGGATCAAGTTCACACATAACAATATTAACCTTAAATGTTAATGGACTAAATGCTCCAATTAAAAGACACAGACTGGCAAACTGGATAAAGAGTCAAGACCCATCAGTCTGCTGTATTCAGGAGACCCATCTCACATGCAGAGACATACATAGGCTCAAAATAAAGGGATGGAGGAAGATCTACCAAGCAAATGGAAAACAAAAAAAAGCAGGGGTTGCAATCCTAGTCTCTGATAAAACAGACTTTAAACCATCAAAGATCAAAAGAGACAAAGAAGGCCATTACATAATGGTAAAGGGATCAATTCAACAGGAAGAGCTAACTCTCCTAAATATATATGCACCCAATACAGGAGCACCCAGATTCATAAAGCAAGTCCTTAGAGACTTACAAAGAGACTTAGACTCCCATACAATAATAATGGGAGACTTCAACACTCCACTGTCAACATTAGACAGATCAACGAGACAGAAAGTTAACAAGGATATCCAGGAATTGAACTCATCTCTGCACCAAGCGGACCTAATAGACATCTATAGAACTCTCCACCCCAAATCAACAGAATATACATTCTTCTCAGCACCACATCGCACTTATTCCAAAATTGACCACATAATTGGAAGTAAAGCACTCCTCAGCAAATGTAAAAGAACAGAAATTATAACAAACTGTCTCTCAGACCACAGTGCAATCAAACTAGAACTCAGGACTAAGAAACTCAATCAAAACCGCTCAACTACATGGAAACTGAACAACCTGCTCCTGAATGACTACTGGGTACATAACGAAATGAAGGCAGAAATAAAGATGTTCTTTGAAACCAATGAGAACAAAGATACAACATACCAGAATCTCTGGGACACATTTAAAGCAGTGTGTAGAGGGAAATTTATAGCACTAAATGCCCACAAGAGAAAGCAGGAAAGATCTAAAATTGACACTCTAACATCACAATTAAAAGAACTAGAGAGGCAAGAGCAAACACATTCAAAAGCTAGCAGAAGGCAAGAAATAACTAAGATCAGAGCAGAACTGAAGGAGATAGAGACACAAAAAACCCTCCAAAAAATCAATGAATCCAGGAGTTGGTTTTTTGAAAAGATCAACAAAATTGACAGACCGCTAGCAAGACTAACAAAGAAGAAAAGAGAGAGGAATCAAATAGATGCAATAAAAAATGATAAAGGGGGTATCACCACCGACCCCACAGAAATACAAACAACCATCAGAGAATACTATAAACGCCTCTACACAAATCAACTAGAAAATCTAGAAGAAATGGATAATTTCCTGGACACTTACACTCTCCCAAGACTAAACCAGGAAGAAGTTGAATCCCTGAATGGACCAATAGCAGGCTCTGAAATTGAGGCAACAATTAATAGCCTACCCACCAAAAAAAGTCCAGGACCAGATGGATTCACAGCTGAATTCTACCAGAGGTACAAGGAGGAGCTGGTACCATTCCTTCTGAAGCTATTCCAATCAATAGAAAAAGAGGGAATCCTCCCTAACTCATTTTATGAGGCCAACATCATCCTGATACCAAAGCCTGGCAGAGACACAACAAAAAAAAGAGAATTTTAGACCAATATCCCTGATGAACATCGATGCAAAAATCCTCATTAAAATACTGGCAAACCGGATTCAGCAGCACATCAAAAAGCTTATCCACCATGATCAAGTGGGCTTCATCCCTGGGATGCAAGGCTGGTTCAACATTCGCAAATCAATAAACATAATCCAGCATGTAAACAGAACCAAAGTCAAGAACCACATGACTATCTCAATAGATGCAGAAAAGGCTTTTGACAAAATTCAACAGCCCTTCATGCTAAAAACGCTCAATAAATTCGGTATTGATGGAACGTACCTCAAAATAATAAGAGCTATTTATGACAAACCCACAGCTAATATCATACTGAATGGGCAAAAACTGGAAAAATTCCCTTTGAAAACTGGTACAAGACAGGGATGCCCTCTCTCACCACTCCTATTCAACATAGTGTTGGAAGTCCTGGCTAGGGCAATCAGGCAAGAGAAAGAAATCAAGCGTATTCAGTTAGGAAAAGAAGAAGTCAAATTGTCCCTGTTTGCAGATGACATGATTGTATATTTAGAAAACCCCATTGTCTCAGCCCAAAATCTCCTTAAGCTGATAAGCAACTTCAGCAAAGTCCCAGGATACAAAATTAATGTGCAAAAATCACAAGCATTCTTATACACCAGTAACAGACAAGCAGAGAGCCAAGTCAGGAATGAACTTCCATTCACAATTGCTTCAAAGAGAATAAAATACCTAGGAATCCAACTTACAAGGGATGTCAAGGACCTCTTCAAGGAGAACTACAAACCACTGCTCAGTGAAATCAAAGAGGACACAAACAAATGGAAGAACATACCATGCTCATGGATACGAAGAATCAATATCGTGAAAATGGCCATACTCCCCAAGGTTATTTATAGATTCAATGCCATCCCCATCAAGCTACCAATGAGTTTCTTCACAGAATTGAAAAAAACTGCTTTAAAGTTTATATGGAACCAAAAAAGAGCCCGCATTGCCAAGACAATCCTAAGCCAAAAGGACAAAGCTGGAGGTGTCACGCTACCTGACTTCAAACTATACTACAAGGCTACAGTAACCAAAACAGCATGGTACTGGTACCAAAACAGAGATATAGACCAATGGAACAGAACAGAGTCCTCAGAAATAATACCACACATCTACAGCCATCTGATCTTTGACAAACCTGAGAGAAACAAGAAATGGGGAAAGGATTCCCTATTTAATAAATGGTGCTGGGAAAATTGGCTAGCCATAAGTAGAAAGCTGAAACTGGATCCTTTCCTTACTCCTTATATGAAGATTAATTCAAGATGGATTAGAGACTTAAATGTTAGACCTAATACCATAAAAACCCTAGAAGAAAATCTAGGTAGTACCATTCAGGACATAGGCATGGGCAAGGACTTCATGTCTAAAACACCAAAAGCAACGGCAGCAAAAGCCAAAATTGACAAATGGGATCTAATTAAACTAAAGAGCTTCTGCACAGCAAAAGAAACTACCATCAGAGTGAACAGGCAACCTACAGAATGGGAGAAAATTTTTGCAATCTACTCATCTGACAAAGGGCTAATATCCAGAATCTACAAAGAACTCAAACAAATATACAAGAAAAAAACAACCCCATCAAAAAGTGGGCAAAGGATATGAACAGACATTTCTCAAAAGAAGACATTCATACAGCCAACAGACACATGAGAAAATGCTCATCATCACTCGCCATCAGAGAAATGCAAATCAAAACCACAATGAGATACCATCTCACACCAGTTAGAATGGCAATCATTAAGAAGTCAGGAAACAACAGTTGTTGGAGAGGATGTGGAGAAATAGGAACACTTTTACACTGTTGGTGGGATTGTAAACTAGTTCAACCATTATGGAAAACAGTATGGCAATTCCTCAAGGATCTAGAACTAGATGTACCATATGACCCAGCCATCCCACTACTGGGTATATACCCAAAGGATTATAAATTATTCTACTACAAAGACACATGCACACGTATGTTTATTGCGGCACTATTCACAATAGCAAAGACTTGGAATCAACCCAAATGTCCATCTGTGACAGACTGGATGAAGAAAATGTGGCACATATACACCATGGAATACTATGCAGCCATAAAAAAGGATGAGTTTGCGTCCTTTGTAGGGACATGGATGCAGCTGGAAACCATCATTCTTAGCAAACTATCACAAGAAGAGAAAACCAAACACCGCATGTTCTCACTCATAGGTGGGAACTGAACAATGAGATCACTTGGACTCGGGAAGGGGAACATCACACACCGGGGCCTATCATGGGGAGGGGGGAGGGGGGAGGGATTGCACTGGGGAGTTATACATGATATAAATGATGAATTGATGGGTGCTGACGAGTTGATGGGTGCAGCACACCAACATGGCACAAATATACATATGTAACAAACCTGCACGTTATGCACATGTACCCTAGAACTTAAAGTATAATAAAAAAAAAAAAAAAAAAAAGAATCGATGGGTGAACCATGTCTTTTTAAGAACAAAAAGGAAATGTAACATTTTTGCCCTGTTAATCAACAGAAAGGACTTCATCATGCAATAATTTGTGACAAGAACCTGGAACATCTCCTTTTGTTAAAAGGACATGTGGCCCGGGCGCAGTGGCTCACGCCTGTAATCACAGCACTTTGAGAGGCCAAAGCGGGTGGATCACCTGATGTCAGGAGTTCGAGACCAGCCTAACCAACATGGTGAAACTATCTCTACTAAAAATTAAAAAAAAAAAAAATTAGCTGGACATTGTGGCACACGTCTATAATCCCAGCTACTTGGGAGGCTGAGGCAGGAGAGTCACTTGAACCCAGGAGGCAGAGGTTGCAGTGAGCTGAGATTGCACCATTGCACTCCAGCCTGGGCAACAAGAGCAAAACTCTGTCTCCAAAAACAAAGGACACGTTACTGCAGTGTTTCAGTTTTTAACTATGTTTGTGGCTCAAAATTTATTTGATGCAAAAAGGTCAGCTATGTTTGCATTCTCATTAAAATTTTTAGTAAAGTTGTTTTTTACTATACATTTACTCTCACTTCTGTAAAGTATTCACAGGATGACTTACGATATGAAAGTAAATTAATAATCCATTGGACGTGGATGGTAAATCGTGATGACCGTTTGTCCTGGAGTCCTGAGAACTGAGGTCCAGGCAGGGTCCTGTCTACCTTCTAAAACTTTCTCTTGCTGTTCCAGTCCACCCAGAACTTTCTCTTCCCTGAATTATTATTCCAAGAACTTCCACCAAAACAGTTTGGACGTTAATGGAGGTTAGTACTCGCTTGGTTTCTTACCTAACTCGAATCATAAAGCTCTTTGAGGCAAAGACATTCATCCAACAAACATTCAAGTGCTGACGGGGACTGTGGCTGGCCATGGGGACGCAACAGTAGGCAAATTAGACCTCATCCCTGCCCTCATGGCATTTACCCAGGACCTCGGCTGTGCCAGTGCCAGAACTAGATCAAAGGAGAGTGCAATTGAAAGGCTCAGAGCTTCAGTGTAGACAGACCTGGGTTTGAATTCTGCCATCACCACTTCCCATCTGTGGGACCTTGGGAAAACGCCTTCACCTCTCTAAACTATGTTCTCTTTTATTTGAGAAGTCAAGATCCTATTTCCTTTCTTGAAAAGATGAGTATTAATTTGCTAGGATTGCCGTCGCAGAATGCTACAGACTGGGTGGCTTAAACAACTGATATTTATTTTCTTACCATTCAGGAGGCAGGAGGTCCAAGATCAAGGTGGCAGCAGGTTTGGTTGTTCCTACGGTCTCTCTCTTGGACTTGCAGGCAACCACCTTCTTGCTGTGTCCTCATGGCCCGCCCTCTGTGTGTGTGTCTCTTTCTCTTCGTGTTTTATGCCACCAGTCATCATGGACTAGGGTGCACCTACATGACTGTTTTTTTTTTACCTTAATTGCCTCTTCAAAGGCCCTAACTCCAAACACAGTCACACTAGGGATTAGGGCTTCAACATGTGAGTTTAAGGTAGACACAATTCTGTCCATAACAGAGTGTTATCAAGATTAAAACATATACATTTTTTTTTTTAAGAGACAGTCTGACTCTGTTGCCTGGACAGGAGTGCAATAGTGCAATCATATCTCACTGCAGCCTCAACCTCCTGGGCTCAAGCAATCCTCCCCAGCCTCCCAAGTAGCTTAGAGACTACAGGCACACATCACCACACTTGACTACTTTTCTCATTTTTTGTAGAGACAGGGGTCTCACTTTGTTGCCCAGGCTGGTTTCAAACTCCTGGCCTCAAGTGATTCTCCCACCTCAACTTCCCAAAGTGCTGGGATTATAGGCGTGAGCCACAGCATCCTGCCAGAGCATATGCCTTATGTATATATCTGGTATTCCACAGATGCTCAATATAAAAGTTATCTAATTGTCAGTTAAGGTATTTTGACACTCAAGTCAATATCCTTTTGGCAGAACTCTTTAAACAAGTTGATATGGTTTGGCTGTGTCCCCACCCAAATCTCATCTTGAATTGTAGCTCCCATAATTTCCACGTGTTGTGGGAGAGAACCAGTGGGAGGTAATTGAATCATAAGGGCGGGTCTTTCTCATGTCGTTCTCATGATAGTGAATAAGTCTGATGGTTTTATAAAGGGGAGTTCCCCTGCACACACTCTCTTATCTGCACCATGTAAGACGAGACTTTGCTCCTCATTCACCTTCAGCCATGGTTGTGAGGCCTCCCTGGCCATGTGGAACTGTGAGTTCATTAAATCTCTTTCCTTTATAAATTAGTCAGTGGGTAATTTATAAATTACGCAGTCAGTGCTTAATAAATGATGTATCCTTGGACATGCCTAGTACAGTGGTGAGCATGTAATAAGTAATCAGGGCACATTCGATGATTGACTTTATCAGGGAACTGGGCTGTTTTCACACACAGGCTTTAAGGAATAGGAGAGAAAGTACCACATCTGAGGTCTGAAGAACTGAATTCAAGTGTAGATTCTGTTCCTTAGCAGCACATGAGCTTGAGATATTACTTCATCTAAAACCCATTTCCTCACTTGTCAGATGAGAATGATAGCACCTCTTCTGCACAGTTGCTTTGAAGCCTAAGTGAGATAATGTCTGTGAAATCATCTCTCCTGGCACATAGTAGGAGATCAGTACATATTAGCTGAGTTTATCAGGGTTTATCTGACTGTGCATCTCTAGGGAGGTAAATAACACTGTCATGCCCCCACCAGCATTTTCATACAGGTAAAACTGGGTTCAAATGAACACAGAGATAAGTGTGACATGGAAACATGCAATGGATATGTCCCAGGAAGACAACATAGGAAAGGATTAGAATAGGCACACTGGTCCCAATCTTGAAGTCCTGGGGTGTTCAGCCTTCCAGATTTTTCCACCACCCAAGGGACTCCCCTTCTACCTGCCCTCTGTCCCCACTCCCCTCTCCACACACATAAACATCGGCAGGAATATCTGTTTATGGGGCCCTTTCCTTAACCCACCCTCCTCTTTTGCCAGTGGGATAAAGGGTGAGGGGTAAGAGATTCTCCTCTGGCCATTCAGATTCTCTCTTTTGGGTTGATTTTAGATTTGGGGCAAAGAAAGTGCAAGGTAATTCCAGAACACACTGTGCCAGAAAACAGTGTTCCAAAACTAATGGGGTCAGGCCGGAGCACAGAAGCCATGGGCCAAATTTGGGGCAATGTGAACATCAGAAAAGAATTACAGTAAGTGTTTGTGGTACCTTGATTATTTTTTTTAAGATCTATACATCCGGCCGGGCGCGGTGGCTCAAGCCTGTAATCCCAGCACTTTGGGAGGCCGAGACGGGCGGATCATGAGGTCAGGAGATCGAGACCATCCTGGCTAATACGGTGAAACCCCGTCTCTACTAAAAAATACAAAAAACTAGCCGGGCGAGTTGGTGGGCGCCTGTAGTCCCAGCTACTCGGGAGGCTGAGGCAGGAGAATGGCGTAAACCCGGGAGGCAGAGCTTGCAGTGAGCCGAGATCCGGCCACTGCACTCCAGCCCGTGCGACAGAGCAAGACTCCGTCTCAAAAAAAAAAAAAAAAAAAAAAAAAAGATCTATACATCCACAGTGCGCCTAAAGAGAAAGAATGAGAGAAGCAAAATGGGGAAAAGCTCTTCTTTACAAGAAAACTATGAATAAATGAGGATGGACCCATAGAAAATTATCATTGTGCAATCCCCAACATAATCACTGATTCCAGCAAGAATCATCAAAAAATATATTGGATAAAGAGTTATAGAGAAACAGAATAATCACACAGTCTCAAGGTTATCACCTCACAGATTTCTTGTTGACTAGAAAGGCAAAATTATCATTACAATGGAAGACTGTTCAGTTACTGTATCAACTAATTAATCAAATTTAGTTTCCTCCTAATGAATCTAATCATGAAGAAACACCAGACAAATCCAGAATGGGGACATTCCAAAAGACACCTGGCCAGAACACTCCAAAAAGTCAATGTCAAGAAACAGAAGAAGTGCTACTGTGCTCCAGCCTGGGCACCACAGCAAGCGAGACTTTGCCTCTAAATTAAAAAAAATAAAAAGACCAAAAAATGTAATATATAAGCTTAACTGGATTATTTTCTTCTTTTTTTTTTTTGTTTTTTTTTCATTTCTTTCTTGAGACAGAGTCTCACTCTGTCATCCAGGCTGGAATGCAGGGGCACAATCTCAGCTCACTGCAACCTCCGCCTTCCGGGTTGAAGCCATTCTCCTGCCTCAGCCTCCCTAGTAGTTGGGACTACAGGATCACTTGAACCCAGGAGGCAGAGGTTGCAGTGAGTTGAAATTGTTTTCATTTTTATAGTTTTTTGTATAGTCTGAAATTGTTTTTACACTGAGCACGTATTCCTCGTATAATCAGAAAAATAAAAATAAAAACTCTCTTTTGTGGGGAAAATACCATTTCCTATTCCGCAAGCAAACTTTCCATCTCAGGAAATTATTGGAACAATTGTTTTGTGGTAGAATGTTTATTCATTCAGCAAATAGTTCAGTATAAAATATTGTATTGCTTGCAAAGACTCTAGATATGTAAGGTCCTCCCATCTAACCTTAAAATTTTTATCCCTACTTTACCATATATATAAGAACATAAAATAAAATCTTGACCAGGCACAGTGGCTCACACTTGTAATCCCAGCACTTTGGGAGGCCAAAGCAGGTGGATCACCTGAGGTCAGGAGTTTGAGACCAGCCTGACCAACAGTGAAATCCCATCTCTACTAAATACAAAAAATTAACCAGGCATAGTGGAGCATGCCTGTGATCCCAGCTACTTGGGAGGCTGAGGCAGGAGAATCACTTGAACCCAGGAGGTGGAGGTTGCAGTGAGCTAAGATTGTGCCATTGTATCCAGCCTGGGCAACAAGAGTGAAACTCTGAGAAGAAAGAAAGAGAGAGAGAAAGAGGAAGGAAGGAAGGAAAGAAGAGAGGGAGGGAGGGATGAAAAGGAGGAAAAATCACTACATCAATGCTTGCTTTCTTGTCTCCCACCAATCCACGTCTGTATTTATTTTATGCAGTATGATCATCTGACCTTCCTTTTACTACCCTCGTCTGAGTCTGTTGTTCATTAAGACCTTCCAGAACCTATTCACATTTGGGACATGCACTGCTTTGTGTAGGTACCAAATGCAGTTTTTAAGCTTCGAGGGCTCCGGTACGTTTCGGCTGGGATTCGGTCTCATTCTTGTTTGTGCCCAGCTCCTAGCATAGTGCCTGGCACTAACAGGCCCTCCATGCATGTGTGTCAAATGAATGAACACCAGTATGTACAGTTAGCTTAGGGGGAGGGGTGGCTTGGTCTTGTTTAGAGTATGCACATGCACAGAGCTATGGAATGCAAATAAGAACATTTCCACCCAAACCCTGAGCCCTGACTCAGGGCCCTCTGGTGCCTTCTGTCTCCAAGCAGCAGGGAATTCAAGCAGAAAATTCACTATTAATGGTTCAATAAAACATTCAGGTCCTGGATATGGCCCCAGGGGAAGCCTGCAGCAGCATGGAATACAGATGTGTTTCCCCAGGAGGGCGCCCCATGCTCATTTAGCCTTATCTGTCAGGAGGATAGGAGCCTGGACTCCTGGAGCCAGGACTGGGTACCTCTTCAACGCTGGGGCACAAAGCCACAGGGAAAGGTGCAGGGAAGTTTCAGCAGGTGCCTGTCAGTCACTCTGAAAAAGTTCCTCTCCTGGGGATTTGCAGCACTCAGTTTGTTATACAAGACACCAGAGGTTAATCACATACCTTATCCTCGGTGAAACAATTGTATTATCTCAACCGACCATGTGGCTTCACATTTTTTTAGGTGCTGTGTTCATGTGTTTCAGCGAGATACATTTGGCAAATAATTCTAACAGCGCCAGCTCACGTGGATGTTTGGTAAACGCTCTTTGATTGTAATGATGGCAGACAGAGCTGGAACGACCAGCTGTGTGTACATGTGTGCACGTGTGGGTGTGTGTGTTTCTGTGTCTCTATGTAGCCAGCAGAAGCCTAGGCAGGGTGGGGGAAGCCATGGGGGAGGAAGAAGGTTACAACAAGGTGTTCTGGCAATGTCTTTTAATTAATATCGAAAACCTGAACTTAGAAATCTTAGAGATCTATTATTCTATTTTGCAAAGGGCT
Source organism: Rhinopithecus roxellana (assembly GCF_007565055.1). Taxonomy (NCBI): domain Eukaryota; kingdom Metazoa; phylum Chordata; class Mammalia; order Primates; family Cercopithecidae; genus Rhinopithecus; species Rhinopithecus roxellana. Next base: position 136,094,142 of record NC_044557.1, on the reverse strand, counting down.
AAAACTATTTTCTTTCTCAAAAGAAAAAAAAAATCTGTCTCGTATCTTCCTTTTCTAGAACCACAAAATAGCTTTGGGAAGATAGTCATCTTGCGTGAACAAAAACACAATTTTATGAAATGGCATTTCACCAGTTTTACACCAACACTCTTTGATGAGGAGCAGGGGAGAAGCAGAAAGAATGGACTCTCTTCCATTTAAGCATGGCATGGGTTCGGACCATGGCAGGCTGTCACACCTCTGATGGTGGTAGTGAAGGAAAGATTTGAGATTTGAGATTTCCTTTGCTAGAAACAGGAAACATCTATGGATTAGGAGATATTCATGTGACACTATTTGCCAAAAAAGTAAAAAGCTTTCAGTGTAGTTGTTGGACCATTTGTATGTCTATTTCTAGCTGGCTTTTGAGGCTGCAGTCATCCGTACAGAACCAGCCACATAAAGACAGATGAACACCTACAGAGGCCCTCCCACTCTCCCCAATCAATAAGTATTTAGTGTCAGCCCTTGATGACCACTCCTAAAATACTGCCATAGCATCACTCCCCATGCACAGAAACATTCAATGTCTTCCCAATGCCCTACTAATCCCTACTGGGTAAAGTGTAAGCTATTGAGGCCACTTTTCAAGGCCTTTTACAGTCTCACCCTACATGCATTTCCAGCCTCTGCAGCTGCTCCCTTCTACAAAGCCACCTCCAGGCCAGCTCACCTGGCCTGCTGGCTCTCACCCTTTCCCCATCTCTGCCTATCCAATCTCGCCCGTCCTTCAAGACCCTGCTCAAATCTCCCCTGTCAGCCAAATCTTTCCCACCATCCCAGCTGGAGGAGATGCATTTCCCTTAAGTAGCCGGATGTCTTTTGCTAACACTAGAAATGCCGTCTGCACCTTTTTTAGTTCTTGCAGCTCATCCTCCAAGCCAGACTGTGAGCTCTTTGAGTGCAGAAATTTTTATTATATGGTATTGAATCCCCTGCCCATTAATACATGCCTTCTGCATATCAACAAGCATTGGGTGCCCAATGCATGCATGTGAAATTGATTGACTTCAATGTGCCTGGCACTGTGCTCAGTTGCATAGAAATAAGAAAGAATATAAGTTGCTTCCCTCCAGCAGTTTCCAGTTTTCCAAGAGAGGCAAAATACAGTACCAACAGAGAACAGTACGAGGTGCATTCTGCAATGCAAACTGCAAATCTGGAAATAACAATTGTTCAGACATATCATCCAGAAAAATGATGTAAGCTTATAAAAGGAAAAGGCCACCTTTTAATTAGGCATAAGAGTTGGTTGTATTTGAGATGGCCTTGAGCAATAATCATTATATTTTGTATTTGTCTGCTATTTTATAGTTTTCAAAGCTCCTTCATTTACATTAACTGAATAAATTATCACACCACCATTGTTAGGTATCATTATGACTATTATTTTTCTCTTTTCATAGAGCCAGGGTCTCACTATGTTGCCCAGGCTGGTTTCAAACTCCTGGCCTCAAGCGATCCTCCCACTTTGGCCTCCCAAAGTGCTGGGATTACAGGCATGAGCCACTGCACCTGGTCCCTATGCCCATTTTAAAGAATAAGAATTCAAGGTTCTGGTTGTGCTGTGGCTCGTGCCTGTAATCTCAACATTTTGGGAGGCCTAGGCAGGAGGATTGCTGAGGCCAGGAGTCTGAGACCAGCCTGGTCAACATAGTGAGACCCCCATCTCTACAAAAAGGTCCTGGGAGCAGGAGTGGTTTGGCTCAAGTCATACGGCAATATGGGGGCTAAGCCAGGACTCAACCACTGGCATTTGGAGTTCAGGTTCACTACCTTGTACTACTATCATTCTTTGCCTTTAAACTAGAATTCTGGAACAAGGTATTGAAACAAAATGAAAATACCATTTTAAAAATATTAAGCAGGCTGCTGTGTATAGGATAGATTGAAGAAAGAGAGTGGGGAGAGAGCATGCGCACCCTAGGAACTCTGACAGACGGCGACAGAGATGAATTGATTACATTTGGTAACACCTGAATACAAAGATGAGGGAAGGAGTGAGAAGAAAGATGGCTGAGGTTATAAAACAGAGTGGCTGGGAGACTGTCATCACTGACACTGAAAATGCAGATGGGGGTTTTAGCTAGCAAGGATATCACAACATCCTTGTGAGCATCAAGGTGACATCTGAGTGAGAACATCTCAAAGGTGCTAGAATTATGGTACCCAAATCTAAGGGGAGATCTGGGCTGGAGGGAGCCCCAAGAGGCTCCCACAAAGAGTGGAGTTGTGAGAGCAAATGAGCTAACCTACGAAACCTGTGACTAATTTAACAGGGGACAAGCTGAAGAGGGGGTTGCCTCTCCAACATGGAACATACATCTATTTCTGAAAAATTATTAAACAAAAGGATATCAGACCCCCTCCACGGCACTCAAATCAACTGCACTATCCTACAAGGCTTTTCGGGGACTGTGATCAGGCTTCTGAAGTGCCTGGATGCCGGGACACCTGGACACCTGGACGCCTGGATGCCTTCTTATTCTGAGCATGGCATTTTTTAGGTTTCTATGATCTTTACACTCAAGTTTCAGGACACAGCTTCTAGCCGTATTGATGGGGTTCTGAAGATGTAGCCATGGGATCTGCATGGGATGTTCCCAGGACATTGCGACATGGTAATGCAGGGGCACATTGTCAGCTTAGTGTTCAGGGATTCCAGCTCCTGGGTTCAGGGCTGAGGGTGGAAAGGATGCCCTGTGCACATTATTCACTCATGTCCTGCGGTGACCTTTAGTTCCCTTTCTGGGATTGTATCTCCATTATGTGATGAGCAGAGTTTTATTATCCCCCTGTTATGGGCTGAACTGTACACCCCTCCCCCAGATTCCTACGCTGAAGTCTTAATCCCAGCCCCTCAGAGCGTGACTGCATTTGGAGTAGGGCCTTTAAAGAGGTGATTTAGGGTAAAGGAAGCCATTAGGGTGGGCCCTAATCCAATAGGCCTGGTGTTCCTAAAAGAAGAGGAGATGAAGACACAGATACACACAGAGGGGCGGCCACGTGAGGACACAGGGAGAAGACGTCTACCTCCGAGCCAAGGAGCAAGGCCACAGAAGAAATCAACCTTGCCGACACCTTGATTTCAGATTGCCAGCCTCCAGAAATGTGAGAAAATTCCCTTCTGTTGTTGAAGCCCCCCAGTCTGTGGCACTGGGTTCTGACAGCCCAAGCAGACTAATACACCCGCTAATCCTTCTACTTGCCTGTACTAAAGCCCAGTGGCCACTTCCCTGCCCACACAGAATGTGCAATTTGTCCTCAGCATCTTAACACATCATTCAAAAAATAAGATAAACATCACTTGAACATCACTCTCCTCTCTTGAACTTCTCTTTCACTTCCAGTCTGATCCACAATTAGCACCTTATCATGTGCCCCCCAGTTCTTGAATAGTCTGAGTCACTATAGCAAATGCTGTGCTGGTCACCATTCATTGATCTAACTTGTGCCCTGGGCTGGCTTCTTGAGGGTAAAGATATCTTTGGTTCTCACATCACCTAGCCCAGCACAAGGCTGGATACTCTGGTAGTAAAACCTATACTTGCAAAGGTAATCATTGGCTATTTGTATTGAAACTGTATTCACCTAATTCTTCCTTTAAACCTAGCTCTTACTGATTACTAAAATGCAACTTGCCCTCAGTAGTTCAAAAGTCCATCCGTATTTTGATGCAAAGTTGTGAAGAAATGTGTGTGTCCCTCTATTTTTAAAATTCATTGTGTTCTGACTTAAAAGTGTTTTACAATGTGAAGAGAGTTTGCCCTCATTGAGTAAGAAGCAGCTTTTCCAGTGGGACCCTGCTAACGTGGTTACTAAGGAGACCAATTGGAGGTAGGCACCATAATTAATCAGTAAATTCCAAGCAGTTAAATGCCTGGCCGGGAGAGGCTCTTTACTCTGAGAGGGGAAAACTGGCAGGTGGTTGGAGGTGTGTTGAGCTCGACATGGGGCCCAGCTGCGGCTGCCCCCTTCTCCTGTACTTCCTCTACTGAGATAATCTGATGACAATTTTAAGAGTTTTCTCAATCTGCCTCAAAACTTACCTGTCAGTACAAAGTGGATTCTAATATTTGTAGCCTCCCTGGTTGGGCCTCTATTGCAAAGATGCCAAGCTGGTGTGGGCAGGAGTGAAATTCCACCACCTCATAAGCAGAAGAAATAAGAATTTTATTTTATTTTATTTTAATGAGACAGGGTCTTACTCTGTTACCCAGGCTGGAGTGCAGTGGCTCAATCATGCCTCACTGCAGCCTCAATTTCCCAGGCTCAAATGATCCTCCCTTCTCAGCCTCCCAAGTAGCTGAAACTACAGGTGCTTACCACCACACCTGGCTAGTTTTTCATACTTTATAGAGACAAGGTCTTGCCGTGTTGCCCAGACTGGTCTTGAACTCCATTCTCCCACCTTGCCCTCCCAAAGTGCTGGGATTACAGACATGAACCACCATGCCCAGCCAAGAATTTTATTAATTCCAAGTTCTTGCACACACACACACACACACACACACACACAAAGCAGTAGAAATAAGAACATGTGACCTTTCCTTTCCAACTATTTCAATAAATGTATCCTGCCAATCAGAAAAGCAGGGGGCAGCTTGAGAAGCTCATGGCTCTCAAGGTGCCATGTCTCAGTGGCTATGTGGCAAGGGGGAGGCCCTGAAGCCATCACAAACGCCACACAGTCTGCACCCTTTCTAGTCTTCTTGTGCTTCTCTGAGAGGCAAGGTTCTTCTACTCCCCCACCCAACATTGGTTTTAAACTCCCTCCTGGGTTCATCCTGCCCTTCTCCATCCATCATGGGAGACAGCCTGCCACCACATGCAGCTTCATTCAATCCACCAAGAATATCCAGGTCATTGGGTTCAACTCTTCTATCTGGTAAATGAGGAAAGAAAAGTCCAGAGAAGCTAAGTGACTTTTCACTCTTGCTCTTTCTCTTCCTCAACTGCAAGGGAAGAAAAGCATTTAGCTGCCTGAACATCCTGGGAATGACGAGTGCTCAAAGGCAGGTGTGTTGTTTAAGGTAATTTTCCACTGGATGTAATAGAAAATCCAACTAAATGGCTTAAATCTTAGGAAGTTAAAGTTTCCAATGCCTCCAATGAATGGCTTCTGCATAGCCACCCTCTATTATCCTGGGACTTTGTAGTCTCCACCCAGCCTGGCTCTGGACAGCCTTGCAACTGGCCTTAGCCAACAAATGGAGCAAAAGCAATGGACTGCCAACTCCATGCTTAGGTCTCAAGAGGTTCCATGTGTTTGTGATTGTTCCCTTGCTTGATTGTATTTGCTTGTGCTTTCACCTCAGGTTTGCCATGAGGCCATGCCAGCCTAATGTGCTGAAGGGATGTGAGAGACCCATGAAGGATAAGACATGTGCAAGAGAACCAAGGTCCCAAGCTGACACCCAGCCAACCTTCTGAGTCCAACTACAGGTGCAGAAGAGAGTCAGGCTGAGACCAGAAGAACTGTCCTGCTGAGCCTAGCCAAAATTCCCAATCTGTAGAATCATGAGTCAAATATGTGGTCTGTTGTTTTAAGCCTCTGGCCTTGACGTGGCTTGTTATGCGGCAACAGGTAACTGAATCCTGACTGACATTTGAAATAAAGGTTTGGGTTTGTTTTTTTTTTTTAAAAAAAAAGGTTAAAGTTTGGAAGTCCAACATGGATATGGCCACTCCATTAGTCATGAGGGACCCAAAATCCTTCCATCTTTATGTTCCATCACATTTACTCATTGCTTCCATCCTCAAAGTTGTCTCATCTCATAATCCAAGATAGCTGCTAGAGCTCCAGCCATCACATTTGTGTCCCAGGCAGGATGGAGGGAGGGCAAAGAAGAGAGAGAGGCCTTTAGCGAGTTGACCCCCTTTAAAAGAGCTTTCCTGGAAGCCCCACCCAAGGACCTGCAGCTTAATGCTCATTGGCAACCCTTGACCAATGGGAAATGTAGTCTTTTAGCTCAGTGCATTGATGCCTAGATTAAAATCAAGGGTACTGTTTAGTAAGGAAGAACAGGGGAATGGGGATTAGGTAGGCAGCCAGAAATATCTGCCACATCATGTATGAAATCAGGATCCAGGTCTGAGACCCTGAAGTACATCAGGATGCAAAAGTGACCCCGTGTCATTCAGTGAACGTGCTAGTTTCCCAAAGGGTCCATAATGGTAGCTGTGGCCTGCAGTGTAAGGTTTGGGCAACAGAGATCTAAGTAAAGAATTGTGAGTATGCTGGTCTCCTGAGCCCTTTTGCTGTGAACACAGATGGAAGGGACATTTTATTCTCAGAACCTGTTGCTCTTAACCTGAGCAGATGTTTGCTTTCTACCTATTTTCTTTTCATTGAGATGTAATTCCCAGAAAATAAAATGCACCATTTTAAGGCATATAATTTGGTGGGTTTTAGTATTCTTGCTATGTTGTGCAACCATCACCACAATCTAATTCCAGATCATTACCATTACCCCAAAAAGAAACCCTATACCATTCACAGTCAGGGCAGATGCTTCCCTCAATCTTTCTCCACCCAGTCGTGGGTAGACAAGAGAGCTGGACTCACCATATGAGAGTGCTTGAGCTCCTTGGAAGACATAGGTTCAAACCCTGGGATTCTGGAATATTTTAGACCCTCTTGGGAAAACTAAGGACAGGGTCATGGTGCAATTCACCTAAGGTAAGGAAAGGTGGGGTCCCCAAGGACGCTAAACCCTTGAGCCTGTGCCTTCAGCCTGTGAGCTCCCTTCCTGCAGCCCACAAGCCCCAGCAGCTGCAGAAGACAAGGAGGCTCTGCAGTAAGGGACAGGGAAGCTTCCAGAGCTTCTGAGCCTCCAGGGCACTCGGTAGTGACACCCTAAGGTGCAGAAGCTTTAAAAGCTCTCTATTGTGACACCAGACACTGATATGGGATTTCTAGATCCAGGTGGTACTAATTAGTGTGAAAAGGGGGCTGAGAGGAGAGCAGCACATTCATTACGGGCCTCGTGTGTTGCAGATTCAAACAGAATCTCCTTTTTCTACTCACAACCACCCTGGGCAGTGTTAGACTCGTTTTCCAGAAGGAGGACTTGAGGTTCACAAAGAGATGTGCCTTGCTCTGACTGTACAGCCGAATTTCAAACACTTCCATCTGAGCCTTGAGTCTCAGCACTCTCCATCGCACCATGCTGTGGGCACCTGTGGAAATGCCTCCTGACTTGGCCCAGGGCAGGTAGAGCCACCCCTTGAGTGGCCTAGTTAGGGGCAGTGACATTAGGTGGGGGCTTGGCTTAGCTCAGCCCTGGGCTCCTCCATGTCGGTGGGAGCCTGGCATGAGCTCCCCTCCCTTCTGCCTGCCTCCTATTCTTCACTCCTCAGGCAAAAAGGTTGCTCAAGGAGACTCCAGGATTTGGGGTCTGCCTTGTCACTGTCACCAGGAGGCTTTTTTTCTGACTTGCCAGAGCTCCCCGTCAGTCCTCACAGAGCCTCTGGAAGCACAGGGAAGGCAGCTGTGGGATCCTGGCTGAACAGAGTCCAGGTGAAGCAGGCTTGAGAATGGATTGATGGGGAGGTGGGGATGTCACAGGTCTGATGGCAGAGCTGGGGAAAGGGAGCAGCCAGCAAGGCTTGCAGGTTCTGCTCTTTGGTTGCTGAAGGGGGTCAGTGTGTGTATGTGTCATGGAGGTGGGCAGGGAAGGGGAGGGCTGTGCGTGGGGGAGAGGATATATATGCTGGTGTGGCTGAGACAGCGGAACCGAGCCTCACATCCATCGGAGGGAGCCGGGGACTGACAGCTCTCAGGTAGGCAACTGCACGGGGCCCCCAGCCAGACCGCGACTAACTGGACTAACTGCGTGGAGCTCCGGGAGGGCAGGGCCACCAGGGTCTGGCTCCTCGGCCTCTCTCCTTTGTCCAGTGTGGATGCTGCTGGCCTCTTGCGAGATGGTTCTTCATTCATTTCCTTTGCAGCGCTTGGATGGTGGGGAACGGGGGAGAGCTAAGGCTCTTTTTTAACCGCAGACAGATGCAGAAACAGAAAGAGGGGAACTTGGAAATGAGGAAAAGTTTTGCTTCCCCAGCTGTGGCCCCTACGTGGTTGTTGCTCTGTGTCAAAAGGAGGCTGCTGAAGGAGTGAGGTCAGGGGAGGGGCAAGCACTTGGGAGGGGGTTTGCCTTCCACGGGGCGGCCCCCAGGAAGCCCCTGGCCCCCTCATGAGGGTTTTCTCTCCGTGGCTTTCCTTTCCTCTCCGATGCAGTGTGCAGGCTGCTTCTCCGCCTATCACTGAACTTGATGCCATCCAGATGGGAGTTTTTAATCCGGAGGGAGCCCTTCTCCCTTCTGCCCCCGACAGAAATTGCTATAAATAATGGGGAAGCGCCAGACCTGGGGAGTGTGCTTCACCTGTGTACCCACACTGCTGAGCGCCACGGCATGTGAATTCCAGAGGGCATTTCTACGGGCGTGACCTTGGTCTCCCAGAACCTGATTCATTTAGAGGGTTCTTCTCTTGCTTGGCATCTCTCTCCCCCTGCCCATCTTCCCCACCTAAAGGTCTTTGCCCAGGTCATGCAGAATACTCCCTTCATAGTCACCGCATCCCAACTCTCGAGGCTCTCTCAGCCACCTTTTTTCTTCCTCCTCTCTTTGTGCGTCTCTCTCCCTCAGTCTTGCTTCCCCAGGCTTCACTACCCAGCCCCTCCTCCCCCAATCTCGCTCTGAACATGGGCAAGTTCTGGGGGAATTTCAAGTAAGGCAGGATGATTCGGGAAATGGACTATTTAAAGCAAACTGCTTTGGACTTGAATACCCTGATCCTGCGCTTAAACATCTGTGTTTAGCTTCCTCAAGCAGCCCATAATTGCCCCAATTATAACCAATAACATTGTTCGGCAGACTAACAAAAGATGAGCTTTGCACGGCATTCGCCAGCAAGCCCAAACCAGAGTTTTCAACATAGATGGGAAAAGTAACTGCCTGGCTTCTTATCAAAACCTCCCAAAGCAAATACTGCTCTTTTTCGCTGCTTGTGGGTGGCTACTGCATGCACCCTCTTTTTTTCTCATTTGTAAAGTGTGGCAGAGAAATATTCTACAAGCTTCCACTGAGGCTGTGTTACCTTTAACAAAAAGGATTCGCGCTCCTTTGGGCTTGCTGAGTCTTCTGCAGAGGAGGGTCCCTGGAAAACCCATCCCCAACCATCCTCACCTCAGTAAAAGCAGCAGCTTTTGTATCTCCATGTGCCACCCAGTGCTGCCTGTCAAGGGTTCTGCGGTGCAGCCTCAGGTTGTTTTGAGGGCGCAGTTTTGTTGCCCACAGGGCGGCAGCCCCTGCTTTATCAGCTGAAGGCTGAGAGTACTTAGGGATTTGTAAAATGCAGGCGAGTTTGCATTGTCAATGAAGGGAGTGATTGCAGGATTAGGCTCAAACCTGTGCTCCCTGGAGCCTATGACAGGAGCTGTCACAAAGCTATTCTGTATTCAATCAATCAGGTAGCTATCGTCTACACTCCACCAGGCAAGGAGGCTTGCAGGAGCTCAAGTAGATTCAGCAGAGGTGATAATAACAGCACTTTACATTTGTACAACGATTTAGGCGCTTTCACACCTATTATCCCAGCAACAGCCCTGTGAGGTGGTGCCATTATCTCGGTGTTGCAGTTGGGGAAACTGAACCTGAGAGATTAAGTGATTTATTCAGTACATGGCAGGGTCAGGACTGAGCCAAGCCATTCTGGCTCCAGTTCATCTCCCCGTTATGGTCAGGGGTGCTTATGAACTCATAGTGGGGTCGGGGGTAGAGGAGAGACATGACACAAACATGAGAAAGAATTAGAAGACAATGCAAAGCTGGATGTAATTCAGTCCTGAATCGCATAATCCAGAGAGCAAGTGCTAGAAGAATTCGGGAGAAGGAGCACTTCCTCCAGGGATTCCTAGGATTCTACCAAGTGGGAAGGCAGGTGGAATCTGGATGGGTGAAGGGCTTTGAAGAGGGAGGCAACAGCCAGGTCAAGCACACAAAAGGAGGGCAACGGAATTAACATTTCTTGAAACCCACTCTGTGCCAGGCAGTGAGCCTAAGCTTGTCTACATGCATATTTTGTGCCAATACACACACGCACATATGCACACGGATAGGAATGGGAAGTTTCAGGTGAGCGTTCTCTACTTGCACTGACACGGTTCAGTGATCCCTCATTTCCCCATCCAGCTCCACAGCTCCCAAAGCCCACGAAGGAAGCTTTGAAATCTCTTGCGTTCCCCGTCTGGGTGGAGCTACTCCTCAGGTGTCTTAAGAAAGGGATGGACCCTTCTCAGGAAACAGGAGCCGTCCTGACAATGAATGACTGGTAGTGGCTTGAATTGCTGGGCAGTCATGAAGCAAACTGAATTTTCTAAACGTCTTTATTTAAATCCCACAATCGAACATAAAGCTTTCCATCTAATCACAAACCAGTCGTGAGATTTGGAGCACATCAATTTCAGGGGCAAGCCAGTTTTCTGGGCATCTCCCTGGATAGGCTGCAATTAGTTTCAGTCTCAATTTTCCATGATCCTGTGGGCTTTTTTTTTTTTCCCCAAAATACTGGCAGCTGCTTCAACATTGCAGAAGCATAAAATCATCAGCCCGGGGGCCCAGCCTGGCAGGTGGAGTAGATAGCATGCCTCACCGTGCACCCCAGCTCTGCCATCCCACAGTGGCTCAGATCCAACCTCCCCTCTTTCCACATTGGCCTGCAATCTTCCCCCACCCTCCTTCCTCATTCATCCTTTCATTCATTTGGCCAAGGAACAGTGTGTGGAGTTCCTGATAGAAGCCACACAGAGCAAGTGCCAGGAGCACAGGGCGGCCAGAGCTCTGGCTTCCTCCAAACTCACAATAGGCTTCAGGAAATTGAGACTTTTGTTTTTATCTTATCTTTCTTAATTTGCATTTTAGCGGATTTTATAAAGTATGTAACTTATAAATAAATTAGGAATGTGTACTCAAAATCGACTGCTAGGGGTACAAAGTTAAAGAAGTTTGACTGGACACGGTGGCTCATGCCTGTAATCCCAGCACTTTGGGAGGCCAAGGCGGGCAGATCACCAGATCAGGAGATCGAGACCATCCTGGCTAACACGGTGAAACCCCGTCTCTACTAAAAATACAAAAAAATTAGCCGGGCGTGGTGGTGGGTGCCTGTAGTCCCAGCTACTCGGGAGGCTGAGGCAGAAGAATGGCGTGAACTCCAGGAGGCGGAGCTTGCAGTGAGCCGAGATCGCACCACTGCACTCCAGCCTGGGCGACAGAGTGAGACTCCGTCTCAAAAAAAAAAAAAAAAAAGAAGTTTGAAGATTGTTGTCCTAGATTCGTTGATGTTTATCTGTGTTTTCCAATATTTTAGAAAAGAACATTGAATGATTTTATTACATAAAAGTAAACAAAAGCTTTTCTTTCTTTCTTTCTTTCTTTCTTTTTGAGTTGGAGGGCTTGCTGTGTTGCCCAGGCTGGTCTTTTGTTGTTGTTGTTGTTACTGTTGTTTACAGACAGGGTCTCACTCTGTCACCCAGGCTGGAGTACAGTGGCACAATCATAGCTCACTTCAGACTCAACCTCCTGGGCTCAAGCTATCCTCCTGCCTTAGCCTCCTGAATAGCTAAGACTACAGATTTGCACCACCACACATAGCTAAATTTTTTTTTTTTTTTTTTTTTTTTTTTTTTTTTTTTTGTAGAGATAGGGGTCTCACTATGTTCCCCAAGCTGGTCTCAAACTCCTGGGCTCAAGCATTCTAAGTTGCTGGGATTGCAGATGCATCCCAATACACCCAGCTAAAAGTAAATAAAAGCTTTCCAAAATCTATTTAAATTATGTTGCCAGTATATGTGGGAGTGTGGCCCAGAACCAGGAGGATGGGAGTTGAGGGCTACCTTCCCACCTGCAGCAGCCCTGAACGTGTGTCTTTTCCCCCTCCACACCCTTTCTATAGCTTTCCTCCCATGCTGCCCGGAAGCTACTTCCCCATGAAGCCTTCATCTCCTTTTCCTCTTCCCTTTTTCCCTCCTTTCTCACTTCCAGGAAAGTACAAATATCTGGCCATTCATAAAATCAAAGAATATTAACCATCTCATCTAACTGCCTCTTCTTATAGAGGGAAAAGCTGAGGCCCAGAGAGAGAAAAGATCTTGCTTAAAATCCCACAGGTAATGACAGAGCCGGACTAGACGCCAGGACTCTTGTTTCTGAGCCCAGCTCTCGCTCATTCATTTCTCCCCAGCCTAGGGAATGCTTGACCTGTGCTGGGCTGGGCAATTGTTCTTTCCTCCACCTCCTCTATGCCGTCCCCCTCTTTCCAGGTGAAAATTTAGATCAGAGGAGAGACACTTGAAGTGTAATGGTATCAGCCAGAAGAGGAAAAGAAACCAAAGCAGCCTGTCTCCATAATAGCTGGTAAATAAGCACAAGCTCCGTTGCAGGAGTCTTGTCTGCAATGGGTCTAAGAAATGGGGCATGGGGAAGACCCACTTGTCTTCCAATGGACATGCAGCTGGTGCGCAATGAAGGATCCCTCTGTGAACTGGGGAGAAGCAACAATAAAGAGGTTGTCATCAGCCCAGGCACAGTGTCTCATACCTGTAATCCCAGCACCTTAGGAGGCTGAGGTGGGAGGATAATTTGAGGTCAGGAGTTCGAGACCAGCCTGACCAACATGGTGAAACCCCGTCTCTACTAAAAATACAAAAAAATTAGCCAGGCATGGTGGCGGGCACCTGTAATCTCAGCTACTCAGGAGGCTGAGGCAGGAGAATCGTTTGAACCTGGGAGGCAGAGGTTGCAGTGAGCCAAGATAGCACCACTGAACTCCAGCCTGGGCAACAGAGCGAGACTCCATCTCAAAAAAAAAAAAAAAAAAAAAAAGGGTTGTCATCAGAGAGGGAGTGCAGAGTTCAGAACAAGAGGAAGTCCCTGAATGAGTTCTCCTACATGAAGACAGCTGCAGGGATCACTGACGGGCAGGATCAGACATGAGTCCCAGCTCTGCCACTTCAAGTTATGTCAACTCCTTAAGCCTCAACCTGCTCAACTATTAAACGGGGATGATAGCACTTACCCCGTAGGATGATGCTTATAAAGCAATTAGCGCAGAGCCTGGCTCATAGCGCTCTAAAGTCATAGTAATATGATTGCTATGAAATGCAAATAGATTCCACCACAATGAGATGCCATCAGAATTTGGCAACTTTCCAAAAGCAGAAACAGTGTGTAAAGTTTATGGTTTCCCAGAACACACGATTTGGAGTCAACACACCTGAGTTTAAGTCCTGGCTTTGCTACTTATAAACTGGATGACCCTAGTCAAATTGCTTAACCTCTAAGAGTTTACGTTCATCTTAAAAAGGTGGGTTGATATTAACCCTAGATTATAGGGTTGTGTAATATATGAATATAAAATTTTTTGGTGACCTGTCAAGAATATTCTCTACATGTGGTTGATGAAAAGTGATGAAAAGGATGGAGGTGTATCTGCCTCTAGCAAGAGCAGTCCCCTCTTCTCTTCTCCGCTGGCAGCATCAAAATTACAGGCCTTCGCATAGGTCATAAGACAAAACTTAATTAGGGTTCAGCTTTGGCTAAAGCTGCATATGTGATTCTCCAAACAGATAAGCAACTAATTATATTGCCCTTGGAAGCAAGATTCCACGCAAATCGATTAAGGTCAAACCATAGCGGTATTTTATCTTTATAAACAGCAAGGCACAATTAAATTTATGAGGTGTCATTGCCGAAAGAAAAGGCAATTCAATATTTCTTTATTCAATATGAGATGCCCAGAATATAGTATTGTCACATAGACGTATTAGCTGAGCTTGGCTCACCAAGTGAAATACAAGCCATGTAAAATTCAACCTACGCAGGGAACTTTTTATTTACTGATGTTTGCTATGGTTGTATAAAAATAGCAACAACCTGTCACTATTCCCATTTCACAGTTGAGAAGACTGAGGCTCACAGAAGTGAAATAATTTGCACACAGTCCCATCGTTACAAAGTATAAAGTTTCAGCATCAATGTAACAACAAACCTGTTATTATCCCCACTTTGCAGTTGAAAAGACTGAGGATCTCAGGACTTGTCCGCAGTCACACAGGTCCACAGTGTAATGTTTAAACACAAATACAACTCGTGAACTAACTAACTACTCATCTCCATTTAAATACAGAGCATCATCCAGCATATAGATATAGTCAAGACTTCTTAAAATGAAAAACATCTGCTGAGTTTTCAAAGTTCAAAATCTGATTTAATCTAGAACACAATTGTAGTAGGTGTTGGGAGGTGTATGAGAAAATACAGAATGCTGTCTCTTTTATAATGATATTTACATAATTTTGAGTTTTCACTGACATTCATTTCATTTTAAAGCTTGCGGCCGGGCGCGGTGGCTCAAGCCTGTAATCCCAGCACTATGGGAGGCCGAGACGGGCGGATCACGAGGTCACAAGATCAAGACCATCCTGGCTAACACGGTGAAACCCCGTACTCTACTAAAAAAATACAAAAAACTAACTGGGCGAGGTGGCGGGTACCTGTAGTCCCAGCTACTCGGGAGGCTGAGGCAGGAGAATGGTGCAAACCCAGGAGGCAGAGCTTGCAGTGAGCTGAGATCCGGCCACTGCACTCCAGCCTGGGCAACAGAGGGAGACTCCGTCTCAAAAATAAATAAATAAATAAATAAATAAATAAATAAATAAATAAATAAATAAATAAAAATAAAGCTTGTGAGGCACCTGTGGGGTGGATGGAACTATGTGATAATCTCCATTTTGTGGATTCTGTGAATTGCAGGGGGCAATGGATAGCGTTGAGTGTGGATGACTCCTCGAATAATCAGTGGAGTCAATTGTTAAAAGTGAGGGGAGACAGAGAAGGGCCCGGAGGCTGGAGTCCGGAAGGTACATCTACCTCCGACCCACAGGGAGGGCTTGGCTAGAGCCAAGGACACTCAACAAGGTCTCCCCAAGTGCCAAGGTGCAGGGCCCCACATTTTACCTGCAAATGGCCATGCACTACATGTCCCAGAAGCTCATCTTCCTTTTACACCTCGCCTCTAAATCCCATTTACCCAGAATTTGAGATGGCAAACATCAGTCAAACCAGCCAGCATTTCCTGAATGTGCAAATTGCCCCGGTTAATGAAGTTCACAAAAAACCTCAGCCGGAGAGCATTTCGCTAACATCTGTCACAGCTTGTCAGCTCAGCCTATGCACACATTCTGTATTAAAACCTCATATTAGGAAGGAAAGGAAACGGCTCCTTTTCTCCTCTCTTCCTTTTCTTCTGCGATGTATAGCCACTGCCACCATGTGGTTGCAGAGGGCACAACCACGCTGTTTGGAACACTACAAAAATATCTAGAAAGACGGAAACTTCGTAGAATGAGAAACGTAAGGCCAGGCACGGAGGCGCATTTCTGTAATCCCAGCACTTTGGGAAGCCGAAGCGGGTGGATCACCTGAGGTCAGGAGTTCGAAACCAGCTTGGCCAACATGGTGAAACTCACCTATACTAATAATACACAAATTAGCTGGGTGTGGCGGTGCACTCCCGTAGTCCCAGCTACTCAGGAGGCTGAGGCAAGACAATTGCTTGAATCTGGGAGGTGGAGGTTGCAGTGAGCCAAGGTTGTGCCACTGCACTCCAGCCTGGGCAACTGAGTGAAACACCGTCTCAAAAAAACAAAAAAGAGTGTTAGAGTGAATGCTGCATGCCGGGTTCTTTCCTTCTCGTATATATTCTTATTGCCTGTCAGTGCTATTTTAATCGCTTACAAACATTAACCCACTAATCATCTTCTGAGACAGGTACTAATTTCATCCCATTTTTGCAGATGAGGAAATGAGAGGTCAAATACAGCTAGCAAGCTGCAGAGCTGCGATGGGAAGCAGGCAGTCTGTAGTCATTAGCAGATGAGAAAGCACACATCACCGCCACTCTGCAGCGTGGGTCTGTTGTGCCGGTGTTGATGGATGGAGCCCCTGAGGCTCGCTGGCCTCCCACTATGATGTGCTCTTCCAGATGCCAGGGCAGCAGAGGAGACTGATCTAACTCAGACCATGGGGTGGACATGGCTTCCCAGAAGGGATGATGCTAGAGGTGTGTGTGAAGGATGAGTTGCAGAAGGATATTCTGGGCAAAGGGAAGAGCAAGTGCCAAGATAAAAAGACATTAAGAAGCCAGGCACGGTGGCTCATGTTTGTAATCCCAGCACTTTGGGAGGCCAAGGCAGGCAGATCACTTGAGGTGAGGAGTTCAAGACCAGACTGGCCAACATGGTGAAGCCCCGTCTCTACTAAAAACACAACAATTAGCCGGATGTGGTGGTGGGCACCTGTAATCCTGCTACTCCGGAGGCTGAGGCACGAGAATCACTTGAACTTAGGAGGCAGAGGTTGCAGTTAGCCGAGATAGCACCAGTGCACTCTAGCCTGGGTGACAGAGTAAGACTGTCTCGAAAAAAAATATTAAGAGCCTGATACAGTTCGGAGCTACACATGATTGGCTGAGACTAGAGGCTATGCGAGGTTAGGTGCTAGGAGACGAGGCAAGAATCAGTCGGTGCTAAGTCCTTGGAGCTCCTCCTGACAGCAATGAGGTTATAAAATTAGTTTAAATATAAGGTGACATCATCAGATTGAAGATGGCTTGGGGGGAAGCCAGAACATTAGGTGGACTAATTAGGAGGCTATTACAATAACCCAGGCAATAAATCTCAACTAAAGCCCTGGTCCTTGGGATAAAGAAGAAAAAATCATCTCAAATGCATTTGCGATACAGTCATTTGTATAGGGGCTGTGTTCATTATTTATTTCAAAACCCATCTCAAATGTGAATTAATTGGTCAGGTGCAGTGACTTATGCCTGTAATCCCAACACTTTGGGAGGCTAAGGTGGGAGGAACACTTGAGGCCAGGAGTTCGAGACCAGCCTGGACAACATGGCGAGACCTCATTTCTGCTAAAAATTTAAAAACTAACCAGGCATCCTGGGCTCAAACAATCCTCCCAGCTACTTGGGAGGCTGAGGTGGGAGGATCACTTGAGCCCAGGAGTTCAAGGCTGCAGTGAGCCATGATTGCACCACTGCACACCAGCCTGGGCAACAGAGCGAGACCGTCTCAAACAAACAAAAATTCAACTCATTGATTTAACAAACACTTATTGAGCACCCCATACTTATCGTCATCCTCTGGGTATGAAATGCTTTGATGATGCACAAGAAGAACTGGGGTGGGCTCAGTTGCAGGTCCCTCCTTTGTTCACATCCTTTTCATACCAGCACTTCCCAAACTTTGGCACAGATATAAGTCACCTGGGAATATTGCTAAAAATGTGGATCCTTCCAAAAAATTAGTGGGAACTGGTAGTGCGTGCCTGTAATCCTAGCACTTTGGGAGGCCGAGGCAGGCAGATCACAAGGTCAGGAGTTCGAGACCAGCCTGGCCAACATGATGAAACCCCATCTCCACCAAAAATACAAAAATTAGTCAGGCATTGTGGCATGTGCCTGTAATCCCAGCTACTCAGGAGGCTGTGGTACGAGAATGTCTTGTTCTCATGCCACAGCCTGGGGAGGTGGTGGCTGCAGTGAGCTGAGATTGTGTAGCCTGGGTGACAGAGCAAGACTGTCTCAAAACAAAAACAAAAAGACACGCAGATCCTGATTCAGTGGTTCTGGGGTGAGGCCTAAGAATCTGCATTTCTAACAAGATTCCAGCTGGTCTGCAGGGTGCATTGGAGTAGCAAGACCTTCTACAGTTCCTCAATATCAACTGAAGAAAGAGTAATAAAGGCAGTCATTTTTGGCTTTCTACACTGAACTCTTCATTAAGGGAACTGCATACAGTGAAATGCACAGAATATAAATCTACAACTTAATGGGTTTTGGCAAATGGATACACTCCTGCGACTTCAATCAAGAACATATACATTTCTAGAAAATTCTTTGTTCCCTTTCCATTTAATCCTCCACCTAAAGATGGTTCTACAGGGACCCAAAGTGATACAATCCAGGAAAGCATCTTTCAGATTCAGAAGGCTTGATCAAAAGATAAGTTTCAAGGAGAAACAGTGAAAACTGCACACCTTTCAGGCAATCCTACATAAGATTGCAAACCACTGATCCAATCAACCAATCCTTGGAGCTACTATATTAGAATAGTTTCTTTGTTCAATTTTAAATAGCGAGTTCCACATGCCAGGACCTATGCTTGGCCTGGAATGCCAAGGTGAATAACATGGCCCTGTGCTCAGGAAGCCAACTGTCTTAGTCTGTCCAGGCGACTGTAACAAAAGAGCGTAGATTGGGTGGCTTATAAACAACAGAAATTTCTTTTCTTTTTTTTTTTTTTTTGAGATGGAGTCTTGCTCTGTCACCCAGGTTGGAGTGCAGTGGCGTGATCTTGGCCCACTGCAACCTCCGCCTCCTGGGTTCAAGCAATTTCTGGCTAATTTTTGTATTTTTAGTAGAGATGGGGTTTCTCCATGTTGGCCAGGCTGGTATTGAACTCCTGACCTCTAGTGATCCACCTGCCTCAGCCTCCCAAAGTGCTGGGATTACAGGCGTGAGCCACCGTGCCCTGCCAACAACAGAAACTTCTTTTTCACAGTACTGGAGGCTGGGAAGTTTGAGATCAAGATGTCTGCAGATTCAGTGTCTGGTGAGGGTCTATTTCCTGGTTCTTAGTTGTTGCCTTCTTGCTGTGTCCTCAAGTGGTAGACGGGACTAGCTAGCTCTCTGGGGCCTCTTTTACAAGGGCACTAATCCCATTCATATGGGTTCTAGTTTTACGATCTCATCACCTCCCAAAAGTTCAATCTTCCATCTCTCTCTCTCTCTCTCTTTTTTTTTTTTTTTTTTTTTTTTTTTTTTGAGACAGAGTCTCGCTCTGTCAACCAGGTGGGCATGCAATGGCACGATCTTGGCTCACTGCAACCTCCACCTCCCGGGTTCAAGCAATCCTGTCACCTCAGCCTCCCAAGTAGCTAGGATTACAGGTGTGTACCACCACACCTGGATATATATGTATATATGTTTGTATTTTTAGTAAAGATAGGGTTTTGCCATGATGTTGGCCAGGCTGGCCTTGAACTCCTGACCTCTAGTGATCCACCTGCCCCGGCCTTCCAAAGTTCTGGGATTACAAGCGTGAGCCACTGTGGCTGGCCCAAAGATCCCATCTCTTAATACCATCACCTTGGAGGTTAGGATTTCAACATAGGAATTTTAGGGAGACAGAGATAGACCACAGCACTAGCTCACATCTAGCAGGGATAAGAGGCAAGTACCTGGAAGAGAGATTTCAGGGTACTGGGGGTTGGGGGCATTCCTGGCTGCAGCAGGGAAGGTCAGGCAGATGAAAGGAAGCACTTGAGTCATTAATAAATCTCATATTTTACTCATCTTACTTTTGCACGGCACTTTGCAAAACGCCTCTTACAGGTCTCATTTCATCTTCACAATAGGGCTGTGATAAGGCAGGTGCCACTGTGCCCCTTTTATGGGCTATGAAAACTGAGGCTCGAAGAGGTTGATTTAATGTCACATGCTGGTAAGCTGCAAAGCGATGCCTTCAGCTTCCAAGAAAGCTGTCTCTGCCACCACACAGCTGTTCCCGAAAGTGCCTATGTGGTGTCAAGGCCAGGCAGGTGGCAGGAATCACAGGGGTGTCCTGACACCCAGGACCAACCCAAGAACCCAGACACTAGCAAGCCTGTGCGTGAACACTGAGTCTAGGTGATAGGGCCGGGTTGCCTATGGCCTTGACAATTTACACCCCTGGAAAGTGAATCTCAGGCCCCTAGTGCCGTCCTGCCAGAGACAGCAGAGGAGTGTCTTTCCTGCATCCTCTGGGTTAGGGTCTCCGGCCCGGAGCAGCCCCCCGAGAATGGCTGTACTCACTGCCATGCTTCCTGTATGTTCCAGCACCTGCTTCCTGCTCCTGCACCATGAAAGTCCTGGTTTGTGACCTGCTGCTGCTCAGCCTCTTCTCCAGTGTGTTCAGCAGTTGTCAGAGGGACTGTCTCACATGCCAGGAGAAGCTCCGCCCAGCCCTGGACAGCTTCAACCTGGAGGTAGGTCCCCAAGGCAAGGCAGAGAGGCTGTCCTCCTCCCTGACTACCTCCTCCCTCCCTACTCCGGAGCAGACTCTGAGTGAGAAGCCAAGGCCTCTCCCACACCTCACAGGACTTGCCCAGCATCACATGGCCCATAGGAAACAGATGCAGACAGGAGCTGCTCTTCCGACCCAGAACCTTGCGATCTTTCCACCATACCACCTGCAGGAAGAGCCCTGCCTGTGATGCCAGGTAGTTCCCAGGATTAAAATAGTGTTACTTATTTCAGAGAGTGTGGCAAATTCAGAAAAGTATAAAAAAAGAGAAATTTAAATCACCCTTAATTACACCAGTAAGAGAAAGAATCCTACTTTTTTCCACTTATTATATTATACCAGAATAAATTTCCCATGTTATTATTTCTTTCCATGAATATAGTCTACAGTTGGCCCTCGGTATCTACAGGTTTCACATTCAAGGATTCAACTAACCATGGATAGAAAATATTCAGAAAAAATTAAAAAATAATAATACATCAATAAAAAATAATACAAATAAAGCAATACAGCGTAACAACTATTTACACAGCATTTACATTATATTAAGTAATATAAGTAATCTAGAGATGATTTAAAGTATACAGGAGGATGTGCATAGCCATTTTATTTATTTATTTTTTTTATTTTTGTTTTTTGAGACAGAGTCTCACTCTGTCACCCAGGCTGGAGTGCAGTGGCACGATCTCAGCTCACTGCAAGCTCCACCTCCCAGGTTCAAGCAATTCTTCTGCCTCAGCCTCCCAAGTAGCTGGGATTATAGGCACCCACCACCACAGCCCG
The DNA here is from genome assembly GCF_007565055.1 of Rhinopithecus roxellana. Classification (NCBI taxonomy): domain Eukaryota; kingdom Metazoa; phylum Chordata; class Mammalia; order Primates; family Cercopithecidae; genus Rhinopithecus; species Rhinopithecus roxellana. Next base: position 136,073,182 of record NC_044557.1, on the reverse strand, counting down.
CTATTTTTTGTATTTTAAGTAGAGATGGGTTTCACCATGTTGGCCAGGCTGGTCTTGAACTCCTGACCTCAAGTGATCCACCTACCTCGTCCTCCCAAAGTGCTGGGATTACAGGCATGAGCCACCGTGCCCGGCCGCATAGCCATTTTATATAAGGGACTTGAGCATCTGTAGATTTAGTATCCTGAAAACCAATCCCCTGTGGATACAGAAGGACCATGTAATTTGTCTAACGATTGAACATGTATGTGCCTTTTATTTTTGATATTGCAGATAATTCAACAGTGAACCCCTTAGTACCAAAATGCTCTCTTATATTTTAAATTTCCAACTTCAGGTGCAAATCCAGTATTAAATTTTTCTTCATTAAATAAACTGCTTTGTCAACTATCTACATTTCAGTCCACATAGTTACTCCTCTCCTATTAAATCCAGTATAGCTCAATTGTTTTTTACTTTATAGTCAAATAACTTCCTTCAAAAGATGCCATCTTTTAAACCCCTTAACCTTTCAAAACAGCCGGAAGCACCACAGTTCCTTAAGGCAAACGTACAAATGTAGAACCGAGTATTTGCAGGGGGGCTGACACACCCTGGTGTCTCCCACCTCCAGATAACAGAGGAGGAGATAAAAATCCAGCAGACCCAAAGCACCAAGCTCTTGGGCTCAGTGGTTTTCAAGCCCATTTTCCACCCAGTCATAACTACCCAGGGCATCTCCAGTTAACCAATTCACTTACTATATTATACCAGGATCAATTTCCCATGTTATTAATATTATTACTTTTCATGAATATAGTCTACAGTTGGCCCTCGGTTACGTGGTTATAGTAAATGTCTCCTCTTATTCATCCACCATGTTTCTCTCTGAGCTCCTACTCTGCTGACGATTCCCTCTTTCAGGAACCCCAGCCCTCTCTCCGTCCATGTGCCTCATTCTCTTCCCCACTCTGGCTACTGTGTTGGTTCCTTGTCCTCTCCCCACCCCCTACATAAAGGATCACCAAGATTCTCTGCTTTTCACCTCCCTCTGAGAACCCACCCATACATCCCAGGCCTTCTGCTCCTCCTAGGCTGCAGAAAACTCCTAGAGGCACCCTTCCGACCGCCTCTTTCTTGGGCTTCAGACCCGATCACTTTCCAGAGTTCCCAGAAATCCTGCCTTCTCTTCCTGCCCTGCCATCGTGCCTGCCTCGGCCTCCTCCCCCATCCATAAATCCCACTCGCACTTCAAATCCCAGATTAAGTGTCCCCTGGTAAGAGAACACTGCACTGATTCTCCACCCACCCCAGTGGAGTGGGCCCTCCTTCCTCGTGTTCTGATTGTTAGTCGTATCTGCAGGACTCTCTCTCCCCATATGGAGTGAGCTTTCTTTACTGATGGAGCTGGGTATCCCAGCATGCAGCACAGTGTGTGGCACAGAGCATAGCTCAATAAACACATCCCATCCCGCGGAAACTGGAAGATTTTAAAACCATTAGTCTCCTAATAGGCACATCTGCTGCGGTCTCTGTAAAGGTTTTACGTTTGCATCTTTCAGAGAGTCAAAAATTTGGACCATGTCTGCATCTCTCCATAGCATCTTAAGTATCTGGGGTCTAGACAACATTCGCAGCTTTACTTCTTTGAAACAAGTCAGAAAATGGAACATAAAATCCTCACAATGGAGGACTAACACCTTCACAGTGCTTGCTAACCCCCCGGAGGATGCAGCTGCCTGCTTGTTTTTGTTTCTAGTTTGTATTCACTTTTAACCTATATTTGAGTTTAACAAAATGCCTAGAAAGTAGGCACTCAAATCCCATTTCCAAATCTGGCAGCCCTTGACTATGTCCATCCTGTGAATGACAGGGGGACTCATATTTCAGCAAAGGTCCCTTCCCCAGTCCCTCCACCAAATTACATAATCCTGAGCTCTTCCCAGGGTCCTCTGGATCCTTGGCTTCATCAGGAAACTTTTTACTTCTGCTCCTAGTAGACTATTCAAGTATGGCTGCTTGTTGTTAGACTATAATTTTGGTTGGTAAATAACTCACACCCAAACCCATTGCAACGTCCTGGCCTTTAACCTAACTGTGAATGGTACTTACTTCATCAGCTCAAGGAGAAAAAACTGGATTCACTGAGTTATTTTAGAGACAAAAAATAAGGCAACCAGTCCCCAAGAAAGAGTGTGGGGAAATTTATTTTAAACTCCCTAAAATTTGGCCTGGTGCAGTGGCTCACACCTGTAATCCCAGGATTTTGGGAGGCTAAGGCACGTGGATCACTTGAGGCCAGGAGTTCAAGACCAGTCTGGCCAAAAAGGCGAAAAGCTGTCTCTACTAAAAATACAAAAATTGGCTGGGCATGGTGGTACATGGCTGTAATTCCAGCTACTCAGGAGGCTGAGGCAGAAGAATCACTTAAACCCGAGAGGCAGAGGTTGCAGTGAGCTGAGATCATGCTACTGTACTCCAGCCTGGGGCACAAAGTGAGACTCTGTCTCAATCAATCAATAAAATTCCCTAAAATCTATTTCTAAACAAACTACCTTCTGGTAGTTCTTTCTATCTTCATGAAATGAAAATTCTAATGAGGTGACTTGCAGTAGGAGTTCCTTATGTTTGTCTTCTATGCTGTTCATCTTCTGTATTTGTCCTCAGATATTCTAGCAGGACCTCAGAAAGCAAATAGCTCCCAAATGTCTCTTGGTCAGAAGTGGTGTGACTCTTTAGTGGCAGAAACTTGACCGCCTTTGTGAGCTGCTCCTTTTATCCCCAATGGGTTCATGTGCCTGTTTCCCACTTTGTACCCTAATCTTTGAGCCCAGACACCCAAATGGCCATTCGCTCACTTTCCCTATAAGCCCAGCTTTATGGATCAATTTGGCAGCCATATGAGACTCTAGATGCCCATATGCATTCTGGCTTAATATAGTAATGCCATCAGCGTGGGCTGCCAAAATGTGTCCAGCTCACTTAATAAGCCATTAACCCTCTCTGGAAAAAGGCTGGTGAGTTTCCCACACCAGAGGGTCAGGAATTAAGTTCCTATGCCCATCTGGTGCTACAAATGCTGTTGTGAATTTGCCTTCCTCCTATTTGCCCAAAACCCTCTCCTAAGTCAAGAGTTGAGATGATTTTGTTAGCATCTAATTTATCTAACAGTGCATCAAGTCTGGGTATGGACTGTGGCATCTGGTTTGATCACAGAATTTCATTTTCCCTGACTGACACAAAATCTAATTACCATCTGGGCTTAGAAACCTAGGGGCTCACAGAAGATGTAAGCACCTCCAGGTTTAACAACTCTTCCACCTGTTTCTGTAAACTGACGGAGCAGAACAATTCAACAAGCAGTTCGGGGCTCCTATTCTGCAAGGATTGGACCAAGCATGCTCAAAGGTCAGATCCAGCTCCCCCACTCTACCCTTCTACGGCTTTCCCAGTGCTAGCCACACTTCTCTGCATCCCTGTTGACTTTGCAGAGCAGAGTTTCTCAAACTTGCCACTGTGGGCACTTTTGCTGGGGAATTATTTGTTGTGGGGGATGTCCTGGGCACTTTAGGATGTTTACTGGCATCCCTGGCCTCTAGGTGCCAGTAACATGCAGACACACACACACACACACACACACACACACACACACACACACACACACCAGTTCTGACAACCAACAATGTCTCCAGAGATTGCCAAATGGCCCCTTGGCAGGCAAAATCACTCCCAGTTGAGATCCACTCCTGTAGAGTACTAACTCAACAGAATTCTGATCTGAAAGAATACACTACACATTGATTCTAGCTGCTATTCTTCCAAGTATTTCAGGAGCAGGCTAAGTACAGACCCAAGTGACTCTCTCTGTAGGAGTCTTTAACCACCGTGTTCCGTGATGGTTTCTTCCTCCTCAGAGCAAGTTTCAAAGCAGGATTTCTCCAGATATCATCCAGCCTCAGAATCACCTGGGCTGTTGCTAAAAATACAAGTTTATGGGCCCCACCCTTGACTTAGTGGGTCAGACTATCCAGTGCTATAGGTTAAAAATTTGCATTCTAACGAACTCCAGTGGCATTTTTTTTTTCTTTGAGACAGAGTCCCGCTCTGTCATCAAGGCTGGAGTGCAGAGAGCAATCTCAGCTCATTGCAGCCTTGACCTCACAGGCCAAGCAATCCTCCCACCTCGGCCTCCCAAGTAGCTGGCACTGCAGGCATGCACCACACCCCACTAACATTTTTATTTTTGTAGAGATGAGGTCTCCCTATGTTGCCCAGGCTGCTCTCAAACTCCTGGGCTCAAAGGAGCGTCCCTCCTTGGCCTCCTAAAGTACTGGGATTATAGGCGGGAGCCACCATGCCCAGCACCGTAGCAATTCTTATAGAATACTCCAGAAGTTTGCAATTCCGTTGTTCTTAAGGCAGCCCTCCCTACCTATGGAAGGGAGGGCTGCCTTAATTTTTTATAATCAGTTACATTGCAGGTGTGAAAAAGTAGTTCCCTGCATCTTTTTGCTGAGGTCATTCTGTCAGCAACTAGGTTCCATGTGTTAAGTATCTCTGAGCAAAAGCTAAATGAAAAAGGCCTGCTCACAAAAACCATGGCTTGAGCATCACTACGGGCCAATGTCACCTCCTGTGACTAATAGGTGAACTTGGACAGGTTGCTTCTTGGAAACCCTACCAGGGAAGGAAAGGAACACTCCCGTCAGACCCATTCCCTGTCTGTCCCCTCCAGTCCATTGGAATATGGGCAATACTTCCATCCAAACCTCAGCTCTTGGTCTCATCGAATCCTTTTTCTTGCATTGACATTGATTGCCACAATTCATATTGCAAGCACACAGAGGTAGCTGAGTAGATGTCTTGGACTGGGCCGCAAAGCATCTTTGAGTTCTTGTTCAGGTTATACTGTTATCTAACCGTGTTGTTTTGGACACATTACTGAACCGCATCATAAAATGCAAAGATTGAATTATATTCATGATTTGCAAATCCAGGCAAATATTGGAATTACCTGACCTTTGTAAAATTAAGTTTTTAATTCCTTTGTAAAAATAAGTTTTAATCCCTGGTTCTATTCTTCAGCGATTGAGTTGAGTCTTGAAGTTCTGTTTTTTTGTTTTCTCAGTCAGAGTTTCACTTTTATTGCCCAGGCTGGAGTGCAGTGGCACAATCTCGGCTCACCACAACTTCTGCCTCCCAGGTTGAAGCGATTCTCCTGCCTCAGCCTCCCGAGTAGCTGGGATTACAGGCATGCACCACCATGCCCGGCTAATTTTTTGTATTTTTAGTAGAGATGGGGGTCTCTCCATGTTGGTCTGGCTGGTCTCAAACTCCCAACCTCAGATGATCCGCCCGCCTCAGCCTCCGAAAGTGCTGGGATTATAGGCATGAGCCACCACGCCCAGCTGAAATTCTGTTTTTAAAAGCTCTGCAGATGATTGGGACCCACATCCAGGTGTGGGACCCTTTAGACCAGGTGTGGGCTCTGTCTCCAAAAGAAAAAAAAAAAGAATAAAAGAATCCTGGAGTCCTGGAGTCCTGGACTAATGGGACAGATGAGTAATCAGATAAGCAAAGGGTGGCAGCAGGGTGACAGGTGCTGCTGCAACAGTGTGCATGCTAAGCACTAGGGGCATTCCAGTCCTGGTTGCAATTAGCTGCGACCCCTGTTCTTCCAGGGACTCTTTCTTACCTCTTTTCATTCCCTTCTTTTATACTCTTAGCTAAATATAAAGTGACTTCTTGATTAACTCAGCTCAGTTCGACAAACCTCTACTGAAACCCTAGTCTTTACTGGAAGGAGAAGATTCCAGCAAGGGATTCAAACATGAGTAAGATGTGGTCCCTAATTTGACATATTCTGCCTTAGAAGGTATTACAATTTAATGACATAAAGCATTAAAATTTCCACAAGAGGAATACAAAGTTCTGTGGGAAGACAGAGGCAGGAGAGAGCAATTCTTGCCAGGGAACTAGAAGGTATCAGAGAGGGGCAGCACTGGAGCTTGTCTGGGTCCCAAAGAATGGATGGAAGGATTCAACGAGGTCATTGCATTCGAGGGACAGAGAGAAAGGCATGCGGGTATGAGGAGCTTTGAGGTGTTTAAGACTAGGAACAGCCCTATAGGCCTCAAGGGGCATGTGATGAAGACTCGGAAATAAGACCTAGATGGTGGGCTGGACCAGGTGGTAGAGGGATTTGAATGCTTTGCTCAAGAGTTTGGAGCTGTTTCATGGATACGATAAACAATTAGACAGCTGTGGGCAAGGTAATGACATGATTAGTTACTCCTCAGGAAGGGTATCCTGCCAGAGGTACCACATTGACGACAGTGGCAAAGACCAGAGATGCGGAGATCAGTTAGGGACCCACTTCACCTAACAGGCACTTAGGCGGCAGTAGAGGGAGAGGGAGGAGGGGCAGAACTGTAGACTGGCAGGATGGGGGCGGTGAGAGGGGAGGAAAAGATATGCCCAGAGTTTGAAATCTGAGTCAACTGGGGAGTGAGGTGCCACTCAGAGACAGGAACCGAGAGGCCAAGCAGAAGGACAACTGCATCAGATAAGAATGAAATTCACTCGCTAGTAACAAACACCTAAAGTGACAGTGGCTGAAATCAATAGATACAATTCCTCACAAGGAGTGAGGAGGGGACAGCCCAGGGCTGCAGTGGCAGCTCCAGTCTCCTCTCTTTTCTCTGCCAGTCGGCAGCTTCTAGCCCATGACTCCCATCCTCTGAGTCGCTGCATGGTTTCTAGATGGCAAACACAATGTCAGCCCAAATGTCCACATCCCAAGCAGAAAGTTGGAGGAAGAGGATAACGGGATGTTCTTCCCACTTAAGTCAGTCTCCCACTTTCTTGGAAACCCCACCTGATGCTTGACCACTTCCTTTATTTTTTTTTCTTTTTCTTTTATTTCTTTATTTTATTTTATTTTTTGGCAGAGTCTCACGCTGTCACCCAGGCTGAAGTGCAGTGACATGATAGCTCACCATGACCTCCGCCTCCCAGATTCAAGCAACTCTTTTGCTGCAGCCTCCCCAGTGGGATTATAGGCACCCACCACCACACCCATCTAATTTTTATATTTTTAGCAGAGATGGGTTTTTGCCATGTTGACCAGGCTGGTCTCAAACTCCTGGCCTCAAGTGATCCGCCTGCTTTGGCCTCCCAAAGTGCTGGGATTACACTTCCTTTTTTTTTTTTTTTTTTTTTTTTTTTTTTTTTTTGAGACGGAGTCTCGCTCTGTCACCCACAGTGGAGTGCAAGTGGCGCGATCTCCACTCACTGCAAGCTCCGCCTCCCGGGTTCACGCCACTCTCCTGCCTCAGCCTCCCGAGTAGCTGGGACTACAGGGGCCTGCCACCACACCTGGCTAATTTTTTTTTTTTTTTTTTTGTATTTTTAGTAGAGACGGGGTTTCACCATGTTAGCCAGGATGGTCTTGATCTCCTGACCTCGTGATCCACCCACCTCAGCCTCCCAAAATGCTGGGATTACAGGCGTGTGCCACTGCGCCCAGCCTACAGTTCCATTTTTATGTCGTCAGCTACTTATCGCTTCAAGGAAGCTTGGGAAACATATATGTTGCCTTTAGGAATAAAACAGTGTTCTGTGCATAAGGAGAAGGGGAGATGAATACAGGCCAGACAGTTGCAGCCTCTGCCCCAGAAGGTGCCCTGGAAGCCATGCAGGAGCTCCATGCTATGATGAGGGGCTCTGCCTACTGACTCACAGCAGCAAGGTCAGGGGTTTCCAGCCAGCTAAGGCCAGAAACCTGGACTGAAATTAGGGGTGAAGCCAAAACAGCAAATAGGAAGAAAAGCCGGGGGCAGAGGCTTCCAGGAGACCCAATCAGAACCAAGAACGTGGGGTGGGGGGTGGGGGGGCCAAGGTCAGAACCAGCCAAGAGGGGGTGGAGAAACATCGCGGTCCAGCTGGTGGCTAGAAGTCAGGGTTGGCAGGAGACGCAGAGCAGAGTGTTCCCAGGGACAGGGCGGGTCTGCTGGGCTCACATCTGATGATGGCATCTCTCCTCCAACCTGGAACTGGATCACAGGTTCGGCCTCGCACATCCAGTCTGCCTACACCCCACAGGGTCTTGACCCCCACTTGCTATAAATGATACACAGATAGTGATGACTGCTGTACGAGGGATGAAAAATTAACAACACCCAGGTAGATCTTTACACACTGACCTTAAAATAAACCTGCAGATTTGACTACATACTTTCACATCCCCAATTTCTTTAACCCATCTGACCTTCCACAAGCCTGAGGAGAGAACAAAATAAAAGTCTTTATGGGTGACAGTCATGAGTTGTGCTTGGCTCCAAAAACCCAACTAAAGATGTAACAGGGCGTGGTGTTGGGCGCATTCATCCTGTCTTAACTTCCTATGTTAACGTGCTGTGACATCAGAGGTAAGTTACGCTCACCTCTCTGAGCTCTGGTTTCTTTGTAAAATGATGGAGCTGGGTCAGATGATTCTCTGTTTCCAATTCTGAAATTCTACGAACCTAAAAACCTGTGTAAAACTGCTGCACGTTCCTTGATAAATTAGATGCTTCAGAAGCACTTGCACTGGTGCAGTGGGCCGGATCTCCTCCCTCGCCCTGGATTAACAGAGGTCCTTGTTCCTTCTCCCCTCCTCTCACCCGTATCTTTGCAGGTGTGCATCCTCGAGTGTGAAGAGAAGGTCTTCCCCAGCCCCCTCTGGACTCCATGCACCAAGGTCATGGCCAGGAGCTCTTGGCAGCTCAGCCCTGCCGCCCCAGAGCATGTGGCGGCTGCTCTCTACCAGCCGAGAGCTTCGGAGATGCAGCATCTGCGGCGAATGCCCCGAGTCCAGAGCCTGTTCCAGGAGCAGGAGGAGCCCGAGCCTGGCATGGAGGAGGCTGGTGAGATGGAGCAGAAGCAGCTGCAGAAGAGATTTGGGGGCTTCACTGGGGCCCGGAAGTCGGCCCGGAAGTTGGCCAATCAGAAGCGGTTCAGTGAGTTTATGAGGCAGTACTTGGTCCTGAGCATGCAGTCCAGCCAGCGCCGGCGCACCCTGCACCAGAATGGTAATGTGTAGCCTGGAAGGGGCGTTCTTCCCAGCTGTACCGGCCACTGCAACCCATGAGTGAGTTGGGCACCAATAAGCTGGGGGCAAGGAGAGACCTCACACACCAACTGTCTTAGCCTTGCTCCCAGGCCTAGAAGCACATTCATCCCCAAACACACACACACACACACACACGCACACACACACACACACCCCTCAAGGAGTCCAGCCCACCCTTTCTCTAGGCAGCAAATATTTTCCTATGATTGCACCTTGAAGCTGACCACTTCTGGCTAGAGACTGGTTACCATGGGGATAATAGTAGTATGTTAAGATAACTAATTCTTCTATCACTCCCCAGGAGCTTAGTTACTATGGGGACAGTTAAGTGGACCAATATGCCCATCCGGTTGCCATAGCAACCAGTCAGCTCACCTTTCCTCGAGATTGTCTCTCTAAACACTGAGAGCAGGACCTACTCTTAGCCATTAGCAGAGTCTGATACCACAGCTATGATGGTGTTATTTCATCTTCAAAGACAGCTTACTGATGATCCCTTCTCCTTTCCCCAGATCTCAGGGTGCCTGGCTCTGTGGAAACATTAAAGTTTCCCATTTTACCTGGCCAAAGAGGTCTTGTTAAGATCAGGAGTTGTGGTTTCTGCTCTTCCTCCTTCCATAAGCCATTTGTCCATCCTGCTACCTTGCCAGAGAGGGACTGATACCTTATGGTCAATGGTATCATTACTGAGCAAGACGTGGAGAATTTGAACCGAGTAGCTACTAGAATATAGACTAAAGGGGTTCATCTTCTTTCCTCCATTTCGATTCTTTCCAGCGTGCCTTTTTTTTTTTTTTTTTTTTTTTTTTTTTTTTGCTTGCTTTTATTCCTCTCTTCTTTCTTCCTTGTTCTCTCTTTCTTCTGCTCTGTTCCTACCCCCACAGGCACCTTATGCAAGTCCACATGTCTAATAATATACATCAAAGACCCTAATTGATTACCTGTCATTCAAAACCCAACTTTCCTTAGGCCATCAACCAATACATCACTTTGAGTGGCATTGGCAACCTAGCACAGTAGAATTTTCTGAAAATTTAGGAAAATCCCAACCATCAAGGCTATGTGCCTTAATTAGTATATGGGAATATGATCATCTGCAGAGTCTCATACGTCTCCTTAAATAGCTAAGAAACTTGCCTGTATTCATCCATTTTGCATTGCTACGAAGGAATACCTGAGGCTGGGTACTTTATAAACAAAGTTTATTTGGCTCACGTTCTGCAGTCTATACAAGAAGCACAGTACCCGCATCTGCTTCTGGTGAGGCCCTCGGAGAGCTTTTACTCATGGCAAAAGGCAAGGGGAGCTGGCGTGCCACATAGCAAGAGGGGGCAAGAGAGAGAAAAGAGGAGGTCCCAGCCCCTTTAACAACCAGATCTCCCATGAACTCATTACTGCGGGGTGGGCACCAAGGCATTCCTGAAGGATCCACCCCCATGACCCATACACTGCCCACTAGGCCCACCTCCAACATTGGGGATCACATCTCAACATGAAATTGGAAGAGGACAAACTTCCAAACTGTATCATTGCCCTAACACAACCAGTCAGTTCCTCACAGTCACCCCAAAACATTACCCAAGTGGGGCTTTTCCCTGAGTCCGAGCATAAGAGAAAAAATATCTGCATGTGCTGTTTTTTTTTGTTTTTTGTTTTTTGTTTTTTGAGGCGGAGTCTCGCTCTGTCGCCCGGACTGGAGTGCAGTGGCCGGATCTCAGCTCACTGCAAGCTCCGCCTCCTGGGTTTACGCCATTCTCCTGCCTCAGCCTCCCGAGTAGCTAGGACTACAGGCGCCCGCCACCTCGCCCGGCTAGTTTTTGTATTTTTAGTAGAGATGGGGTTTCACCGTGTTAGCCAGGATGGTCTCGATCTCCTGACCTCGTGATCTGCCCGTCTCGGCCTCCCAAAGTGCTGGGATTACAGGCTTGAGCCACCGCGCCCGGCCTGCATGTGCTGTTTTATGTTGCGTCCCATACCATCAGAGGTAGCGGTGTCACTAATAACCTTCCTTGATGATATATTAGTGCATATGCTAATGTTTGGTGCCCACACTTTAGCCTGGAGACGGCCCCTTTGCAGGTAGGCCGGCATGTTCACCACAGGCCTGCTACCAAATATGGACACATGTATTAAGTTGTGAAGAGAAAGCTGATGTGTTTATTTTAGCAGGATGACTCATCTCCAAAGGCCCCAAATTAACCTGCACTGCTTTTGAAGTCATACTCTTGGATCCTTCACAAGCCTCCTATTTCTTTCTAACACATATCTGCACAGCACCTAACAGCAAATCGTTCAAAAGTAGCATGGGTTGAATTCTTTCAAATCTTAAAGACATTCTTCTTTAAAGTGGCTCTTCAGGGACACTGAAGCTCATGTCTAATTCTGAACGATGGCAATGTTCTTTACCTAAACACAGTTGAAAATCAGGCCCATTAACAGGAATCCATTTATTTTTTAAAAAATGATTCGAGCCTCTATCCGGGCAATTGGTTTTTCTAATCTTCTGTTATGCTTCCAACTGAGAGGCACTGAAACAAAGCCGGTAAGAAACTTCTGTCTGTGGCTCTGCTCAGATGTCAAGTTCTGGATGGAAACCGGAAACATTAACCAGCTCATTTGGGTATTATTGATGACTCTCCTTTCTCCTTCTGCAACCGTCTGTTTCTTTTCCCCCAACATGCACAGTTGGTGAGTTCCAATATGGATATTTATGAGTCCGTAACAGCTGGCTTCAACCTTATTTTCATTCACATACACACAACCCAACCTGCCCTACACATGATGGAGATGTCTCCATCTTAGGGGCTTGTTACCAATGCTGTCCTTGACTTCTAAGGTATCTAATACTAATCGACATGGAAAAGGCTGGGAAGAAGTGGGGCCACCTTACACTGGAATGGGATAAAGAACCCTATTCAGGGCTGGGCATGGTAGCTCTTGCCTGTAATCCCAACACTTTAGGAGGCCGAGGCTGGTGGATCACCTGAGGTCAGAAGTTTGAGACCAGCCTGGCCAACATGGTGAAACCCCGTCCTACTAAAAATACAAAACTTAGCTGGGCGTCGTGGTGGGCACCTGTAGTCCCAGCTACTTGGGAGACTGAGGCAGAAGAATCACTTGAACCCGGGAGGCGGAGGTTGCAGTGAGCCGAGATAGTGCACATTACACTCCAGCCTGGACAAGAGCGAAACTCCGTCTCAAAAAAAACGAAAACAGGCCGGGTGTGGTGGCTCAAGCCTGTAATCCCAGCACTTTGGGAGGCCGAGACGGGCAGATCACGAGGTCAGGAGATCGAGACCATCCTGGCTAACATGGTGAAACCCCGTCTCTACTAAAAAATACAAAAAAAAAAAAAAACTAGCCGGACGAGGGGGCGGGCGCCTGTAGTCCCAGCTATTCGGGAGGCTGAGGCAGGAGAATGGCGTAAACCCGGGAGGCGGAGCTTGCAGTGAGCCAAGATCCGGCCACTGCGCTCCAGCCTGGGCGACAGAGCGAGACTCCGTCTCAACAACAACAACAACAAAAAAACGAAAACAAACAAACAAAAAAACCCTATTCAGAAAGTGTAATGATGTCCTAGGAAGGAAAGGTGTCGGGGTGCAAGCCCACCTCTAGACAGAACTTGTCACAGCTGGTCTTGGGGGTCTGCCTGCCTTTCCTCTGACCCCATACTGCCTTCCTCTTTTCTGCTACCCTCAGGCTTTGATCCTTCTAGGCAATGGAGACTGAGTACATTCATTCATGGTCAGGTATCAGTGCCATCGAGCTCAAAGAGCACTTGCAAACAAAAGAACTATAAAACAAGGGCACTATTTCGCATGGGCTCCAAATACCAGGGAGAACTGTTCCCCAGGAGGGGGCTTGCCGCTGTGCCTATCGAGTCACAGCCCACAGACCTCCCCTTTAGTCTATTAGTCCGGCCAGTAGACCCGGGTCTGAGAGAGATGTGGAGGAGCTGAGGACCCCTCGGGCTACGTTAGGAACGATTTCTTTGGGTTGATAGCTTTTCCTTGCCTCCCTTTCACTGCTTCCGTCTCCAGGGGGAATAGAAAAGGGTGAGAAAAACCATCAGGTTTGCCATTTTTCAATCATTTCTGTCTCCCCAGGCGTCCAGGTGATCCCCCAAACAGCATGTGTCCAGCCCCAGACCTGCCGCCTAGGAATCAGGATTCCTTCTTCCCCAAGGCACTGAGCGTCTGCAGATCTGGCAGGCTTCGTGGCCTCCAGAACCTCCCCGTCTGATTGTTCCTCCCCAGGCCCCGGCATGTTTCACCACAACCCTGTTGCTACATCAGAGTGTATTTTTGTAATTCCTCTAGCTACCATTTCAATGGCCCCATCTCTCCTGCTCACCTGCCTCTTCCCCCTTCTAGGGGCAGGTGAAAGGGATAGGAAATTGAACCTGGGGTTTTGACTCGCCACTGCCATAACTTGTTTGTAAAAGAGCTGTTCTTTCCGACTGATTGTTTTAAACAACGATTTCTCCATTAAACTTCTACTGAGCAAATGGTTAATAAATTGGTTTGCTGTTTTTAAGTGAAGTGACAGAAGCAGACTCTGCACACAAACCAGCGCTGTGGCTGCCGGGAAGCAGAGGTAAAGTGCATGGCCCTGCTGTGTAGAAAGGAGGATGGGCAGGCTGAGCGCAGTGGCTCACGCCTGTAATCCCAGCACTTTCGGAGGCTGAGGTGGGTGGATCATGAGGTCAGGAGTTCAAGACCAGCCTAGCCAACGTGGCGAAATTAGCCAAGCATGGTTGGCACTTGTCTGTAATCCCAGCTACTCAGGAGGCTGAGGCAGGAGAATTGCTTGAACCCGGGAGGCAGAGGTTGCAGTGAGCCAAGATCGCGTCATTGCACTCCAGCCTGGGAGACAGAGCGAGACTCCTGTCTCAAAAAAAAAAAAAAAAAAAAAAGAATGGGCAAGGTGCACCCCGATGGCACAGCGCCCAGATCCAAGTGCAGCCAGTGGGCGAATGAATGCACATGGCTGTGTGAGTGGACGGGCCAGAGAGAGGGCAGAGTCTCTCCAAACCCCTGCGTGCATCAGCACCGCAGAGAGGCAGGCTGCTGGCGCCACCCCCAGTTTCAGATGGTAGAAATCTGCCTTTTTACCAAGCTCCAGGTGGAACAGATCCTGCTGGTTTGGGTCCAGTGGACTGGGACACACAGCAAGGAGCAGGGCAGAGAAAAACCTGCTGATGCCACTTTTATCTCCAGCTTCACACGTTAGGGTATGTCACTGTCAGAGTCCAGCCGAGAAACACAAGGCAACCCAAACTGAGTCTGTCAGGGAGAGTTAACCATCTACATGAATGGGCAGGTCTAGATCAGCAAGGGATGGAAAGGCACTCTGTTGGGAGCCGGAGAGCCCAGGTAGGGGTAAGGGAGTTCCTGGACCCACAAGGACTCTAGCTCTCCATCGCTTTCAGCAGAGAAATACAGCCATTTACTCACACACTGTGGGAGACAGGATTCAATAACCCCACTTCCCTCTGCTCCCCACTTTCAAACTCCAGCCTGGTGTCTGTCAGCCAAATCCACCCAGAAGCTGGAAAATTGGGGGGTCAACCCACTGATGCAGCTGCAAAGGTAGGGGTCAGGGCGCAAGCTACAGATGGAAAAGGCAGGTAGCTAACTTGGTGGGGGTCTTGACAAAAGCAGTAAAATAGGTAATTCTATTCGAGGTGTTCTTAGAGGGATGAGCTGGAACAAGGACACAGAGAAGGGGAGAAGGAAGTCCCTGACTGTACTTCCAAGATATAAAAAAAGGCAAAAAGGAGGGAAAAAGAAACTGCTTTGTGGGCTGCTGGGCGTGGCTGACTCAGGCCATAATGAAGTACCTGAGTAGGATACCCCCTGGCCAGCAATGTGAAGGAAGGGTCCCTGCAACCCGCCCCAAGAGACACTTCACAATCCCCAAAGCTCCTCACTGCCTCTTTGCCTTCCCTATTCCCCAGAGCCTCTTCCTATAGCTCCTGCTTCTCCCCACCAGAAGGATGACTCAGTGCGGAAAGGATCCTGCTGGGTCTCCCACCTAGCCCCCCACCACCTTGAACTCTTATTTTAAATATACCTTGAACGTTTAAACACATTTCCACAACTTCTTCAAGCAAGCCTAGTTTATTTGGCCTGGTCTTGGAATCTATCATTGCTTCACCAAGTGGTTCTTAAAGTTCAGCAAAACTGAAATTGCACAAAGCAGCCCCTGGGTGGAATGATACCTTCTGCTTCCAACAGCCTTCCCACCTAGACCAGCTCTGCCAGCCACTTGGGCCATCGCAGCACCTTGAACTGATGTCTGTACACAGCAGACCATGTTCAGAAGCCATTCGAGAGGTAGCGTGTGACGTATTTTCTCCCATGTCACTTGCTTGCTCCTCAAAGGACTCAGGAATGCAGTCAAGAAAAGCAGCAGAAAATACTGCCTGGAGTGCCATTATTTCCCAGTTTATACCCTGGGCAAGTTACTGAACCTCTGCCTCACTCTTCCCATCTGCAAAATGGGAACAATAACAGCACTCTCTCATAGGGTCATTTATAATAGGGAATCCATGTACACACTTGGCCTAGTCACTGGGAAGTGTTACCTACTGTTAGTATAAGCGAATCAACGTCATGCTTTGCTACAGTGTGATATGCTACCATTTGTGTAACACCAAGGACAAGGACAGTGATAATCTTATTTGTTGCAGGGGAAGGGGCAATGGACAGGCACACATTAAATCAGACAAGGTACCATTTTATTCCTTATAAAATATATTTCATATTGTTGCTGTAAAAACATTACATTTCACATTTTTTTAAAAATTTTTTAACAGTAAAAATAATACTTGGAAGACAGCTGAGGGAAAAGGCGCCAATAAGACAAATTCACAGATGGGATTTATCTCCCTCTTTTTTTTTTTTTTTTTTTTTTTTTTTTTTGCCCCTGGTAAAAGTCAGAACCTGGGATGACCAGAAACAGGACAGATTTCTCCCAGCAAATCAGAGTTTCCACATCCAAATGAATATTGTTCTCCAAGGAGTCAAGCTATGGACTCACAACAACAAATGTGGCCGCGGCTCAAAACACTCTCTGAAATCACACAATTGCTTTCTGAGCCAATTTAAAAGTCACACGATTGAATCCAAGCTATTTTACTTTAAATGGTCCTTTTGCTTTGCACCTGAGACCTCTCTTGGCCACAGATGTCATTCGCTGGACTCCGTGGGTACTAAATGAGTGTCTAGCATCCTTAAGGTTGCTCAACACACAGCCCCAGACTCTGAAGGTGATTCCAAGAAATATTCTGAAAATGTCACATCACTGGAATCAACAGTTTCCCAAGATAACTGCTTTGGAAATCAGTCCCGTTAGTTTCTAAAAGCCCACCTGCGGCATCTTCCTTCCATCAGAGTCTGCTGCCCGGGTGGGCTGGGAAGGAGGGAGATACGAAGATGCAGAAAGTAGGTGTGATCACTGGGTCAGTTCCCAAGCCACCCTCACCCTCCAAGAAGACATGAATGGAGCAACCCCGAGAACAGAGCACGTGTGAAGAACCAGCACGACAGCCACAGGATGGCAGCGTGGGTGAAAGGGAGGCAAGGAGGCCGTCAGCGCCAAGGAGGAGAAGGGGCATGAGCACAGGCAGGGAAGGCGGCACCAAAACCAAGCAACAAGAACAAAGCAAAACCACCGTGGTTTCCAAACTGCTCCTCCCTTTATTCCTCCTTGCTTTCCTGCCCTGTATACCAATGGCATAAGAAGCCTGACACACAAAGAGAAAAATCCGTATATCCAGTTATATCTACACGGTTGAAACTGGGGGCAGGGGGAATTCAAACAGCTTTCTCAAGACGAGATGGCAGTGAAAACTCTGACAGAGAGGGGAAGGGAAGGTCCTCCTGAGCCCACGCGTAAGAACACGCCCTCCCCTCCCCATGAGGATCTGAAGCTGGGGATCGTCATGGGAAGTGAAACACCATCATGGGTCAGGAAACACCATCGGCAGCTGCCAGCCTTTAATTCTCAAGGAGGTCGAAGGGACAGGAAGGAGAGCCCTGCACCACCTCAGGCTAGCCTGGCTTTGAGCTCTACCAAGAGACAGAATTCCATATACATTTTTTTTACGAAGTTATAAAAATATACCCCATCACCAAAGACACCTGTGCATAAGTGTCTGTCCCTTCTGCCACCAACCTAGGGCACTACACCCTTCCCAAAATCATGCCCCTACTGCCAGATCTACAGATTTTATAACACTCAAAGTGTCCTGCATTAAAAAGCACATGTCTATTTCCTGCGTGAAGGGACCAAGGGAGCCCTGGTTGCCCAGGTACCTTCACCCAGGACTGGGAGGACGGCCTCGATGATGACCAAGGGGTGGGTGCTGACACTCCATCCTAGGACAGGTGGCTGGGTAGGATTCCCTGAGCCCCTGACAGCTGGGACACAGAGCCAGGACTTGTACCCAAGGCAGCTGGGCAGCGGGCGGTCACATTCCAGCAGGCCCTGAGGAATCCCCACATAAGTCACGCTAGGAGGAAAGTAAAACGCCAAAACAGAAACATGTCCTGCCGTCCGGGCGTGGCTCACTCTGTCTTCACGCACGGCTGGTTGGCATGGCGCTAAACTCCCTAGACCTCCCTCCTTCTCCACAAGAACAGCTCTGCTTATTGACCTGCACGCAGCCCAGGCTCTCCTAGATCCGCAGAGGCTCCAGAAACACCAAGGGCCAAAACGCCAGCAGCCACTAACCCAAACCCACATCTTCCTTCTGTCATTTCCTCATCCTGATGCTCACGGGTGCAAGGCCTCTCCTTGGCCTTCCTCATCCTGCTTTCAGGCAGCAAACAGAAATGGGGAAATCCCTGGTGGGGCCAGGAGACAGAAAGGAACCTCCAAGAACCTCCCTGGGTCTCTCCCGGCCACCCAAATAAAAGGAAACTTCAATCAGCAAAGGCTTCTGAATACATAATAAAAGAAAACAAAACATTTCTGAGGCGTCCTTTCCATAACCGGAAGGAGGAGGCGTCAGGAGGGCGCTTTCTCAGGTCAGAGCAGAGAGTTTCCAGACGCTCAAACCCTCCAGGAGTTCCTCAAGGAAAGAGAAGGGTCAAGGTAGTGTTTAACTGCCACATTCCAAAAAGTGAATTCCGGTCAGCCTTTTGGCTCAGCTTTTTGGCAACAGTCTTTTAAAAAATCTCTTTCTCTGGGCTTTAAGAAGCCATTTAATATTTGTTGGGGTGCAACCCAATGTCTGAGGGAACCCAGATTTACGTTGTTGTCACCAAGAAAGGGCTTTCCTTTGACTTCCATGCAGGGTGCTCAGACAGGGAACAGGAGGTACCCTCCGAGAAGGGCAAACCCCCTTCCCCCAGCCAGCCAGTGCTGCGCTCTGAGTCACCCATCAGCCAGAAACTCATTTTTTTTTTTTTTTTTTTTTTTTAAGAAAAGTAAATTCATCTTGCTTACAGTCCTTTCTGGAAGAGTTGAGAAAGCAAAGAAGTCACCGACTCAGCAGGAAGCAGAACGAGCTGTTCCTTCTTTTGATACATACAAGCTAATCCCCGAAAGAGCGGGGATGTGGGAAACGGAGGGTAATTAATTCTTTGGTCACTGGTTCACTGCTGAATACCCTTGGTCAGTTTTGGCTCTCTCCTATTTTAGGGGGAAAAATATTTTTGTATCTTTTTTTAAAAAATAAAATGTTCCCACAATGGGAGAAAATTGCTTTAAGTGTTACACCTTAGCCAACAGAGCCCGAACTCCATGTTTCCGTTCTTTCTCTTTCGGTTTCTGCTGAGGACTGGTGACACGTCGGCCTCTTTTCAGCGGCTGCTGGCAGGGCCAGGAGCAGAGTAGAACCTGCAGCAAGGCTCAGTCCAGGAAGCGCTGGCAGGCCTTCTTCCACCGGCAAGCTGTGCACCACTGGTCCCGGTGCTCGATGCCATACACCTTGCGGCACTTCTTAGCCTCCCCTCGGGCTTTCCTGTAGAAAGAGAGGAATGCAAATCGAGTCCCACACAGGCGGTGGGCCCAGGAGAGCGGCCAAGTGGGACTAGGAGAACAAGCAGAGGCCAAAGGGGCAGCTCCCAGCAAAAGCCACCAGGACCAGGGGCCATAGGCTCTGAGGATCAAACAGTCATCCCATCTGGTGTGTCCACCATCTGAGCTCCTCTCTGGGGACTAACCCTGGTGACTTCATCTGGGTGGGGTCAGCGTCCACACCACTGGAGACAGGGCACAGAAACCAGAAGGCAGGGGATGACAGCGGACATCTCACCTGGCACCACTCTGGGCCCGGGGTGGAGAAGTGACGATCAGGTGAGATTTCATCACAGGTGCTGGCTGCTGGGGCTCGCTGAAGCTTAGCGACCGGCTCCGGACCTGGGTGTGGGGAGAGGGGCCATGAGCAGAGGGACAGTCAGTAAAGGTGAGGGAGCCATCCTGAAAGACAGGCAGCCACCCATCCCCAGCTCCTTCTGGTGCAGGAGGCCTTGCGCCTTCCCAGGGAGAACACTCTAGCCGAGGGGAACTCTCGGCAGGAGAGTGAGGAAGGAGCAGGCCTTCATGCCACACTCAGGACCCAGCTGAGGACAGGGACAGGGGGCCACTGGACCTGGCCCCCTCTGAGGCTCTCCCTGCAGGGGACTTGGACAGAGCCGCCATGCCTGGAAGCCTCGCGCTGTCTCAGTGGCATCACTGGCAATCTGATTTACAATGTGACACCGCCCTGCAGGAGATAACTCAAGACCAGCGCCTGCTAGGTAGAGTTCCAAATGACTTCCCGCTGACTTGAGTTTGGGGTCCACCATGGCCCTTGTCCCCAGTGGCCTTGAGACTTCTGACCCAGCCCACACAGCCTCCACATTCTCCCCCTTCCTCTCCTCTCAGCATTAAAATCCTAAAAACACCCACGGGCACTAGGGGCTGATGGAGCACTGACCCCAGCCTCACCTGGCGATTTTCTTGACAAGAAACCTCCTTGCTCTGGACATCCTCTACAAGTGCCCCCTTCCACCTCCGCGAGGGGCTGTGGCCAGATGGGGAGTGCCAGGGAGGGGGCAGCACAAAGAGACCTTCAACCCGTTTGGGGGATGGCGGCAAGATGGCCACATCGACCTGTGGCCAGGTGTCCTGTGCCCAAGGGATGGCCTCCAGCCCTGGGATATGTGGGAGAGCCCTCGGCCATAACAGGCCCCAGCCATGCTACCAGCACACTCACCGGAGAGAGGGAGCAGGCAGTGGAGGGGGCGGCAGCCCAGCTGACACTGGTGTAGATGTGTGGTGAGACAGGGATCTGGAAGGACGGCAGAGCCTGCAGAAGATGAGGGTGTCAGCCTGGATTCTAGCTCAGGAAGTGTTCAGAGTCTGCCCACAATCCCCACAGCCTCATGACGGCAGCAGAAGGTGCATCTCTGCATAAGTGCAATGACCAGCAAGAGCTGGGACACACTCGGCTTTCCCGAGGACAACACTGGAGTATCATCCAATGCTCTGAAGTAGTCTCCTTATTGCGAGGCTCCGATCTCATCTTGGAACCCTTCCCTCAGAGCTGGTCTACGTGCCAGCCTCATGACTTAATCACTGCAGAAGATTTAACTTCTCAACTGGATCACCTACCAAGAACATGCCACGGCAGGTGCCAAAAGAGGCCCCCAGCCTTCTGTGTCTTGGGGGCATGGCTGGGATAAGATATGGGATCCCCCAGCAACTGCTTGAGAGTGGCAGCGTGCTCACGGGTATCCAGGTTCACGGCTATTTGTGAAAACACCAGCCACATGTCTGGGCCCCGTAGGTCAGCCAGCGCTGCAAGCGGGTCAAACACGAAATCACTAAGCGGCCACTCATTCTAACAAGGAGGAGGGCTGGCTCGTTTTGTAAAGTCTTTCTCACTGAAAGCGATACCTTTTAATAACGAATTTGCAAACTGTCCCAGGGACTGGTAAAATCGGCACAAAAGAATTTTAAGAAATATCAGCACACAGCAAGCTGCATGTTCCTTGAGTACCTACTACACGCAGGGAAGACCGCCCTAAACGTCACCCTCTGTGATAAGTTTCTCATCCACACGGGCATAAGGTTGGTCCCTCTGGTACCTGCAACACCTTCTCATGCCTCTAGTAATCAGTACTTTCACTAGTTATTATAATTAACCATAGTTACATCTTCATTTCTCTCTCAATCCGAACCACGCCCTCCACAAGGGCAGGAACTAAGTCCTCTTCTACCCAAAAATCTTACTTAGTCCAATTCTTGGCCCATAGTTAGGCATTCGAAACATGCGTGCTGGACTGTTTCTCCATGGAACACAATTCCAGGACCTAGACATCACTGTAGGAAGCCCAACTACACTACTCCATCCTCTCTTAGAAGCAGAGGTGTGACAATGTCCCCGCCCAAATCCATCACCCAGTTACTTAGGGATTCAGCTAGATTTCTAGTAACCACTCATGACAGCTGCCGATGTAGATAACTCCAGGAATTCCCACATTTATTAAGCAGTGAATTCGGTTTCGTTTCTTTGTAGAAGAGATTAGCAATTTGGCCAAAGGGCTCAGCCTTCCATCAGGGTGGTCGGTAGCCTGTGATCAAGCTGGCCCGAGATGAGTCAGCAAGAGCCTGAGCCTCCAGCGAGCCCCGCCCCATACCTGGTATGCATGATCAGCCTGAATGTGCCAGAAGGACCCAGGAGCTGACTTGCTGAGAGCCCCTGAGGGCAGGGAGGACTCCGGGCCAGGATGTTCTGGGCCGGAGGACTGGGCTTTGTGCAGAGGTGGTGGAAGAGCGGACAGAGGCACGCCGGTCATGCCGGGGGTGGGAGTTGGCTCGGTGGTGGGAGTCCCAGGGACCAGGGTGCCCACGGCAGCAGCAGCAGCGCTGGCAGATTCCTCCTTCATCTGCATCTCTGTGTAGTAGAAATCCTCCTCCCGCTTGAACTGATCAGAGTCCACCGTGTCCCTGTGTGAGAGGGAGATGCGGCATAATCAGGGGTGCGCTGCCCCCTTCAAACCTAGCGGGGACCGCGGCGGGGAGGGAAGTGATTGCTTGAGGCCACCCAGCAAGCCAGGGACGGAGCCCAAGAGAACACCTAGGAGCCTGGCTCCTGACGGGTGTCACCAGGATTATGTGCTGCACATCAATGGGAATTATTTTTCCTGGCACCTAAGGCTCATCCTCTCTCGGAACATGTGCCAACCTCTCCTCTGACAGGAAGCATCCCACGCTGAGCACGACCAAGAGCCCTCTCTGGCCCCACCTGCCTGCAGTCACGCTTTCCCCCCCAGGGCTGTGAGTCAGCTCCTACCACTAGCAGCCTGCAAAGTCGCTCTGCACAGAACACGACCCAGGCACCAGGGTGGGGCTAGCAGAGACCCACTCCCAAGGAGGAGTCGGTGGTGCAGTGCTCGGTCACCAAACATCTTGGAAACGGGGTCTCACCAACAACTGAACCAAACGACCCCATTTCTACCCAGAACTAAAACATCTTGCTTCCTGCAGTGAGGCAAGAAGACACATCCCCAAGATGGAGAGAACTCCCTTCCCATCAACAGCAACAATGTTCACCAGGATGTCTTTCTCAGGCAGCCAGGAAGACACACCAGGGGGTGTTTCCAGCAAGCCACGTTCCCGAAAGCACTGTGGGCTGTGGGTCACGGGGACTCGGCAGGGTGGAGGGACACCTGCATGCGACCCTAGGCTAGAGGCCCTGGGCTCGCACCTACCCCAGGTGGAGGGCTTTGATGTGTCGTTTGATGCCCACTATGGAGCGCAGCACTTTGCCACAGTTTGGCCACAGGCACTTGTACATCACCTTCACCGAGTTCTAGAGGAAAGGAAGATGGGGTGAGTGGATATGTCTTTCTCCTTATCCCTCGCTCATCCTTACCCAGTGGGGACGCAAAGTGGCTGCTGTCCCCGGCCTGACCCAACAAAAACCTCCAGGAAAGGGGTTCTCTGGGACCAGAGAAACTTACAACCAGGGGCTAGAAAGCCCCAACCTAAGAGATGGTCCTAGTGGCCAAGACCGGTGCTCGGTGCTATGGCTAAGACCCCACTGGAGGCCTCTCCCACGCAGACCTCTGCAGGAGCACAGGAAAGAAGGCAGGAATTGGGGTGGAGACTAAAAGGGAAGAGGCTTTAAACAGGAGGAGGAGAATCCTGGGAGTATTACCAGGTAACAGAAGCAGCAATAGAAAACCGAAATGGGAGCAAACCCAAGACTATGTAAGGCCTGCAGGGTCCCCTCCCTCCATGGCTGGCTGTCCCCACACAGACATCATCCACTCCAGCCTGGGCTCCCACTCACACCATAATCACATACCTTTCTTTTTCGTGGAGCTGGTTCATCCAACAGGAAAGGGTCAGGATCGGTCTCAAAGCCATGATCAGTTTGGGGAGAACCAAAAGCATCTCCCAAATACTTGGGGCTGGCCTGGGGGTGGGGGGGCGAAGGGGTGGAGACACCACTGCTCCCACTCCAGTGACCGCTGGTAGTGCTGCTGCCGCTGTCTGAGACGTCACCGCTCTCCTTCCATGGGTCACAGGCCGCACGGGAAGCTGGCCAGACGAAGAGAAGATGAGAGGACGCTCACGGGCTTGTCCCTGGGCGAACTCTCCCTTCTGAGCTTCGGTAAACATGGAGAGGGGTTCATTCACGGCAGCAATTTCTCTTGGTAGAACTGCTCTGCCCTCGCAGACATTTCCTACCATAGCCACCTGGTCACCACTGACCAACAGATACACACGGCAAGTTCACTTTGTATACGATTCATACAAAGAGAACCTAATTGAAATTTACTTCTCTTTTTGAACAAAAAATTTTTTATATATGGGGTCTTGCTATGTTGCCCAGGCCAGTCTCAAACTCCTGTCCTCAAGCGATCCTCTGGCCTCAGCCTCCCGAAGTGCTGCCTGTTTCTCACTTTATACATTAAATAAAGGGGGGATGGGGAGGGAGAGGGGCAAAGCCTCTGCAGCCTCCAGGCCTGGTTGAGAACAGGCACACCCAGAGTGTTGGGTACCACCCGGAGCATTTTCCTACAGCTGAGGCCAGCTTAAAGGTCTTCTTGATCAGCTTTCCTGAAAAATGCTTTTTCAATCATCTAAACTCAGACCAGTCCACAGAAACCTAGGGGTGGAACAAACCACTCAGCCTCTGCAACTCTCAGGAGGGTGCGCAACATTTCCCAGGGCCAGCTTCGGCCCAGGTGGAACCTGCTTTAATCAGGAAGTACCACGTTTGGAGGAGGAAAGACAAGCTCTGCGAGCAATTCTGATCATTGCAAGGTGGCAGGGGGCTTTCGTGCCTGACGTGGCCCTGAAGCAGCTGCCAGGCTCCTGAATGCCTCCGAGCAGGAGGATAGGCATCAGCAGACATGGGGAATCTTCCGTTTTTAAACAGCATATCTGCAGGCTGCGCGGGCCCAACCCAGACTCTCTCACTCCTTGGCCAAAAATCCAGGTGAGTTTATAATATAGGAGAATCTGAAATTCTGATATGTGGAAAAAACAAGAGAGAGGGGAAAAAGCTACCTGTCCTCAAAAGCCCCAACTCAACAGGGGCGTTCCACAGAGCCCCCTAACT
Source organism: Rhinopithecus roxellana (assembly GCF_007565055.1). NCBI lineage: Eukaryota > Metazoa > Chordata > Mammalia > Primates > Cercopithecidae > Rhinopithecus > Rhinopithecus roxellana. The sequence goes on along the minus strand of NC_044557.1, from coordinate 136,048,520 downwards.
CTGCATTCCAAGGTCTACTAGCACATCCCTTGCAGCCAGGATAAAATCCTGCTTTCTCTCCTCCTGCTCATAGTCCAGACTCCTTCAGTGCTCATCAGGGATCTACCTGGCACAGGCTCCCATCTTCCCTTGTTTCCAGTCCAGACTCTCCTTACATCTCACATCCTAGAAGCAGCCTACCCAAAAAGAACGAGATGGAGAAAGAACTCTTCCCTTCCCAGATACCGCTGTCATGTCTCACAGCTATCACTGTCCCTTCCTGGGAACCAAGAGATTACTACATGTACATGTGTGCTTTAAAAAGGGTACACATTCAGGGCAGTACACAAGAATCATTAAACAGGCCAACAGGTGAAAGACCCACACACATCCACTGATAGGAAAACAATCAGGGAGAGAAAGGCAGACAGCAGAATACTACATGGCTACATCTAGGATGCTCAGTACTCTGGGACAAAGGGCAGGTCAAGCGGCAGGCACATCCTACAAATGCGGCAGTCCTTCCATACAGGAACCACTCACAATGGCTCAAACGCATGAAATCTGTATGGCAGATTTTGACTGGCACACAAAGGAAGCAAAACATAAAGCAAAAAGTTATCTATGTTATAAGTTAATGTATAAGTTATAAGTGACTCCATCTTTGATCATAAGTTTTTCTAGGACACAGGCAATAAATACACATTTTATAGCACGAAAATAAAGTACTGCTCTACAAATGCATGGCACTGAGACCTTACGAGTGAACTTTTAAGAAATATTTATAATCCTGTTGTCTACACACAGACATACAAACACACATGCCATCCTAACCACACAGAAACCAAAGGGACTAGGTGGCGTTTGTGCAAATAGTATCCATGACTCTCTTAGTCAAGGTTTTGGTCATTGGATAGACCACACTTTGCAGAATACTTCAAGATAATTAGGCCAACGAAGCCTTATATTTCCACTGACTTCAGCTACAAGATAAAAAATATACTGTCACCAAAAAAATATTTAATAGACAATAAATTTGTTTTTTTTTTTTTTTTTACAAAGGGACTTAAAATTATCAGGATGATGGCCTATCAGTGAGATGCTTCTACACTGATGTGCCCTTGTGTATGCATGTATTATACATACCCTCCTGATGGGAACTGGAGTCAGTAATTTTCTTTTCTTTCCCTTTAGGACACTTTCCTGATCTTTCCACTGTTGACCCAACCATGCAGATCTCCTAAACTCTCCTGAGAACTTAGAAATTAACTTGTTTCCTCTTCCCTATTTGGCTGTGCTAATAGAGCAGGCATGCAATACTAGGCTTCACAGCTAGGTGTCCTCATAGTACGATGACTTCCTTTGGCAGCCAACTTTGAGTCACAAAAGTAAGTTTTCTCTCTCCCTTATGTTTAATTTCTATTTAGGGAGATTCCTTATGAGGGATACTTATGAAGGCCACTTTCCTCCTGCTATGTACTCAGAGCTAACTCCATATTTTCCTGTAAGCTTATAAGTAGCTTGCAATTCAGTTAGGTGTCCACCAATGAAAAAGTTCTTCCCTGGGAGTAAGGGAGGCCAGCCCTGCCATGAATTTCCCAAAAAACTTCAGGTTCACTACCAGTCTTGCCAAACTACTGACAAATACCCAGCAATCCTTTTTTCCCTCATATTATTGATAAAGTATTTTGGGGTTGCAACTACATAAATTTTGTTTTAATAAATTTGCCTTGAAGTCGAACCTCTGGTTTTTATTAAGCAATTAGACTTACTTTAGAATTTAACTCATTTATTCCGGGTCCTTGTCCCGTAGGCTCACACTAATTTATGAGACTGAACTAGGCATGTGGAACGAGGGCATGACATTTTCTCCACTAGGGGACCATTTAGCATATTTCTACAATGTGAACTAAATATTCCTCTACTGGCCTCATTCAGGCCCCACCAAAGTGCTGGGCTCAGCCACTCCCATGGAAGAACTTACTCCGCAGGCCACTGTGGCTCAGTCCCATGCTCAACCATCTTCACAATGCACCAGGAAACTCCTCCCCAGGTGAGGAAACTGAGGAAAAATAACGGATGCATCTAACTCCATGGCATGCAGCCAGTCGGAGCCACTGGGAGGGGTCCCTGAAAATTCTGTTGCCAGGCTGGTGACGTAGGCAACTAGCTGCTCTACACAGAGGATGTCTGTCGTGGGCCTCTGTCATGCCCAGAACTCAGCTGGGCCCCGCTTGCTCACCAGAGAAGTTGGCCTCGGTCCCGGGAGGACTCTGCACAACAGGGCTGCAGGACAGGGACGTCAGCACCATGGCCGCCATCATCTCATCCATTTCCACTGCGTCCGACTTCCTGGATTCACATGCATGAGTGGAAAAGGTTACTTCCTGGCACGGCGGGCCCATGGTCCTTGCAAAATGAGACACCGCTTCTGGCTGGTTTCACATGATCATCTTACACTTCTGGACTGACCCCTCTAAGTCCCCCCAACTCCAATCAGCCAGAGTGTGCTCAGATCATATAAACTAAGTGAAACATGAAGGTCTCCCCTTCTCCCTGAGCAGTACCCATTCTGAGCGATGCTTATAATATTAGGCAGCCCCGGTGTAAGCCACTGGGTCTCATCCCACTGTGACGCCCTGAGACAGCCCCATTCTCCCGTGACTTTGCTGCCAAACTCTGCAGCTTAAAAAGGAGAATTTTATTTAGGGGAAAGAGGATAGACTCAAAATGAAATGAACACGGGGACAAAAGACACCCACTGGAATTCAAAAGCACAACAATTACCTCCTTTCCTTGCCCCACATTTAAAATGAACAGGGAACAATTATATACTAACCACCTTCTCCCACCCCTCCCCCAAGAAAAATGGTAAGGCATTCTGACAGCTTCTGAATGTCAACAGAACCTACTACCCAAGCCAATGTGCAAATAAACCAGAAGCACTAAAATAAATCTCCCAACGCAAATGTCCATGCTTTCTACAGCAGAATTCTATAAAATGTTACACATAATTTTTTTAAAATCCATATATCACTACACTATTTGGAAGTAAAATTCGAGCTGTGTAGAAGTTAACGCTAAAGTATTAGGAAAACTTAGTCTGAAATAAACTTCTAAGTGGTCTGTTTCAAAGGGCTGTCTTAATTTATTCCTTATAATTCAGGTCCACTAAAATATGACTTGGGTTTGAAGCAGCTAAACCAAGACTATTAATACATTAAACATTAAAGACTATTAATACATTAAACAAATTAGCATCTCTGTTTTTGTATGATCTTTGAATTTTCATTTCCATATAACAGAAAAATAAATTCTTTGCCTGCATTTCGCTGAATACACCATCGCAAACATTGCTGCTCTGATCTGGTTTCAAAATACTGGGTCTACCGTGTTTTGTAGCATTCATAGACAAACACAGAGAGGTGAGATAGGGTGTGACTGCTTTGCACATCTTATATATAAGACAATTTCAGTTGGCAGATTTTCTTTTTAAATCTTAAAAGATCAATGTACATAGAGCATATAACATAGAAATTAGGATATATATTCTTAGAAAAAAGTCGTATCACAAAATTCTAAAGCAAAATACATTCTTCATTCAGTACCAATGGTTCTGAATATCTAAGCTACGGGTAAGCATGCTGCGGGTTGTGGAGCAAACATAGTCTGCTGCTTGTTTCTGTAGGGTTTCAAGCTAAGAATGGTTTTACATTTTTAAATGGTTTGGTTTTGTGGGATTTCTTTTTCTCTTTTTTTTTTTTTTTTTGAGATGGAGTCTCACTCTGTCACCCAGGTTGGCTTCAAGCAATTCTCGTACCTCAGCCTCTGAAGTAGCTGGGATTACAGGCAAGCACCACCACGCCCAGCTAATTTTTGTCTTTTCAGTAGAGACGGGGTTTCACCACATTGGCCAGGCTGGTCTCAAACTCCTGACCTCACGTGATCCACCCACCTTGGTCTCCCAAAGGGCTGGTATTACAGGCGTGAGCCACCACATCCAGCCTGTTTGTTTTTTGTTTTGGTTTGGTTTGGTTTTTGTTTTTAGAGCAGTCTTGCTCTGTCTCCCAGGCTGGAGTGCAGTGGTGCCATCAGTGCTCACTGTAGCCTCAACCACCTGGGCTCCAGCAATCCCCCTGCCTCAGCCCCCTAAGGAGCTGGGACTACAGGCAAAAGCCACCACGCCTGACTAATTTTTTTATTTTTTATTTTGTAGAGTCAAAGTCTTGCTATTTTGCCCAGGCTGGTCTCAAACTCCCAGCCTCAAGCAATCTTACCAAAATGGTGCAGTTACAGGTGTGAACCACTGCGCCTGGCCTAAATAGTTTTAAAAATCAAAAGAAGGATATAATTGATGGACATGTGACACAAGAAAAGTATGTAAAACTGAAATCTGAGGGTCCACGAATGAGGTTTTATTGAGGACAGCCATACCCATTTGTTTCCGCATCACCCCTGGCTGTTTGGACACCACAGCAGAGCTGAGCAGTGGGGACAGAGACTGTTTAGTCCATGAAGCCTAAATTATTTACTATCTGGGCCATTCAAAACAAGTTTGTTGACTCCTGATTTAAGCCAGTTCTTCCCCATCTCTCATCATAAACTATGACCTGATGTAGTTTAAGCACAAGAGGGGAAAAAAATAGCCCTTTGCCCAACCAAAGGTACATTGCCCATATAGAGCTATGGAAAAGAAAAGATGCCATTCTGGGCCAGGCAAGGTGGCTCACGCCTGTAATCCCAGTACGTCGGGAGGCCGAGGCAGGTGGATCACCAGCGGTCAGGAGTTTGAGACTAGGCTGACCAATATGGTGAAACCTTGTCTCTACCAAAAAATACAAAAATTAGCCAGGCGTGGTGGTGCACACCTGTAATCCCAGTTACTCGGGAGGCTGAGGTGGGAGAATCGCTTGAACCCAGGAGATAGAGGTTGCAGTGAGCCGAGATCATGCCACTCAACTCCAGCCTGGGTGACAGAGTGAGGCTGTCTCAAAAAAAAAAAAAAAAAAGAAAAAAGAAAAGATGCCAAAGATTCCCCTTTTCTGTGTCCCATGTGTCCCAATATCTTGGCACCCAGACGCCAATGACACCACATTTCTTCCACACCGCAAGGCAGCCCACACCCTCACACCACACTACCCACGTGACTCTTAAAACCCAATTTCTTCTCCCACACAAACCTCTTTGGGACATCAATGTTCCTGGAGACAGGCCTGTAGGCCAGGGCCTGGGCTCCGGGCTCCAGGGGTAGTGCCTGGGGACAGGGGCCCTGCAGCTCCGCCAGCCACACTTCCTCCACCCTGCAGGAGACCTGCAGCTTCTGCTCCAGCAGCCAGACGGTCACCTGACCCTCCATCCAGCTGTGCTGCTCCACCAGTCCTGTGCACTCTTGACCCCGATACCACACATAAACCTGCGGGAACAGGGACAGCAGCCAGCGGTCAGCCCTGGATGCGTCTCACCCTGAAGTTCTCAAGCACCCCACATCCCAGGAGCCAGGGTCTGCCTGCCACGAACCATGTTCTCTGCCTCATTCATCTTTTATTCAAGCAGATGTTCCCAGGTACTCCCTTCCCACCTGAGTACCCACACAGGCCTGATTCCTCCCAAGGTAGATCCTTATCAGCTCTCTAGACTGGCAGGCAGCAAACATGTCAGCTTCTGCGACTTTCTCTGAATCTAGAATCTGTACTCATGTTCCTGCCTTCCTTGCCCCGGATGCACTGCCTGTCTGCTGGTGCCCAACTGACACTCTGAACTGCTCATTATCCTGCACTCAGAGGATGCTGAGTCCACCTGGGGACAACGTGGCAGGGGTACAGAGGCAGGTCAACCTCTCACCAGGGGGACCTGGAAGTTGGCTGGCCACCTTCCCTCACAGGCAGGGAGGCCTGGTGGGCACAAGCCTTGGCAGGGAGACAGAGGTAGAGTCCTTATTTAGGAGGCCTTGGGAGGGCAACGAAAGAGAACCCCAGGCACCTGGACCTCATGATAACATCAGACCCAGGGCCCTGGCACAGGGGCAGGGACGCTGGAAAAAGAAATCCACACCGAATCCAACTATACAAACATCTCTGACTCCTGAAAGTGTCTAAAGGGAATTCAAAGACGCAATGTTCTTGGACTCTCATAAGCCTGAGATGCTTTCCTTTGGTAAAGTTGTAAACTGAGGCAGATTAACAGAAATGTGGCTATGGCCATCCTTCAAACTGAGGTTTTGAACAAGCCAAAGCCCACAGCATCAGATGCTAGGTCTTGCCACCTTCTACAGACAACACTGTGGTAGAGAAGCCCTGGGTCTACTAACAATATCATATTCTCTTGGGCGATCTGCTGCCCAGGCACCCTGTGGCTGGAGGGCAAAGGTCTGCACTCAAAACGGTGTCCAGAGAGTTTGCGGCCTGTCACTAGGGCACCTCCACCCACCACCCCACGACTCGCAGGATGGGACACCTGTCCATGTTGGGATCAACCTACCTTCTGCCCAGGCTGAAAGGCCACCTGCTGAAGGCCCGAGGTGCTGGGAGCCTTAACGACTTCCTTGGGCTGCTCCTGGCAGGGGGTGTCATCAGAAGCGATGAAAGGCTGGGGAGCGGCCCCTTCCAGCAGTGGCTCCGAGGGTGGGGCGGTCGAGGGCCCCTCCGAGGCACTGGGTCCCAACACCCGGGCTCCGAGGAGGGACCGCTTTCCAAGGCGCCGGGACAGGACGCTCGCCATGCTGCTGCCTCTCCTCTCCTGCGGAGGCGAAGGGGACACTGAGGCCTCTGCCCATCACCTGGGGGAATCAGGAAGCTTTCAGGAGGGAGCCCCACACAGCAGGAGCCAGGAAGGGTCTGCTCAAGTAAGTGAACCCTTTAAAGTCAACTTTTACCATCCCTCCTTTTCACAAAAGTGATTTCCATTCCTAGTAGAATAATCAGAAAATACTCTGTGTAACAGAAAAACAAACCACTCAGGAACCTGCCTCCCCGGGAGGCCCACTCTTCCTATACACCAGGCCAGGCTTCCTTCTGTGCGTGTATGTACACTTTTGTTTCTGTAAAAATGGGACTGCTGTTTGGTAAACTGTATTTTTACTTAACTGTGTAAGTTTTGCAATATCATTCAATATTATTTTATAAAAACATGTTTAGAAGCCACTCAGCATTTTCCTAGGTGGACACATCATTCCTATTCTAATCTCTTACTATTTATTGTACCCAAAGGCTGCACCCAATGGTCTGCCGTCTAAACTTCTCTGCCTGCAGGGAGCATCCTCTGAGCTAAACCTCAGCACACACACATCAATCACGGCTTCCGCAGGGCAACTTCCAGGATACGATATTGCTGGGTCAAAGCCTGAGGACATCTGATGCACATAGATTCTCAAGCTCAGCTAGCTCAAAGCTGCAAAGAACCATAGAAACTTACCGAGCTTGGCTAGGTGTGGTGGCTCACGCCTGTAATCCCAGCACTTTGGGAGACTGAGGTAGGTGGATCACTTGAGGTCAGGAGTTCAAGACCAGCCTGGCCAACATCGTGAAACCCTGTCTCTACTAAAAACACAAAATCAGCCAGGCATGGTGGCGCATGCCTGTAATCCCAGCTACTCAGGATGCTGAGGCAGGAGAATTGCTTGAACCCAGGAGGCAAGAAGCTGCAGGGAGCCAAAATCACACCACTGCACTCCAGCCTGGACAACAGAACGAGACTGAGACTCCAAAAAAAAAAAAAAAAAAGAAATGAACCAAGCTCCTCTCATCTTACACTTGAAGAAACTAATGTTGAGCACATGACTTGTTCAGGTGGCAAAGGTAGTTGGTGCAAGAATCTGAACAGGCCTCTCAAAGTGAGTCCCTATCAGGGGACCGGCTGACCCACAGTGCTCCCAGGCCTGACACTGCTGGCAGAAGGGGACGAGTCAGACCCAGTGCTTTGCAAATTCAGGTTGCCCTCCTCCTACGGAGCACACGCAGCTCCTCAGTTCCTAATCTCTGCTGTTCCAGTCCTCTGTTCCCTCCTATTCGCCTATTATGTGCAAAGCATATCCCAGGTGCTGTGGGGTCACAGCAGGTATAAAACACCAGGGTTTCCAGGGACCTCAGCATCAATGTTGACTGCCCCCCACCCCTCTACCACCACCACCATCACCCCCCATCCCCTCACCTCCCCCCCACCCTCCCAACTATGGGGCTAATTCCACTCAAGTGTTCCCCTCCCACCCCACCCACATCAGGAGGACACCTGTGGCACAGCTCTTAGCTCAAGCTATCTTTGAACAGTTCCATAAGCCTCCTTTCCTTTTCACCCTTGTCCAGAAGCCCCCCAGGCTCTCTTTCTGTAGGTACCACACCATCTCCACACCTCCCAAATCCTGGCCTCTTTCCAAACCATTCCAGCAAAGTATGTTCATGAACATCTCCACAGTAACAAAACAGAAATGGCAAGAGAATTCTAAAGGATAATAATATATTGGCAAATACTGAGTAAAGGGGCAAAATGCTGGTTTTCATGAGCATTTTACGCAGAAACTCAAGGGCTAGAATCTGCTGGCATAGTATCTCCACCATGAATCTTCCAGAAAGCAAAGAAAATATTAATACGAGGAAAAGGTTGGAGTCACAGCACGCAGACAGAAATTCGTAGTCAGGTATCTGGTAACTACATCCAATGACACTCTCTCTAAAAGCTTCATTGTAACAATAAAAAGGGAGACAAATACAAAGAGTAGATTCTTTGCCACTATTTAAAAAAAAAAATGTATACCTAAGCTAAATTGGCTGTTTTTTTTGTTTGGGTTTTTTTTTTTTTTAGATGGAGTCTCATTTTGTTGCCCAGGCTGGAGTGCAGTGGCATGATCTCAGCTCACTGCAACCTCTGCCTCCTGGGTTCAAGTGATTTTCCTGCCTCAGCCTCCCAAGTAGCTGAAACTACAGGTGTGCACCACCACGCCTGGCTAATATTCTGTATTTTAGTAGAGACAGGTTTTCATCATGTTGTCCAGGGTGGTCTCAAACTCCTGAGCTCAGGCCGTCTGCCTGCCTTGGCCTCCCAAAGTGCTGGGATTACAAGCATGAGGCACCGTGCCTGGCCTAAACTGGTTTTTAAAACACTGTCACCTACATACCTTCGTCTTTGGAGCCTCAGGCTAAAATGGAGCACCTCTAACTCTCAGTCCAGTTTCACTGGGCTGACAGGATCCAGAGGTGAAGCCGCAACACCACGTAGAGACATGAGATGGCAGCATCAACCCAGAGAAAGAAACTACACCACTTTCTTAGCCAAAAAACAACAACAACAACAACAACAACAAAAACCTAATGGCCTCCCCACTTTCTAGAGCAGGAAGTTTGGGGTTTCTACCACCGAAAATGAAGAAAGGGTAGTATTTCCCAAATTCCTGGGCTCCCAGTCTTCAGACGGCACCTGAAATGTTTGGCCAACAAACTCGGTCGATGTTTTTTCTAAGCCTTTTTCTTTTTTTAATTTAAAGACTGCTTTCTACTGGCTGTTTCGCTTGTGCCTGCAACCTTCCACGCCTGCCGGATCCGCATGGAGTTGGTGAACCTGCTGCTTCTGACTGGATCCCTCCTGTCCCCTTTCTCCTTTAACTGGCCAGAATTCCACACCAAAATACATTTTCTCATTGGCTTTCTTTTAGTACTGCCAAATCTTAATTTTTAAAAGCAGAAGAGAAAGAAGGAAGGGAAACTGTCTTTATTAAGTGCCTAAGAAGTACTAGCTTTCATAAATTGTATCTAATTTAATCCTCAAAAGGATGTGAGATGAACCAATGGTTTACCATTTCTGATGAGGTGACAACCTCAGAGCGGTCATGGTGCCAAAGCTGCACACTTAGGAACTGCAGCCTTGGCTATGAACTCATGTCCATCTGGTGTCAGAGGTCACAATCCTGCCACGATTCTAGTAGGTGTGGAATCTCTCAAAATAAAACAATTAATTAAGTTGATTTTCATCAACCTGGTGTTTTTTTCCCTATGTTAGTGAACCTTGATGGGAAAAATAGCTCCTGGCCAGGTGCAACGGCTCATGCCTGTAATCCCAAACACTTTGGGAGGCCGAGGCAGGCAGATCACTCGAGGTTGGGAGTTCAAGACCGGCCTGGCTAACATGGTGAAATCCCATCTCTACTAAAAATACAAAAAATTAGCCAGGTGTGGTAGCGTGCACTTGTAATCCCAGCTACTTGGGAGGCTGAAGCACAAGAATTGCTTGAACCCGGGAGGCAGAGGTTGCAGTGAGCTGAGATTGCACCACTGCACTCAAGCCTGGGGGACAGAGTGAGCCTCCGTCTCAAAAAAAAACAAAAAAGAATCGCTGGAACCCAGGAGGCAGAGGTTGCAGTGAGCCGAGATCACACCACTGTACTCCAGCCTGGGAGACAGAGAGAGAGACTCCATCTCAAAAAAAGAAAAAGAAAAAATAGCTCCTGATCTAAAAGTCTACACATCCATTTTCTCACGGACTTTCATTCCTTGAAAAAATCTTCTCTCCACTTGCATCTTGGCCTCTTACCTACAGAATAAAGGTCAACGCTTTAGTCTGACCCTGCTAAGCAGCCCAAGCCGCTGTTAATCATTTAGCAGTTCGAGTTTGGGAAGACCTTTATACACATATTGCCCTCTGGCAGGGCACGCAAAGGGATAATGGGATCAACCCAAAAAGTCAGGGAAAACCTTAGCCAAGTTTATACTGGGGATTAATAGCATGGAAGTGGGAGAAATACAAATCTAGACTAATTCAGGCTGGGCAGCATCACCAGGCGCCACTTGATGCCTCGCCTGTGTTAATCAGCACACTCATTACATTTACAGACGTGGCTCAAGAGACAGCACAAGTAACCAAGAGTCTTCGGGGACTCAGAGCGAATAACAGCATTGGCGAAGGTCTGCCAACAGGTGGGTCGAGGAGCAAGGTTAACTCTGAGCTGCCTGTGACTTTTCAGGACCTCCTGCTATCTCATAAGCACTCCTGGGGTCCTGCCCACCTGGTGTACTTCCACCATTCCAGCGGTGGCCTCCTTCCAACCTCTCTCCTCCAGGATCTCCACTTCATTCACTCCTCTGCTGAGTTCTTTCTTGGGAGCTATCAATGGTCCCTATAAACCAGCCATCCCCTAGTTCGCCATATGGTTCTGGAGCAGCCAAGAGAAATCAAGAAACACCTATTTCAGGGTAACAGTAACAGTAGTTCAACACACAGCCAAATCCCACTTTATGACTTTACATTCTCCTCTTACGGATTCCCTGACTGAAATCTGTGCTGTGCTGAAGGCTTCTCAGGAAAGTTTTAAGGGGATACCAAGCCCTCTTGTGTTCCTCACTCCCTGCTGCCATCACCAACAGGAGGGATTGGCTACCCTAGATAACATCTTTCAGTCCATGTCCAAAAGGAGTTAGCTCTTTTCAGGGCTCAGCAAACACATTCTGATGTGCTAATAGCCCTTAATGAGGACATCTACCATCAGTTAAGGAACTGGAACAGGCAGAACAGTAAAACAAACTCTCTCTGTGGTTCAGGGTTGCAAACTGCTATTTGTCATGTAACTGTTGCTGGACAACCACATGTCTCAGCACACGTAGGCACGCCCCCACACTTGTGTGCGTGCACACACTCACGCAGTGGCTGCACTCTCCTACCACCCAGGGACACTGCAGCGAGCCATGGTATCACCTAGCGGCACTTCCAGAACACAGGTCATAAGTCAAAGTGATTCACTGCACAACTCGTGGGGTTTCTTTTAACTTAAGAAGGGTGAAGTTTGGAGTAAGACTCCTATTTGCAAAAGCTTGGGTGCTTGCTACTTCTCTAATGAATAATTTATAGGTCAACTGAGGGATATAAACCCTCCTGCCAAGAGCTTCAGATTCTCTGCTAAACTCTGCTCTCTGTGTATTTTATTATCTCCATTGGGTATCACTGCAGGAACAACAGTTTAAGTTTTTAGATGTTTGGTTAATATTTAGCGTATCATTCTTTATCTTTTATCAGAAAAGGGCCAATTTTTCCTTTAAATCTGTTACATTTTTATTTAAATTTTTCAGTGTGATGTTCTCAACTTTCCAGGGCATAGGGATACATGCCTATAGTCCCACTACTCAGGAGGCTAAGGCAGGAAGATCGTCTGAGCTCTAAATAAATAAATAAACAAAGGTCAAAGTGTTTGCAGTGAATGTTTGCATCTCTTATTTTACAACAGAACTCCATGGAGAATAAGATTCCCAAACAACTCATTTTCAGCAATTCTTAGCCAACATCTCTGCTGACAAATGCCATGAGTAACTTGCAAGCATATTTATAAGTATATGCAAATATGTTTAGGTCCTCCTGGTTTGCAGGTCACCATTTGAACCTTGGCAGAAGCAAACTGTCCCATTCCATATCCAACTGCTACCTGGTGGCTGGTTCTCAAGCCGTTTTTTTCTGGTATGTCTTCCCCAAAGAAAGCAAAAAAAAAAAAAAAAAAAAGACCCTTCGCTAAGCATACACGGACTTTTTCTTTGAAGAGACAGGAGAAAACTCCTCCTGGCTTTCAACAGAAAGCCAGGGCCTCAGCAAGAGCACCCAAAGCCCTGATCTAAAACTTCTGGCTCTCTGAAATTATCAGGTCCTGTTATCCTATTTTTAAGAGGGGTGTGGTGTGTACTTAGGATTTTCACAGTACAAGCTTCAGACACATGGCACTGAGCATACTGGTGATTGATTCAAGTTCTAAATCAGCTGGTCAGAGTGTGACAATTTGGATTCTCAGGACATTCTAATTATTGTCTTTTTCTGAAGGTTTTAAAAAACTGGACTACATTGCATCAGTGTAGAATAGTTTAGACTACCAGTAAAATTAAAATGATAGAGTATCAAGATTGATAGGGACCAGAATAACTGTCCAACTCCCATTCAGGGCTGGACTGTTCTCGATGGCATACCCTATAACTGAGCATCCAGCCTTACTATTACTCTAAGTAATAGACGTAATACAGTAATGGAAAGGAAAAAGAAGGAACCCCCAAATAACACCGCTATTTTCATATTCCAGCAGATGGGCCATAGAATCAGGTCATCTGATCTGCTTACAGCGAATTCTCTCCAGCAAATAATAAACGATCCTGATCAACAAATATTTCTGCTGGTCTGACTGCACAACAGTCATTCAGTCAAGTAAAAGAGACGGTTTCTGTTTGCGCTGCTGGCAGGAAAGCGTTTTCACAGCTCTACCCAGGAAAAAATACACTTCCCCTTCCTTCACACCTACCTCCCCGTTTGCTCTCAGAAATGCAGTGCCTTTGTTCACGACTCTCTGGAGTTCACACTACCCTATTACACAAGACAGCTCTTAGGACACTCCTTGGCACACAGTGAGGGCTCAGGAATCCACAACCCTCTCTACTGGCACCGATGGGACTGCAGCCTCCTTAGACTGATCTTAAACAGCTGATCTTCCCAGGGGTAAGAAGAGGCCCAGATTCAAGAAAAATGTGTTGTAAGAAAGAATACCTGCTGCTGGCCCTAAAATGAAGGCAAAAGTGTCAAGAGTATTTGAACTTGCTTCCAAGACAGGGTTTCCTTAAAAACAGGTAGACAGAAGGAAGCAGGTATAAGCAGGACTATGCTGACAGATGTCCGGGTGAGGGGACACAGTTGTCCTGCAGTGTTTTTGTAAATGCGTGGGGCGCCGGGGCGTGCATGTATGTGGCGGGGGAGGGGCGGCGTGCAGTGTGGTTAAACCTGATTTAAACTGTTCTCAAACCACATGACACTTCCAGGAGGTGGGGAGATGGATGATTGCTGACTTGGCATTTTACCCAGAGCCAGGACTGGAGGGAGGGAACCAGGAGCCGAGTATCCCCAGGGAGAACAAGCCTCACAGAACTAGCAGTTGTCTCTAGCAGTCTTCAGGGTAAACTTCTAAGAGACCTGCACACGACCTCAAACTACCCACAAATGCTTGAATGGCACTTAGGTTTATACTCTCTTGAATGCACACATTGGGGACTTCTTCTCTTTCCTGACTTCTCAGCAACTCAATAAAATACGGAGGAACAAGATCATCCTCATTTTAGAGCTGAGAACACAGGTTCAAGAAGGTCACCTATTTGTCCAAAATCCCAAAGCTAGCAAGCAGTGGCATTGTCAGTTTCCTGCGCCATCCTGGTCTAGTTCTCTCTTCCCCAGAAGTGGAGACCCAGTAGCAAGACGTGGCTCAGGCCCGGGGAGGGTGAGTTGGGATCCAGAGGAAGAGAGTGAGTTTCATGGAGAAGGGATTTACTGGAAGCACTTGCAGTAACAACAGGCAAAAGCTGGCAATTAAAAAAAAAAAAAAAAAGCTGCCATTCCAAAAATATAAAACACAGACGTGAGAGTTTTAAAAGCCTAATAGTCAAGGAAGGCCTTAGCACTGAGGCTCTGAGTGGGCACTCGCTGGAAAGGGAAGCTTGAGAGGTAACGACGCCCCAGGTACCAATTCCAAAGTGACAAAAAGGGTTCCTATGTTCTCGCTCCTTGAAGAAAGTAGACGAACATGGGAACACGGACTTTACTTTCTTTTTTTTTTTGAGACAGAGTCTTGCTTTGTCAACCAGGTTGGGGTGCAATGGCGCCATGTTGGCTCACTGCAGCCTCCTCCTCCCAGGTCCAAGCAATTCTCCTGCCTCAGCCTCCCAAGTAGCTGGGATTACAGGCGCACGCCACCATGCCGGGCTAATTTTTGCATTTTTGGTAGAGATGGGGTTTCAACATGTTGGCCAGGCTGGTCTCGAACTCCTGGATTCAAGTGATCAGCCCACCTCCGCCTCCCAAAGTGCTGGGATTACAGGTGTGATCCACTGTGCCTGGTCTTTTTTTTTTTTTTTTTCTATTTAGGAAGTTAAAGTAGAAACACTATTTGGAACTTAAAAGTCATTTGAATGGATCACCACATTTCCCGACAATGCCAAACAAAGGAGAATCACTCCTGAGGGTGAAATGGTTAAAGGAGAAAACTGGTTTGGAACTCAAATGTCACCTCGATGAATGATCACATTCTCTGACAATGCCAAACCGACAGGCAGGGGAGCCTGGCAGGAGGATGAGCGCTACCTGGTGACTCACCTGGCTGGAATCAACATGTCATAAAAAGGCAACAGCTCTCTCCTTGTGGTGGGTAATCGAGGCACCCATACTTAGAGGCTTGCCGGTCAAAATGAACTAACTCCAGCGTTCCATGGTTGGAGCTCAACACCAAGTCAGATGGCTGTGGCCCTGGAGCCCAAAGCCAGTGACCAGTCCCTGCCCATCGCCCATGTGACTAGGTGCCTGCCCCTCTTAGTTTCAGCACCGGGTCTCATTCCTGCTCTGTTCCCCCAAGCCTGAATCTCAGCCCTGGGGCCCGGCCCCCAAGCCTCCCCCAGGTGGGGCCTGGCCAGCCTCTGGGAGCTAATCCCGCCCACAAGGGTGGGGCAGACCCAGCTGGGGAGGGACTCACCAGAACCCCTGGGAAAGGGCCCTGGAGCAGAAAAAGCCCAGCATCTTTAAACGTATCAGCCCCGCTGATATGCAACATGTGGGCCCAGCTCTTGACCATGAACCAAGCCAAATATTAAGTAGCCTAAGAGACCCTACCCTTAATGAATTTGGGGCCTAAATGAGCTACCACCTGATCCACACAGCCAGCACTTGTGTTTAAAAGCACTTAATACGCTCCGAAGCTACATTTATGTACTTGTGTTGTATAATGAGATGAATGAATGAACATTTGCTTCTCTCAGGAAAATGAAAAAAACATTCAGCAATCTGACACTGAAGCCTGATTTTTAAAAAGGGGGTTTTTAGAATGGAGCCCATGAGTTAGATGAATATCCATGTGAAAATTTTCCGTTTTTGACATCAGTTAGATAAGTCAAAATAAAATATGTTATGAATCTAAAAAAAAAAAAAAAAAATTCGCTGAGTGACTGGAGGTTGAAGGAGACACAAGTTTCACCCCAAAAACAGAAAGTCGGCCTTAGTGAAAAGAAGACAGGCACCATCGGGGAAGATTTAAATACACAGTGGAAAATAAACGGAGCGGAGGAGGGGCTCGCCCAGGGCTCAAACCACTAAGGAAGTGCCTTAAACGTATTTTTCTCTGGAGGAAGCCATTTAAGGAATCTTTATGCCCCAATAACTGTGGGCATGAGAATGAGTTTCGAGACGAAAGAGAGATGGAGAAACAGGCTGAATAAGAGTTCACCCCCACCCCAGCTTAGGATGTTGGGGTGCCACTCTCTGATGCTTTTCCTGAAATGGATGGGGTGGCGGCGTTAATCAGAAGGTGCTCACTGGTGAGGCCATTCTGAGCCCAAGTGACAAAATAAATGTGCACCAATCGCAGGCAGCAGCTGGCCCACACTCTCCAAATTCTCACAGAAGGAAGGGATAAAACCAGCACCGGGTGTTCGTGAGCTCTGCCTGCCCCAGGAACACAACCGAGGGGGTTGACACACACGGCCCCGCCACCGCAGGCCGGCAGGTAGACTGGACTTAGTTCAAGGCCAGCAGAAGAGGAGAATCTTTTGAAGAAAAGGCAGTAGGATGTTCCCAAGAAATAAAATCACATATAAGTGGCAAGAGAATAACAGGAACCCTCACATGTAATCCGTGGCCTTTCAAAGGCTGATTTCATTCAGGAATGTTCTAACAGCTATCACTTATCAAAGACTTAAGTGCCAGTCAACTTGCTGAGCATTTTGCTGACTGTGTCTCATTTAATCCCCCACAAATAACCCATGAGATTATAAATACCATCATCGTTCCCATTTTACAGATGAGCAAACTGAGTCTCAGAGAAGTTTGAGTAAATTTTCCCAAGGCCACAAAGCTAGAAAATGACAGAAGTCAGAATGTGAGCCCAAATGTGTCTGATTCCAAAAGCTGTTTGTTTTGAGACAGGGTCTCCCTCTGTCGCCCAGGCTTGAGTGCAGTGGCACAATTACAGCTCACTGCAGCCTTGACCTCCCAGGTTCAAGCGATCCTGCCACTTCAGCCTCCCAAATAGCTGTGACTAGAGGTGCATGCCACCACACCTGGCTCATTTTTGTATTTTTTGTAGAGACGGGATTTCACCATGTTGCCAAGGCTTTTCTCAAATTCCTGGGCTCAACTGATCCTCCTGCCTCAGCCTTCTAAAGTGCTGGGATTACAGGTGTGAGCCACCAGACCCAGACAAGCTATGTTCTTTCTACTATGTTGTACAGCCAGGAAAAGTATGCATCAAGTGACAGATTAAACTAGATGACCTTGTAGGCTTCCTTGTTTTTAAAAACTTGAGTCACCAAGAGGCTAACGTGGTGTTAGTGGTTGTGGCATGGAACGGGAGATGTGCATTATGACAGCAAAGTATCAAGCATGGGATCCCCAGGATCAGGGCTACAATTCTTCTTATTTCACCTTTTACAAATACCCCAAAGAGAATGCCCAGTGAAACAGTCAGGGCTGCCTTCAGCTCAGACTTCCAGCCGGGCGCAGTGGCTCACGCCTGTAATCCCAGCACTTTGGGAGGCCAAGGCAGAGGATGGCTTGAGCTCAGGCGTTCAAGACCAGCCTGGCCAACATGGCAAAACCTCATCTCTACTAAAAATACAAAAATTAGCCAGGCATGGTGGTGGGCACCTGTAATCCCAGCTACTGGGGAGGCTGAGGCATGAGAATCGCTTGAACCTGGGAGGTTGCAGTGAGTCAAAATCGTGCCACTGCACTCTAGCCTGGATGACAGAGTGAGACCCTATCTCGAAAAAAAAAAAAGAAAAAAAAATGGCTCAAACTTCCCCATTGTGACCTTGGCCAAATGAACTCACCTCTCTGTCCCTCAGTTTCCTCACATGCAAAATGAGAAAAAGTACAGATCATATCCCAGAGAATAATTTGGACCTTTAATGAGGGAATGCATTTTTTTTCCAGAAGTGCCTTGATTTTTTTAAGAGTCACCAAGCTCCTCTTTCCTAGAGATTCTGATTCCCCAGGTCAGAGAGGAAACAGTGAGAAAATGCATGCTGGATACTAAGCACTGTGCCTAGCAAAAGTGCACAATACATACTGACCTGAAAAAAAAAGTAGACACCAAATCCCAGGCAGTGAAGAGCCAAATCTATAGGAAAATTATAGGGAAGAGTTTATGCAAATGCAGGGGAAATACAGTAAATTTCAACATCAACAAGGGCAGTGTAAGAGATGGAAGAAAAAAATCAAAACCATGCAAGAGCTCTATGGAAACAGTCACACCCGGTAAAGAGAACTGATGTCACTGTGGAACGCACTGTCATCTACAGTGGCCACGAAGGCCAAAAAGGAAAAAGACATTTTGTCCAGTGCCACTGCAAAAGCACTAAAACAAAAAGAAGCACACTGCCCACCCCCATCCTACAAAATCAGCCGCACTGGGAACACTGGTTATTGCCCATCAAGAAAGATGAGGCCAGGTATGGAGGCTCACACCTGTAACCCCAGCACTTTGGGAGGCCGAGGCAGAGGATGGCTTGAGCTCAGGAGTTCAAGACCAGCCTGGGCAACACAGGCAGACCCCATCTCTACAAAAAATACAAACATTAGCCAGGCGTGGTAGCATGTGCCTATAGACCCAGTTACTCAGGAGGCTAAGGTGGGAGGATCACTTGAGACTGGGAGATAGAGGCTGCAGTGAGTTGTGATCGTGCCATGCATTCCAGCCTGGACAACAGAGTAAGACCCTGTCTCAGGGTGGGAGGCGGGAAAAAAAAGATGACTTATAAGGCCAGAGGACCGCTAACCTAAATGTGCTGTATGACAGGGAGGGCAAGCTAAGAAGGCAGTGCTCTTCAGGACAAAGGATCAAGGGCAGGAGGGCCCCAAGAGAATCCACCAAGTAGGAGAGAGGAGTAGAATGCCGACTTGGTCACCAAATACTGAAATGACCGAAAAGGGAGGCCCTGCTAACATCAGCTGGAGACCAGAGAGGGAATGCTAGAATACCCCAATGAAGGCAAATAAAGTGCATACTGTGTTTGGACAGTGAATGAATGCACGAGTGGGGTCACCCTAGGGTCCAACTAGCACTGCTTCATAACAGACTGCATGGAGATCTGAAGTTGAATGCATGTAAAACCGTGAAGGCTGCAAAGGGGCCTCTGCCTCTCCTCACCCAGGTGGCAGGGACACCGGCCCACAACCGGCCGCAAAGCTGTCTTCAGGAGGGTCACAGCCACTCCCTCCCTTGCCACACTGGCTCCTAAATGCATGGGTTTGATCTGATAGGATTAACTCTCATGTTTTCCACGAGTTCTGTAGAGAGCTAGAAATGAAGGCCAGAAATGTAAATAACAGAGGCACACGCCATTCTTCTGTAATTAACATAAACTGCTAATAACAGCCACGTGGCAGCATTCTAGATGCCTTTAAAGAACACCATGCTTCCAAACGCCTCACACTTTGCTTGAGTGTTTAGGCCACACTGGATTACAAAGGCAGCCTGGAGAAGAACCGCAGGTGCGGTGAAGGTCTCCAGGTCAAGTGAACTGAGTTTAGAATTTCCCATCCAGAGTCCACAACGGGCTGCCTGTTCAGCCTGTGATTCTTTTCCACACAACCGCTATCAACATATGGGTCAAAGTCCTCAGGGGTTGGGGGACGGGGACCAGGCAGAATTAACTAGGAGGCCCAGAAGAGCCCTTCCCAACACCAACCCTTCCCACAGACCAGCAACGGTATGTGCGACCTGTGAGGCCAGTGAGCACCCATCTAACACACTCTAAATTCTGCCCCCTCGTCTTCAAATAACTGCTTAATGTCTGAGCACAGAGCAGGCATTCCCCGGTCTACAGTAACTCTAAGCGAGGAACTGACCCCATGATGCATCTTTGTTAGAATGTACAATTCAAGAACCCTATGGCCCAGCAGTTCCACTTTCTCGGTACCTACCCTACAGAAAACTCATAGGTGCTATAGAGGTCTGTGCAGCAATGTTTTTTGGTAACAGCGTTTTTAACAGTAAAGGATCTGGAAATGACTGAAGTGCCCATGAATTAGGGAAAGGTGAAGTAACTGTGTAGCCTTCTAATTGTAAGGGAGACTGGGCAGGAGTTAAACAAAATCAAGACCTTTGTGTAGGGGCCGGGAACTATCACCAAGCACCCTGTTGAGGGAGGGAGAGGCAATTCAGTAAAGAGACCTTATGTAATCTGCAGTCAATGCACTTAACTTTTTGTAAGTCCTAGAGGTATAGATGTGAGTATGTGAGGCATCTGAAGAACAGCAAGTCCATGAAAGTGCTCCACCTCTGGGGAAGGGGCTGGGATTAGAAACAGTCATCAAGGAAGACTTTCTGCTTGCTCGAGAAGTTTTGCATTTTTCCCCCACGGAGAATGTGTTCATATACTAACTTGTGCAATGAACATTTCATTTAAATTTTTTTTTAAAAAAAGAAAAGAAACAGGCCCTGTTCAATGCATTTCAATAATATGTTAGGGGGCAATTTCACCCTGAATCTGGCCCATGCTTCCCAGGGGCTGTGAGCTGGGCAGTGCACATCTGCGTTTCCAGTCAGCAGTGGGCTTTGCAGCACAGATCTTGTTTCAATATTATAAGCCCAACTCTGCAACTCTGTGGATTGTTAAATTTATATGCTAGTTCAAGGAAAAGGCAGGGAAAAAAGAGAAAGTATGTCAATGGGACTTCTGGTCATTAAAAGGGATGTCCTAGGAGCAATTCCAGTTCTTCTAACCCAGCACTGCAGCACTCCAACACAACACACAGGTTTCCTAATAAGCCAGCCCTTGCCCAATCACACTTCCTCCACACCAGGCCTAGCTGCCTGTGGTTTCGACTCTTTCAGCTGGGAATCAGGATTCCTAACTTAAATCCAAATCCCCTGAGCTAATGAGAAAAAAGAATCTGAACATCCCATTGCACAAAGTCTAATAAAACATGATTATTCACTCACTGGGGACTCCTAACCATATAGGATACTGCTTTTTAAACACAGACACACACCCCCTCCCCCTCCTCAAAGCACCACCTATAGAGTAATTAGAAACACAAATTGGCTGTGCACAGGTAGCTCATGCCTGTAATCCCAGCACTTTGGGAGCCCAAGGTAGGAGAATCAGTTAAGGCCAGGAGTTCGAGACCAGACTGAGCAACATAGTGAGACCCTGTCTCTACAAAAAATTTTAAAATTAGCCGGGTGTGGTGGTGCCTACCTGTGGTCCCAGCTGCTTGGGAGGCTGAGGTGGGAGAATGGCTTGAGCCTGGGGAGGTCAAGGCTGCAGTGAGCCGTGATTGTGCCACTGTACTCCAGCCTAGGAAACAGAGCAAGACTGACTAAAAAAAAAGAGACAGAGAGAGAGAGACAAATTATAATATTTAGAACCTACTGCAAAACTAACTTATGGCAATAGAAATCAGATTTGTGGTACTTCTGGTTGGGGGTGGGGCTTCTCTGGAAATGGTCATGAGGAACTCATCTAGGGTGATGGAAATGTTCTGTCTCCATATGTACGTGTCGAAACTGATTAAACAGCACACTTAAGATCTGTGCTGTATGTAAATTACACCTCAATTAAAAAAATATCTCCTCACAAACAGTTTCTCTCCGGCTGCAGCAGAACTCTGAGCTGTCCTATCAGACTTCGGAAATCTCTGTTGTGCTATGCAAGGAGCATGAGTACCATGGCGACAGTCACCATAAAAATAGATAACAAGATTAAAATGGACGCAGGACACATGAATTTAAGAACAGCACACCAAGAGCGATTCATTTTCAGCAGAAGAAAAATAGAGGAGAGGGAGTTTTCAATTCCTCCGGCACTCTGACAAGCAGCCACTGACTGAATGTGGTTGTTTTTACTAAGAGAGTTGTATATGGTTTCCTGATACTCAAAGGACAAAAAAGCTGACAACTGGGTTTTTTTGTTTTGTTTTTCTTTTTCCTTTTCTTTTTGTTGCCCAGGCTGGAGTGAAGTGGCATCAGCACAGCTCACTGTAGCCTTAACCTCCCCGGGTTCAGGTGATCCTCCTCCCTCAGCCTCCCAAGTAGCTACAACTGCAGGTGCACGCCACCACGCCCAGCTCATTTTTGCATTTTTTATAGAGATGGGGTTTCACCATGTTGCCCAGGCTGGTCTCAAACTGCTGGGCTCAATTAATCCTCCTACCTCAGCCTCTCAAAGCAGCTGGGACCACAGGTAGTCTCAAAGTGCTTGGATTACAAGAGTGAGCCACCATGCCCAGCTGAGAACTATTATTTCTTACCATATTTTGCTTTTTCTAAAAAAAAGGCCGGGCTCACACATGTAATCCCAGCACTTTGAGAGGCTGAGGTGGGAGGATCACCTGAGGTCAGGAGTTCAAGACCAGCCTGGCCATCATGGTGAAACCCTGTCTCTACTAAAAAATACAAAAATTAGCTGGGCGGCCGGGCGCAGTGGCTCAAGCCTGTAATCCCAGCACTTTGGGAGGCCGAGACGGGCGGATCACGAGGTCAGGAGATCAAGACCATCCTGGCTAACACTGTGAAACCCCATCTCTACTAAAAAATACAAAAAACTAGCCGGGGGAGATGGCGGGTGCCTGTAGTCCCAGCTACTCGGGAGGCTGAGGCAGGAGAATGGCGTGAACCCAGGAGGCAGAGCTTGCAGTGAGCTGAGATCCGGCCACTGCACTCCAGCCCGGGCGACAGAGTGAGACTGCGTCTCAAAAAAAAAAAAATTAGCTGGGCATGGTAGCGGGAGCCTATAATCCCAGCTACTCAGGAGGCTGAGGCAGGGAGAATTGCTTGAACCCAGGAGGCAGAGGTTGCAGTGAGCTGAGATCACACCACTGCACTCCAGCCTGGGCAACAGAGCCAGACTCTGTCTCAAAAAAAAAAAAAAAAGGACTTGTTAGCCTAACTTTCCCCCAAACCCACTATATGTAGCCCAGGGAACCAAATCACAGCAATTCAACAAGCACAGTTGATGTGACAGACACCATGTGAGGCACAAATGATACAGAGACAAAGGAGACTCAGGCCTGTCATCAAGTGTACAAAAATTTTCAACTCTAGTTCTAAATAACTAGGTCCTGCCTATGCTTTTCACATATATCTAAAACTGCCATTTGTTAAGTCAGCGCACCCCAAAATTGCTTCATCCCATATAAAGAGAGCACTTTCTTGCCAAATACTGATTTCTCAAATGCCAAAATGCAAGTATAAATCACGTGGAGACAAAAATCATCTTACCATATTCTCCAAAGATGCGATAAACCTCTATTCTCTTTGCAGAGCTAAGAAACTTTTGCTAAGTGATTTAGCCCTAGCAGTGACCTGCACAACAACAAACGTAATCCAAAAATATCAGGAAGAGGAATCTAAAAGTTTTAAATAATCAGGGCGGATTCTAAATAAAGCATATATTTCAGTGAAAGTTAAGCAGAATTAAACTAAAAAAAAAATTCGTATGTAAGCTATAAGTAATATATATGCCAAAATTTTTTAAAAATTTAAGCCAGGAGCAGTGGCTCATGCCTGTAGTCCCAACACTTTAGGAGGCTAAGGTGGGAGGATCCCTTGAGCCCAGTGGGTCGAGGCTGCAGTGAACCATGATTGCGCCACTGCATTCCAGCCTCGCAACAGAGTAAGATCCTGTCTCAAAAAAAAATTTTTTTTAATTCAAATTACAAATGTATTGTCTGATATAAACATATGCTTTCCTGGAAAATCCCACTTTAAAACATCTTTAAACTGATCTGCCCTGTATTCTCTTTATCGCTAAACTGCAGAGCAATCAGAGGGCTCCGTCTCATCACTGGTGTCAGGATGGTGTTGAGCAAGGTGCTCCTGGTGATACAAATCCACAGTGGGGGACATGAAGTGGGAAGAGACATTCAAGGTCACTCCATGTCCTCCACGGCCAAGCAGAGGACCCAGCACCCACTAACAGCCCCCTCTTGATTTAGTCATCATCCCAAATAGAAGTGACATGATGATCCCACTATTCTTTTTTTTTTTTTTTTGAGAGCTGGAGTCTCATTCTGTTGCCCTGGCTGGTGTGCAGTGGCGTGATCTCGGCTCACTATAACCTTTGCCTCCTTGGTTCAAGCGATTCTCCTGCCTCAGCCTCCTGAGTAGCTGGGATTACAGGCAAGCAACACTACACCCAGCTACTTTTTGCATTTTTAGTAGAGACGAGGTTTCACCATGTTGGCCAGGCTGGTCTTGAACTTCTGGCCTCCAGCGATCCATCCGCCTCGGCCTCCCAAAGTGCTAGGATTACAGGCGTGTGCCACCGCGCCCAGCATGATCCCACTACCCTTCTACATGTCAATCTGTGTTGTTTATTACTATTGGCCATTTCCCCTCCTCCAACTTCTCGCTTTTCCTAAGGACAGAATTTAATTTTCGGCAGCCCTAGGGTCACAAACTGAGTTCTGACCTGACTTAAAATAGTTCTCATCCTTTCTTTGTTTCCTCTTTTTGAGTCAAGGTCTCATTCTGTCACCCAGGCTGGAGTGCAGTGGTGCCACGATCATGGCTCACTGCAGCCTCAAACTCCTAGGCCCAAGTGAGCCTCCGACCTCAGCCTCCTAAGTAGCTGGGATCACGGGCAGGTATGCCATTATGCTTGACTAGTTTTTCTATTTTTTCACAGACAAGTTCTCTCTCTGTTGCCCAAGCCAGTCTTGAATTCCTGGGCTCAAGCAATCCACCCACCTCAGTCTCTCAAAGTGCTGAGACTACAGGCGTGAGTCAATGCACCTCGCCTGTTTTTTGTTTTGTTTTTTCCATCCTTTCTAAAATGATCCCAGAAGGGTCTCTCAAAAATGCTGGGACCTATTTATAAACATTTTTTAAAGAACACACTTGATGATATTGACTCAAATAGTTGCCACTGGAGGGTAAAGCCCCTATTCTGTCTGTCTTTCAGCTTTGACAAGTCACGTATTAAATAACTGACCCTAGAAATTGGAAGAGACTTTGGAGGTCAGCCTAATTCCCGTCCTTCTCTTCTACCGCATTCCTAATCAACAGCATTCAGCCCTACTTGAATACCGCCAACAGTGGTAAGCTCACTACTTCCTGGGCAGACATTTCCTCTGTTGGACAGATCTGCCAGTTAGAAAATCCTTTTTCATATTGAACTGAAATCTGCTGTCCCGCTCTTTCAGATTAAAGGAGACCTCAAAGTCTTATGAATTTCAGCATGATCACTGATCATTCTACAGACAAGGAATCACGTAATCATGCCATAAATGAGAAATCTGCAGCTACAGAGAATAACGTGACTGTTCCATCTACTGGTTGTATTCCAACACCAGGAGCAAAAATGAACGTCTCCTCCTTCCTACGTCTGATAACCAGGAAAATATTTGAAGGTGCTACTGTGTACCCAAAGCATAAATGTAGTTCAGTTATTCCCTATCATACAGCATCCTAGACTCCTTTCCAGGATCAAGTCTTGCTTGCTCATGTCCCTATTAACTCTTGGCTCTCTGGTGTCCAAATGTCACCTGACCAGCCAACGTCATTAAGACTAGATCTTATGATTAGATCGCTGAATTTCTGATTCCATTATAAACTGCATTCAATTTTTTTTAAGCCGTATCTTAGAGCTAAGCTCAGGGGCCCATGTTGGTAGACCCAGCCACTTGGGAGGCTGAGGCAGGAAGATCACTTCAGCCCAGGAGTTCGAATCCAGCCAGGACAACATGGCAAGACTCATGACTCTCTGAAAAAAATAAAAATAAAAACAAATAAAAATATAAACCAATAAAAATAAAAGCCTTACCCACTCAAGGCTTACAGTGAACTGATGAACAACAGAAAAATCCCGATGCTTTTCTCTCTCCATGCCCTGCCCCTCCTCAGTGGACTGCGCCAACCTGGGGTCAAGGACTCTGTCTTCAACTGTGACTCTAGTTCCTAACCTTGAGCTTGACACACAGCGAGCAGGCACTCAAGATTAATCACTGAATGAATCATCTTCTTTACCCTATCTTGTCCTTGAATCATAAAAAGTTTTAAAAATTGCAGATGTCCCCACTGTGGAATATATACACAACTATAGAAAAGACAAGTAATACAAACTTTAAAAAAAAAAAAAAGTTGCATACCTCAATCCATCCAGAAGCAACCGGTATTCGTATTTTGATATTACTATTATTGGCGTATTTCCTTCCAATTATTTTCTAAACACATTGCTTTTTTAACATTTGAAAATGTAGATGTCCCTTAACTTCTGGCGAAAACATTTTTCCCTGTTATTTTAAAGCTATTCCTAAACATTATTTTTCATAATTTCATAACACTCTATTTTAAAGACATCAGAATTCACTTATTTATTACCTCTAGCCCACACCATTGGATATTTAGGTTATTCCCAAGTTTTTACTATAGTTTAAAAAAAAATCTGAATAATCTCTGTGCATAAATCATCAACATTGTGGATATGGTCTCAGCTACATCCCCAGAAGTGATCTTATCTTATCAGGATACATGAACATCTCAGAATGCCACAATTCAAATTTTTAAACCTAAATAAGACTTTAAATTCATCCCTGAGTTTGTTTTCTTTTTAATGTGTACCCCTAAATTCTAGACGACTCTAAACCTTGATTTGTCTGCAAAACCAGCAATCCCTCCCACTTCTGCGCCACTAACAAATCTGATGAACGTGCCTTCTGTATCTTCACTGCCAACACTGGGAAAATGTTGAACAGATCAAGGCCAAGAATAGAACCCTACTGTACTCATTTTCAGATCTCCTTCCAGGCTGCCTCAGTGCCAATAATTAACAGTTTCACATAGGATTGTCAAATTAAATTAATAACACCATCCAGCCCACGTCTTACCACTTATGATTTAATATGGACCATCATACCTCAAGAAACTGTTAAATACTTTACTGAAGCCAAAATGTACCATAGTCGCTGCACTATTCTCTGGTCTAGTAAACAAATCACCACATAAGACAGGAAATAGATTTAATTCGATATGATTCAGCTGGCTTCTGGTTATCCTTGCATCCTATAGCCACACATTGTTAAACAAAATGCACTTCAGTTTCATTTTGTTAATGTTTAAAAAGCAGTATACTTTTTGAGACAGGGTCTCACTCTGTTGCCCAGGCTGGAGTGCAATGACATGATCTCAGCTCAATGCAGACTCCAGTTTCTGCAGGGCTCAAGCAAGCCTCCTGCCTCAGCCTCCTGAGTAGCTGGGAATACAGGCAGGCATGCACCAGCACACTCTGCTAGTTTGTTTTTGTTTTTTGTTTTTTTGTTTTTGATTGAGTCTCGCTCTGTCGCCCAGAGTGGAGTACAGTGGTGCGATCTTGGCTCACTGCAACCTCGGCCTTCTGGGTTCACGCAATTCTCCTGCCTCAGCCTCCCGAGTAGCTTGGACTACAGGCGCCCACCACCATGCCTGGCTAATTTTTTGTATTTTTAGTAGAGACGGGGTTTCAACCTGTTAGCCAGGATGGTCTCGATCTCCTGACCTCGTGATCTGCCCGCCTCAGCCTCCCAAAGTGCTGGGATTACAGGCATGAGCCACTGCGCCCAGCCCCAGCTAGATTTTTTTCTTTTGTAGAGACAGGGTCTCAACTATGTTGCCCAGGCTGGCCTCCAACTCCAGGGCCCAAGCAATCCTCCTGCCTCATCCTCCCAAAGTGCTGGGATTACAGGCATGAGCCACTACAGCTGGATCAGTATTTTTAAATAATTGAATTTAGTCCCACCTGTAAACAGCAGGGTGACTATTGGTGAGTCTCTCTCACCAGTGGCTCATCTGGGGCAGGCTCTCAGTCTTGGGTGGTAAATCAGACTATTCTAGGTCACAGAGTCCTGAACCTACTCACTTCTGCTGGACCCCAAATCAGCCTCGTTTGCTGGGAGCCATTTGGATCGATACCAAGCTCCTGAGAATTGTACATCATATGGCATTTGATGGCTGTGACTCACAACTCACCAAGATAGGACCTCAACATCACTCTCAGAGATCCCTGCCAGTCAGAAGCGGAAAATGGGAAGGCTGGGGAAATCTTGGGGTCACTTGAAACTTGCCTTCCTATGAAGAACACAGGTCAAAGCCCTTTATAATTCCATTCCCATCATCATAAAAATATTTCAAAGTCCCAGCCAGCAGCTCCTCAAAAAGTGCTGTTGACTTGCCTAAAACAAATCCGGTGCACAGAAATATCTCGGATTCCATAATGCCACACTCCTACCCGGAATCCTCAATGGCCACCCGGAGCCCATGACAGCAATCCTGAATTTCCTGGCCCGGCATTCGAGTCTCTTGAAAACTGAGGTCGCAGAGCAAAACGCCTACAGTACTAAGTGGAGAAAGGAAAGTGACTGGACTGTGGCAAAAGGAAGCCCGGGGAACATGAGCCTGTCTCCTGTCCATAGGGGACAGCCTTCTCAGCTTGAGATGAACACCAGATTTGACTCTTTAAAAGAGCTGCAAATTCAGAGATTTTTCTGGATTTTTTCCCAATTTTTAAACAACTTTTTGTAGTCCAAACTAGAACACATCCGTATGCTTAAAGCACTCCCTGGCCACCGGTTTACCACCTTTGCCCTATATATGACCCCAGCCCACTTTAACAACTTGATTTCTCCCTAATCTCTAACAAGAACCCTCTATTCTTCTCTCTTACACAATCTTAGACTTTACACATTCCTAACTCCAAGGCTTTGCCCACTCTACACCTCCCCACATCTGTAGCACCCTGAGACACCAAAAACAGTTCAGCCTAGACTTCCCTTGTCCCCAGACGTTTTTCCAAGCCACACCAGCACAGAACACGCCCCCCTCCTCTGAACCCCACAGATAGTTATTCTTCATGTTGGCATTTAATCATCTTGGCTTGCTCCTTAATCAAGGTGTCTCTCATCTTTCCAAAGAGACTGTAAATCTTCCACCCTTCCTCATGCTTTCTTCCACCTTCAGTACTACAGTAGCTCTTCAAAAAGCTTAATAAATACTCACTGAATGCGAAAACTCTCTGTATTTTTCAAACTGTGGGTTATGATCCATTAGAGAACGATTAGATCAACTTAGTGGGAGACAATAGGTTTTTAAATGAAAAATAGACTAGAAAATAGAAACGTCAGAGGAGATGACACCAAGCAAAGGGAGGTAGGTATTTTAGGAACTTACATTAGATTTTTATATACATGATTGTATGTACCAAGTCACATGTAAATTTTATTTCTTAATGTAAGTCACAGTCAAAACAGTAGACACTGCTTTACAATGAGTAAATTAGCTTGACCACTGCTTCATGCAATTACTCTTTGGACAGTCAGACACACTCTATAAAGAAAAATATCTGACTCCCAAGTCCTCTTCTACTAGTTCACTGATCCTGCATCTTAGAGAAACAAGGAGGCTAAGTAACAGTAATTACATTCTCAGCTCATTCCACAACTTTCTGCAATCATCATTCAAATTCAGATGTTGCAAGTCGAGGCTTGGGGAATTTGTTCAGCAAATCACCCTGTGTCACCCTTGCAACATGAACAGAGCTCAGGAAAAAAGGCACCAGCTCCCCTCTACCTGCAGGGTGCCAGGCTCTGGTTGGAACAGCCCTGGGAATCACAATATTCTTGGGGTTAATGTCCTCCTCCCCTACTCTCTCACTCCTACCCCCAACCCTCCACCCTCCACCCTCCACCCCAGAGAAGTTCAAAATGTTTCAAAGCCCAGCAATTGACTGTCTTTAGCAAATCCCATTCTACTCCCTTCTAACCTCCAATCCACACTCACGATTAGAAAAATCAACAGCCCCATCCTTCTCAGGGCCCAAGTGCCCAGTTTCTTTTCCAACTTCAGGTTCAGAACCGAGCAATGTCATGGGAATGGCAGTGCAGCAGAGGGAAACAAGCCCCTGGGTTCAGGCCTTGAGTACCACTCAGGGGCATCCTCCGCTGCCCCCATATTACCAGCAGCCTCTCAACTTCTCCTCTGAGCCCCTTTCCTCTCCTGGCTTCTGCAGCCTCTGCAATACCGTCCCCCTTGGGCTCCCCCCATCTCAGAGCCATAGCTGCTTGCAGGACACTAACATCTGGATATCTCAGCAGCCACAAGAAACTTCTCCATAGCCTGAGTAGTCAATTCCTTCTCTCCAAAATACACATTTCCGATTTCTCAAGTTACTAACTACAGCAGCTCCAAGGCCCTGGCGTAGAATCAGTTTCCACCAAGAATTAATTTCCATTCATCTCATCCCTTCACCCTGCCCTGTAAACAGATTATTTCAACAGTAATGTTTCTCAAACCCACCTTTTTCACTTCCAATGATCCAGTGCAAACTCTGGCCACCCTACAACTGCAACAGCCTGCTCACTGATGTGTCCCCCTAACATGACTTTCCAAAACCCTTCCATTACAGTTGTTCATTACACCATTCCCTCACTCAAAAACCTTGAATGTCTCCTTAGGACACACAGGGTGGCATGCAATCACCAAAAGGGCTAAGACTTTCACAATCTCAACCATTGTTCCTCTCCATCTCTATCTCCTACTGTTCGGGATACATTCCCTGGTCTGGCCAAGGACATCTCCTTGTCTCTCTGGAAAGCCAAGTTCATTCCCACCTCACAGCCTATCTCAAGAGCATCAGCCTCCAGTCCTGGTGACTGATCCCTGCCCACAACTCCCTTCTCTGACTCCAACAGAACTATTTCTGCACCTGGCACTTTGACAGTCACCCTTCCCTCTCCTGGCGTCTGATTTCACATGCTCACATCCTTCTGTCCCCTCTATGAGGGTAGAAGCTCGGGAGGGAGGGAATCATCTCTTACACCTTCTGTCTCCTCCCTCCCGGAGACAGGTATGAGCCTCTGCTCCTCTGCCCCGCTTTGCAAATTATCCCACCTGTTACTTACTTCTCTTCTTGTCTTTGGGCCCTATGGGTGAGTTTCTCCCCACAGGCATAATTTATTTCAAAACTTAGTACTCCAAGTCCCCTCCCCAATCTCCTCTTTCCTTTATCTGATCTGCTCTCTCTCTAACTCAAGCAGCCACTGCACATTAAGTTGAACGTAAATTCCTAAATCACTTCCACCTAGTCCTAGGCTTCCTGAAGCCTGGGGTCTCTTCGGTGCCTCCCCCACCTCCCAGACGGCCTGGCACCGTGCTGAGAGCACAGCAGCTCCCCAAAAGGACCTGTGGAGTTGAACTTAATGGCTATGTTCCCTTGTGTTTCGAGGTATTTGCGACCAGGCGCTTCTGTTTACACAACGCCTAGGGAGGGTGTCAAGAAAGCCTTAGATACCTGTGGATCACTCACTTTGAAGCAAAACCCCCAAGTGTACCTTTCTACAAAGGGGGTTCTAAGGAAAGCAGCGCCAGCCTGCAGGAATCCCCCGCGCCTGGCAGCCTGGCATCATGGGAACGCCTGCCCGGTGGAAGTCCTCCAAGGCCACCGGGAACTGGCCAGGGCTGCGCAAAACCAGGAGGCGGCGGCCACCCCTTCCCGCTGGCCAGGTAGGCTTCTTTAGGTCTCTTGAGTCAGTTCCAAAGTGAAGGCGCTGAGCCCTGCACTCCCAGGCAGGGAAGAAAACGCTGCCTTGGAAATTGTTTGCACAAGGCAAACTCCCTGTGCAGGCCCCCCCAGCCCAGGCACCCGCGTGAGCCCACGGTGCCACCGCCGGGGAGGGCCAGGGGCGCGGGGGGAGGCGAGACCGGGAGAGAGCGCGCGGGCAGAGGGGGCGGTGGCCGCCAGGGCGGGAGGGGCGCGGGTCGCCGGCGGACGGAGGGTGTGTCCCCCTGTCCCGCAGCCTGGCCTCGCGCGCCGGCTGGAGTGGGCAGGAACCGGCAGGAACGCGCGGGGCGCGGGAGGGCCGGGCGGGCTGCCCCGCCGGAAAGGGCCGGGGAGGGGCAGACGGGCCGGTCCGTGTCCCTCCGAGGAGCAAGTCCCGACCGCCCGAAGTCGGGAGGGGACTCCGAGGGGGGACGCCGGCGGCGGGAGAGGTAAACAAGGCGACGTGCGGGAGCGGCAGGCACCCCCACCCGCCACCCCGGCCCTGCCGCAGCGCCCCGCGCCCCGCCCGCCGCGGCCCCGGCCTCCCAGTCCCCCGGACCCCCCAGGCCGCTGGCCCGACAGCCGCGGGCGCGCGGGGCGTGGGAAGTTCGCGGCCGTCCCCGTCCCCGGCTGCCTCGCCGCTAGGTCCCCGCGTAGCTCACCTCAGCCCGCCACGAGCGACAGCGCGCGCCCTGCTTCCCCGGCTCGGACGGCTCGGCTCGGACGGCTAGCTCAGCTCTGGGCTGCAGCGGCCGCGGCCCTGCCCGCCCTCCCGGCGCGGCCCGCGGCCCGGCTCCGCTCCGGCCGCCCGCCGAGGCTCGGTTGGCGCCCACCTGGCCGGCCTGCCCTCCTCCCCGGGACACTGCGCTCACGTACGCGGCCGCGGCCACAACCCGGCCCGGATTCCCGCCCGGGAAGGGAGCGGAGCAGCACGCCCGCCTGCCAGCCGGCGCCCAGCAGCTACACTTGGGACACACCCCCGCCCGCCCCCAGCGCCTCGGCGCCCCCGCGCCCCCCGCACCCCCGCACCCGCCCAGCACACCCCCAGCGCGCCTGGGCTACACACCCCCGGCCGCTCGTAGACAGTCGGCGCTCAATAAGTGCCCGAGCGACTCCTCCCGCACATGCGCACTTGAACCTGACCGAGTGGTGACCCCCCCCACACACACACACCCCGCCCCGCCCCCCGATCGGAACCGGCAGCTGCAGCCCCGAGCCAAACTTGAGGCTTGGCTTTTCGCACCGAGCCAAAGTTTCTCTCGCTGTTGTTTTTCCAGGCCTGACTCTGGGACAGGCTTCTCCGAGAGGGGCCGGGCTCGACCCAGGGCGGGAAGGGAGCCAGAGAGCTGGGGCGCCGTGGACGGGAGCTCAGCTGGGGCCGGACGGACCCAGGCGGCGCAGCCCCGGCCGCCCCAAGCGCCCATGCCCGCGCCAGAGGGAGGAAGCTGGAAAGCGCCCTCCCATTTTCCTTTGGACTCAATGTTTTCTTCCCCATTTCATGACATCTCACTCCTCTGTCGGTGTAAAGTGAGGCGTTATTTACTGTTGCTGGAATTAAATGGGAGAAAGTTAACTATTAGCCTTCAAGCCTTACGTAAACAAGACCGGTTGCTTTTGGCACCGTTAGGCTCTGGCTTTTGGATAATTTGTAACAAGGAGAATTGAAGTTGTTTCATTGTGTCGTTCTGTGTTTTTCAGAGATAAGACCAGCGCCACAACGGTGGTGAGGGGCCCCGTGTCTATATTATGGTGTTGGATATTTATATTCAAGCAAATTTAATGACTCCAAAGGCAGTAATTCCTCTCCCCAAAAAACGTTTTAAAATATGTTTTGGACATAATTTTTGAATTTGCATTTCACCTTGGGTTTGAGGTGTGCTGTTTTTCTGGCAAAGAGGCAGTGGGAGTGTCCGGGAAAAGGGCTAAAGTCTTTGTAGTCAGACAAACCGGCTTGCAGTCCTGACTGAGCTAAATTCACTTTATGATCTCCAGCAGGTTCTTCCACTCTCTGTACCCCAGCTTCTTCATCTGCAAGATGGAATAACATAGATAAGAGTGTCTAGCTCATAGCAAATAAGTATTCTTTCCCTTCCTCCATCTCCCACCATTTGTGAAATAAGAAAATTATCTAACTGGAACCAAAATTCCTATAGGACACTGGTTCTCAGTTGGGGGTGATGAGACAGTAATGTCTGGAGACGTTTTTGATTGTCACAATTGGGAGAGGGGTGCTACTGGCATCTAGGCCAAGGAGGCTGCTAAACATCCTACTGTGCACAAGACAGCCCCCACAACAAAGAATTGTATAGTCCAAAAAAATGCTGGTATTGTTATTAAGTCCCGCTATAGAATAATCCTGCTACCCTGTAATTCAGCAAAGACTGGTTCTACCCTTTAACTCTCACCTCAAGGAAACATTTCTGGTTTGCACTAAGAAGAAGAACAAAACGTTGAGGGGATCACCGCAATTACATTAATATGAAAATGCAGATTGAAATTTTGTATTTAATTATTCAAGGAATATTTAGGCCATGCATGGTGGCTCATGCCTGTAATCCTATCACTTTGGGAGGCCGATGTGGGAGGTTCATTGGAGGCCAGGAGTTCGAGACCAGCCTGGGCAACAGCAAGACCTCTTCTCTCCAAAAAAAAAAAAAAAAAAGGAATAGTTTAGTTAGTTAACAATGTATCCTCTCTTATTTTTAAGGTATTTTTGTATGTCACATGTTACTACAGTTCATGAATAGTTTTATATTCTTGTTTCCATTTTTCTTCAAACAGTGGGTGTTTACTTACTTCTATATATTTACGTCTCTGCTAAATTCCTCACCTATCCTGAGGTTTATAATATAGTCCCTGCCCCCAAGGACTATACAGCCTCCGAGGAAGTCGATTAAGGCACATGCAACAATTAGGGAACAATACAAGATAACATATAATTAAGCTCTAATTGCAACACCCGGAGTAAAGTGGTTCAGAGGAAAGGGAAATGAGTCCCGCAGCAACAACCCAGGGCTTGCCTTTGGGACTAAGGTGTTCAGGAAATGTTTATTGAGTGAAATGAAATAGTTAATGTTTCTTACACGAGGTCGGACTGGTATGTAAACTCCATAACAGGATTTAAAGTGCTAGGATTCATCAATGGATGTCGGTGCCTGGTTGTGAATTTATTCTTTAGTTTTTGTTTCTTTGTTTTTGAGACAGGGCCTCACTCTGTCACTGAGGCTGGTGTGCAGTGGTGGATTACAGATCACTACAGCCTGGGCTTAAACGATCCTCCCACCTCAGCCTCCTAAGTAGGTGGGACTATAAGCATGGACCACCATGTCCCACTAACTTTTTTATTTTTTGAGAGACAAGAGTCTGACTATGTTGCCCAGGCTGGTTTCTAACTCCTGGGTTCAAGCAATCCTCTGGCCTCAGCCTCCTAAAGTGCTGGGATTATAGACATAAGCCACTATGCCCAGCCAATTTATTCTTCCTAAAACATCTAGTTTAAACTTTTAACCAAACTCATATATTTCTTTAAATGATTGTACTTTAATAAAACCAAAAACACTCATTCATTTGACAAATACATGAGTGCGTGTTACATGCAAAGTGAGCCAAAATAGTCTCTACATTTCAACAGAATTGTTCTGTTTGAGAACTTGTTATGGTTAAGACTGTGTCTTGCAAACACAGGCCTTCAAAGGACATATGCTCTCTCTGAATAAATTGGATGCATATCTCTTTACTGCAGGTAGGTACTTGCACAGTATGCATTCCAGAGTTTTGCACATTAACACAGATGCAGAGAAATCATCCCAATACAAACAGTCCATTCCCAACACACACACCCAGCTCTCAGCACCTTCACACAGAATCCGGGCCCTCACCTAAATACACACTGCACAAAACTCACATCACACAAAACAAGACGTACTTACAAAGACAATCACTTTTTGGTTTCCAGTCTCATCCCATCTTCTTCTCCCTTCCCCTATAAATGACTAAGGCTTGCCCTTCCTGGATGGCTGTCCTATCTCAGAACTGCCCTTCACCCTGCTTTCTCCCACACCCTGGCCCCCCTGTTAAAATGTAGGCCGGCTGGGTATATTGGCTCATGCCCATAATCCCAGCACTGTAGGAGGTTGAGGCAGTAGGATCACTTGAGGCCAGGAGTTCAAGACCAGCCTGGGAAACATAGGGAGACCCTGTCTCTACCAAAAAAAAAAAAAAATTTACAAATTAGCTAGGCATGGTGGCACATGCCTCTAGTCCCAGCTACCTGGAGGCTGAGGTGGAAGAATCACTTGAGCCCAGGAGTTGAAGGCTGCAGTGGGCTATGACTAAAACCACTGTACTCCAGCCTGGGTGACAGAATGAGACCCTGTCTCTCTTTCTCTCTCTCTCTTTTTTTTTTTTTTAGACGGATTCTTGTTCTTGTTACCCAGGCTGGAGTGCAATGATACAGTCTCAGCTCACTGCAACCTCTGCCTCCCGGATTCAAGCGATTCTCCTGCCTCAGCCTCCTGAGTAGCTGGGATTACAGGCACGTGCCACCATGCCTGGTTTATTTTTGTATTTTTAGTAGAGACAGGGTTTCACCATGTTGGCCAGGCTGGTCTCGAACTCCTGACTTCAGGTGATCCACCCACCTCAGCCTCTCAAAGTGCTGGGATTACAGGCATGAGCCACCACATCCAGCTGACCCTGTCTCTTAAAAAAAACAAATAAATAAAAAGAATGTAGTTATCTTCTGCCTTATTTCCATTAAGTAATTAGCTCTTTGGAGAGTATCTTCCATTAGCTGAGATTAAGCACAGCAGACCCAGGCCCGACCTCCCTTCCCTGCTTCATATGCTAAGGACTCATTTATAGGTGCTATTTTAGAGCAGTAAGAGTCTGAGATTGCCACACTCCCAACTCCAGGATGTAACTGCTTCCAGGCTTGCCTCCTTCCAGTCCACTCTATTTCCTCAGCCTCTTGCCTCTGCTTAAAACTCCTCAAAATCTTTCAATGGCTTTGATAATAAAGTCTCAACGTTGTGCATTAAGGTCCTTCATGGTGTGCCTTCCAGTGACATCTCTAGCCTCTACCTGCCCCTCTGCCTCTACGCCTCACATGGCACTCCAGACGCCCAACTGATCTTCTGTTCTTTGCCTGAACAGACTTTTTCTGCTTGTTACATGCTGTTCTCTCTGCCTAGAACACTCTCTACCCTACCCTCTGACTTCCTTACTTGGCTATCTCTGCTCATCTTTCAGGGGTCAACCTAGATAGCATTTTCTCTGAAATGCTTTCATGGGCCTCCAAGACTGAAACTAGGTGCCCCTCCCATGTGTCCAAAGCACTGTGACTCATTGCACTGAAATCTCCATTTTCTTGTCCTAATGCCTCAAAAGACTAAATATTTTGTGAGTACAGAGATTATGTCCTGTTTTCCATTGTATACCCAACACCTAGTACAGTGGCTGGCATGTAGTAGGCACTTTTCTTTGAGTGTGAAACAGGGTTTCACTCTGTCACCAGTCCTGGAGTGCAGTGGGCACCATCATAGCTCACTGCAGCCTCCAAATTCTGGGCTCAACCAATCCTCCCACCTCAGCTTCTGGGTAGCTGGGACTACAGGCACATGCCAGCACACCCAGCTAATGTTTTAGAAAAATTTTTGTAGAGACAGTATCACTATGTTGCCCAGGTCTCGAACTCCTGGGCTCAAGTGTTCCTCCCACCTTGGCCTCCCAAAGTGTTGGGATTACAGTCATGAGCCACCACACCTGGCCTGTAGTAGGTACTGAATAAGCATTTGTTAAAAAGGAATCGCCGGTTGCATATGCAGGACAGATGAGAGTTATTCCATGGTGCAGGTGATCCCTGGTTCAAAGCATGCCTCAGATGCTCAGTAGATTCCTGGGATACTGAAGACCTCTTGCCCATATATTTAGAGCAGATGAGGCCAGCAGAATGAACTGAGGCTTCAGGCTCCACCAGAGGCTTGATTTATACCTAACTTGGTTTCCTGAGCTCCAGACTCTTAACACCAGTTACCTACTTGGCATCTCCACTTGGATGTCTAATCAGATCTCAAATGTACCATGTCCAAAACCAGACTTCTGATTTCCCTTTAAAATCTGCTCCTTCCCATATCGGTAAATTGCAGTTCCCTTCTTCTAGTTGCTCAGGAAACAAACAAAAACTTGGAATCATCCTTAACTCCTTTTTTTTATTATTTTTTTATTTTCTTATACTCCATATCTAATCCATCAGAAAATCCTATTGGTTCTAGTGAAATACATCCAGAATTAATTAATGTTCCAGCATTTCCAGCACAACTTCCCTGGTCCAGCCATCATCTCTCTAGCCTTCCACAGCGGGCTCTCCCTGGTCTCCCTGCTTTCTCTATTGCCTTCCTACAGTCTATTCAACATCCCAGCAGCCACAAAGATTCTTTTGAAACCTAAGTCAGGCTGGGCACAGTGACTTACGCCAGTAATCCTAGTATTTTGGGAGGCCGAGGCGGGCGAATCACTTGAGGCCAGGAGTTCAAGACCAGCCTGGCCAACAAGGTGAAACCCCACTTCTACTAAAAATACAAAAACTAGCTGGGCATGGTGGTGCACGCCTGTAATCCCAGCTACTCAGGAGGCTGAGGCAGGAGAATTGCTTGAAACCGGGAGGCAGAAGTTGCAGTGAGTCAAGATCGTGCACCGCACTCCAGCCTGGGTGACAGTGAGAGTGTCTAAAAAAAAAATTAAAAATTTAAAATTTAAAAATACCCTAAGTCAGATTATATCACTTTTCTGCTCAAAACTCCAACAGCTTCCCATCTCACTCACTGCAAGACCCTACGTGATCTTTGTCCCAATCAGTCCTCCAGTCCTACCACCCCACCGCTCTTCCCTGGCTCCTGAAGCTCCAGGCACACTGGCCCCCTTACTCTTCCTCAGCTCCACTCCTAACTCAGCCTTTCCAAGTCTGTTCCTTGGGCTAGAATGATCTTCCTCCAGATACCCATGGAACTTGTTCCATCATTTGATTCAGGTCCCCGCTCCAATGCACTCATTGTAAGCTACATAACTATAACACCATCACTGAGCTGCCCCTTTGCCTGGCCTTTTTTCTCTTCTTTGCACTCATCACTGCCTGATAGTCTGTCTCATTCAGTCAACTACAAATTCAATAAGAGTAGAGACTTTGCTTTTACTTACTGCTATATCTGCAGCTTCTAGAATAGTGTCTGGCATATACCAGACACTCAATAAATAATCATGAATCAAGGGTCTGGTTAGACTTCCAAAAAGTTGCCCATCAGGATGCCAGATACTAAATTCTTCGCCGCTATGCTTCTCATTCACTTAGACTAGGGACCACATTACCTCTGTGATCCATAGTTCTTTTATGAAACAGTCTCGCTCTGTCTAAACTGCAGAGTCTCACTGCAGACTGGAGTGCAGTGACATGATCTCAGCTCACTGCAGCCTCTACTCCCCAGTTCAAGCAATTCTCCTGCCTCAGCCTCCCAAGTAGCTGGGATTACAGGCACGCACCCCAAGTGCCTGGCTAATTTTTGTATTTTTTAGTAGAGATGGGTTTTCGCCTTGTTGGCCAGGCTGGTCTCGAACTCGTGGCCTCAAGTGATCCACCTGCCTCTGCCCCTGCGAAGTGCTGAGATTACAGTCTGAGCTACCACACCTGGCTTGTGATCCACAGTTCTAAACAAAGCTTTCATACCACAATCTCAAACCAGGCTGTGAGTTTCAAGTGAAAAGAATAATACTGTTAATGTTGTATCTGTGGCATACTTTGTGCTTTTCTTTTGAGGAAATTACAATGTATCTTAGTGGACAAAAACAGGCCTAGCACCCACTGGAAGTATTTTCACTGTCAGAAGCACAAGAGTCAGGAATTTTAAGAGAAAGTGGTGGGGCGAGTGTGCCCCGGGGTCAATGGCATCTTCTCTCTGATCTGCTCAATCTGTAAGGCTTTTCTGGAAGAAGTGGGCTTTGCATTCCATTGAAGAGAAAGGATGGATAGGTTGCAAATAGGTGTTCAAAGGTTAAGGGTATCCCTGAGGTTTCTTGCTTTGATCTGCACAATGACATTTTCACACCAAGCCCCCATATGTGTAAAGATGGCCACGGGTACACCCCAACACATAAACACCCAGATCTGTGTCTCCTTCCTCCTAGCTCTGAAACTCAGTGAATTTGAGCAAATGTCCACATTCAAAAAGGGG
This sequence comes from Rhinopithecus roxellana, assembly GCF_007565055.1. Lineage (NCBI taxonomy): Eukaryota > Metazoa > Chordata > Mammalia > Primates > Cercopithecidae > Rhinopithecus > Rhinopithecus roxellana. Next base: position 136,008,826 of record NC_044557.1, on the reverse strand, counting down.
GAAAATGAGCTGGCTTTGGGAACAGGGAACATAAGGCCCTACGACTCTTGGTATGAAGGAATGTGTAAGCCTGGGCAGGCTCAGTGTACACATCTGGTTTTTCCCTTTTATGCTTCTGTGGTTTCTATGACACAGGAAATCCATTCTGGAACAACCCTGTCTGCTTTCTAGTGAGTGCATTAAAAGTGGGGATTAAAATTATGTTTATCTCACTGCTCAGGCCATGATGATAAAATCCAGAACAGAACCATTTTGAGGGTGAATCAGCTGAGGCTTCATCCTACCTTGTGCCCCCAGGGAGGAGCTCGTAACTAAGACAGGAGGAGTGGGAACCCAAGGAAAAGATTTATACACAGGTTAAAGAATATCTAGACATGGCCAGTCATGGTGGCTCATGCCCGTAATCGCAGCACTTTGGGAGGTTGAGGCGGGCAGATCACTTGAGGTCAGGAGTTTGAGACCATCCTGGTCAACCTGACAAAACCTCGTCTCTACCAAAAATATAAAAATTAGCCAGGCATGATGGTGCATGCCTGTAGTCCCATCTACTCAGGAGGCTGAGGCAAGAGAATGGCTTGAACCCAGGAGGCAGAGACTGCAGTGAGCTGAGATTGTGGCACTGTACTCTAGCCTGGGCAATAGAGAGAGATTCCATCTCAAAAAAAAAAAAAAAAAAAAAAGAAGAAGAAGAAGAAGAAGAAAAGAAAAAAGAAAAAACAAAAAATCTAGACATAGCTCTCCCTCTGAAGCAGACCGGGTCCAGGAACATACTACGTGGTGAAAACACCAATTCATCTCAACAGATAGAATTTGAGTAGTCCCCAATCTCACTGGGAGACCCTCTCACTTAGGGTGCCACACTACAGCCTCTGCAGGAATACTCTTCTCATAGAATGTTCTCAACAGAGGCTAAATTCAGTGGCCAGTTTTTCCCACTTATAAGGGAGATAACAGAGCTATGAAAGAAATAAATAACATTAAGTGGCCGGGCACGGTGGTTCACACCTGTAATCCCAGCACTTTGGGAGGCTGAGGCGGGTGGATCACCTGAGATCAGGAATTTGAGACCTGCCTGGCCAACATGGTGAAACCCCGTCTCTACTAAAAATATAAAAACTTAGCTGGGCATGGTAGCAGACACCGGTAATCCCAGCTACGCGGGAGGCTGAGGCAGGAGAATCGCTTGAACCCGGAAGGTGAAGGTTGCAGTGAGCCAAGATAGTACCATTGCACTCCAGCCTGGGCAACAAGAGTAAAATTCCATCTCGAAAAAAAAAATAGTAATAATAACAACAACAATAATAGTATTAAACAATATGGCAGAGCACCGAGAACCTTAGACTTACGAGATGACTCCAAGGAGAAGCCTGAAGTTATCTGGCCCCTTGGATAACAAATAGTACCAGAGAAACTGACTGGGAGCTCCCAAAAGAGGACGATGAGAGATAGAGCAGAAGTAAAATAGCCAATAAGAAGCAAAGAATTGGGCCGGGCGTAGTGGCTTACACCTGTAATCCCAGCACTTTCGGAGGCCAGGCGGGCAGATCACTTGAGATGAGGAGTTGGAGACCAGCCTGGCCAACATGGTGAAACCCTGTCTCTACTAAAAACACAAAAATTATCTGGGAATGGTGGCACACATCTGTAATCCCAGCTACTTAGGAGGCTGAGGCAGGAGAATCACTTGAATCCATGAGGCAGAGGTTGCAGTGAGCCAAGATTGTACCACTGCACTCCAGCCTGGGCAACAGAGTGAGACTGAAAAAAAAAAAAAAAAAAAAAAAAAGAAAGAAAAGAAAGAAAGAAAGAAAGAAGGAAAGAAGGAAGAGGAAGGAAGGAAGGAAGGAAGGAAGGAAGGAAGGAAGGAAGGAAGGAAGGAAGGAAGGAAGAAAGAAAGAAAGAAGGAAGGAAGGAAGGAAGGAAGGAAGGAAGGAAGGAAGAAGAAGAAGAAAGAAAGAAAGAAAGAAAGAAAGAAAGAAAGAAAGAAAGAAAGAAAGAAAGAAAGAAAGAAAGAAAGAAAGAAAGAAAGAAAGAAAGGAAAGAAAGAAAGAAAGAAAAAAGAAAAGAAAAGAAAAGAAAAGAAAAGAAAAGAAAAGAAAAGAAAAGAGAAAAGAAAAGAAAAGAAAAGAAGAAAAAAAAAAAAGAAGAGAAGAATTGGCAGGAAGGTGCACATTGGGAATACTCACCCCTGACACTCCTCTTTGGTCTCAATCAACATGTAATAGTTATTTTACTAGGTCAGGTGCAGTGGCTCAGGTCTGTAGTCCCAGCACTTTGGGAGGCCAAGGTGGGAGGATCACTTGAGCCCAAGAGTTTGGGATCAGCCTGGGTAACATAAGGGGACCCTGTCTCTACAAAATAAAAAATAAAGCCTAGCTGGCTGTGGTGGCACAGGCCTGTGGTCCCAGCTACTCGGGAGGCTGAGGTAGGAGGATTGCTTGGGCCTGGGAGGTTGATGCTGCAGTGAGCCATGATTGCACCACCACACTCCAGCCTGGGAAACAGAGTGAGACCCTGTCTCAAAAAAAAAAAAAAAAAAAAAATTAGCTGGACATGGTCATGTATGCCTGTGGTCCCAGCTACTTGGGAGGCTGAGGTGGGAAACTGAGGTGGGAGGATCACTTGAGCCCAGGAGGTCGAAGCTGCAGTGAACCATGATCATGCCACTGCACTCCAGCCTAGATGACAGAGTGAGACCCTGTCATACACACACACAGAGGTTATTTTTCTGCAGTGTGTTTACTGTTATGACTTTGCTCTTAAGGACCACTTCCGTCCCTTGCCAGTATCACCCCTAGCCCTCCACAGAAGGGGGCTGGTGGCCTTTTCTTTAGTGAACTTACCGGAGTTTCATTTTGGTTCAGCTGTTAAACGTCATCATCTCTCAAATGTATTCCATTCTGGTCGCCAGCCCCACATGAGCATTCCAGTCTTCTTCCCTATCCTTCTGTAGCAGCAAACTGCTGCCCAAGGCAGATGTGCCTTCTGCAACCCAGCCTGCCCAGATGGTCAAAAATGGCCCAGATCTTGAGACAATGATCTTGCAGAAATATCACAGATCTTGACAAAGCGCACAGGGTGATCTTGCATACTGTGGAATGGCAAAGCCATGAAGCACTGGGAAACTATTATTATTATTATTATTATTATATAATATTATATATAATTATTATATTATTTCCACAGGGCCACAAGAGCAATGTGCTAACTAACAATTGCCCAGGATGTGGGGTTGATCAACTGAACAACATCTTGACAAGCAAAATGAAAAGATTAAAAAACAAAAGTCCATAACCCCATTTGCCAATCAGATAAAACCCCAAATATAAAAGGCTGTTTCTAAAAGCATTTTAAATGGTGTCAATCATTTTATGACCACTTCTGGCCCTTCAGAATTGAATAGCGGATGCTGTTTGTACCAGATATCTTATTGTATTCACAGTCAGCACAGTTTCTTACATCCATCAGAGATGAGCCTCCATCACTCCCCAGTGGGATAACCAACTTCACAAGACTGGTCTGTAAGACACTGAGAGCACAAGTGAGTTAACACACAGCATGAAATTCCCTCTTGAGCCAGACGAGGTGGCTCACGCCTATAATCCTAGCACTTTTGGAGGCCAAGGTGGGCAGAACACTTGAGGTCAGGAGTTCGAGACCAGCCTGGCCAACATGGTGAAACCCCATCTCTATCAAAAAATACAAAAATTAGCCAGGTGTGGTGACAGGGACGTATAACCCCAGTTACTCGGGAGGCTGAGACAGGAGAATCGCTTGAACCTGGGAGGTTGAGGTTTCAGTGAGCCGAGATCATGTCACCGCACTCCAACCTGAGCAACAGGGCAAGACTCCATCTCAAAAAGAAAAAAAAAAGAAATAAATTCCCTCTTGAATTTCAGTATAGATAGCAAGGTCTGACACCTAGATTCTCCTTCAAGTTTAATCTTTCTAAGTGCTATGTTTTGAATGTGTCTCCCAAAGTTCACTTGATCACCAGTACAGCAGTGTAGGGAGGTGGGGGCTAAAGGAAGATATTTGGGTCATAGTGTACCATCCTCCTGAATGGATTAATGCCCTTATTATGACAGTGGGTTCCTTATAAAAGGATGAGTTTGGCCTCTCTTTCTCTCTTGCCCTCTCTTTGCCCTTCCACCATATTGTGACATAGTAAGAAGGTCCTTGCCAGATGCCTATACCTTGATTTTGGACTTCCCAACCTCCAGAACTGTGAGGAAATAAATTTCTGTTCATTATAAATCACCCAGTCTGTGGTATTCCTTCACAACAACATAAAACAGACTAAGACACCAAGTTTAAATCATTTATTTACTGGCAAAAAGTTTCTCCTCGTTTCATAGGCCTACCTAAATTCATTTAGGTGAGGAAGAATGACACTTTTATTTTTATTTTTATTTTTTTTTGAGATGAAATCTCTCTTTGTCTTCCAGGCTGGATGCAATGGCACAATCTCAGCTAACTGCAACCACTGCTTCCCAGGTTCGAGCGATTCTCCTGTCTTAGCCTCTTGAGTAGCTGGGATTACAGGCATATGCCTCCATGCCCAGCTAATTTTTTTTTGTTTTTTTTTAGTATAGACAGGGTTTCACCATGTTGGCCAGGCTGGTCTCAAACTCCTGACCTCAAGTGATCCACCTGCCTTGGCCTCCCAAAGTGCTGGGATTATAGGCATAAGCCACCGCACCCAGCCAAGAATGAGACTTATCTTTAGTTTTTTTGGAGAGAATCAATACAATATTTACCCATAAAACCCAGAGTCTTACCTTGATAAGATATATAGTTAACGATTCTTCTAACCTGCAATTCATCTGATGTTAGGCCACATCTTGCCCCAGTAATCCTTATAATACATTGGAGCAGAAGTCTTGTGAATTATTAAAATCCTGTTCAATTACCCTTTTATATTATCCACCTGGGAGCACTCTGATTTTCCAATGCTTGTCTTAGAGATGGCCCATCTCACAATCTTCTCACTTATAAGCTGTTGATTTACAAATCCCAGCCTTCTCCCTCTTATACTGCAATTGATTGCTTCTCAAATCACCGCTGACAAACTGTCAGTGATTCCTGAAGGCACGAGAAATGACTAGCGTCTGGGTGTTTGGTAATTCAGCACCCAAGGTAGGAGTGAAGATCTGTCCCATATAGAAACTAGATCTCAATCCACTTCTAGACCATTCTAGGTTGTTGTTCCTCTGATATTTCCCTTCTTTCTTTGTGGCTTATCTCTTGATCCAAACTAATCACCTCAAAAGAGACACTTTGAAATTCACTAGTCAATGAGTTGCCAGGCTCCTTCGAATGAATACTAACAGCCAAATGACCGGAAAATTATTCCTATCATGTGTTTTAGCATCCACCCACTCCATTCCCAACGTGCTAACCCACCATTTGATAAATGGAAGTATTCATTGTCCTGTATATACTGGGGAAAGGCACAGGAGATAAGATGCTATAGCACCTTTGGTTAGCTGGAAAGGTTGTGAAATACTGAGGACAGATTTGTGACGTCTGGATGACACAGCCAGGAGAAGAAACAAATCCAATCGAAAAAAGCCTTTAAAATAATATGTCTTTGTTGACATTCTTATAGGAGGAAGCCAAGGAGGAATTTAATTGCACAACACACAAGAAGCTTTCAAAAATCCTCTTTATAAATTTCTCCCCCCAAAATCCTACTGCCCATAGCTGCTGTTTCTCTCTCCTCCTCCTTCTCTCTTCTCCTGTCCTCAACCTTGTTCTCCTCATTTCCTAACTACTCCTTTCCTTTCTTTTCTTCATCAAGTAGAGAAATACAGCCTGCTCCTGACTTCCCAACTTTGTCAAAGGCCTAGCAGCTGACACAGCCAGCAAGGAATCTGTCCCCTGTCTGTCGTGGGAAAATATCTAATTTTTTTCTTTTCATGGTGACAATATCAGACCAGTCTCAGTTTACCTGATGTGTTCCCAAGAATACATATAGGACCTCTATAATTTTATCCCCAGACCCCTAGAATGGCCATGACTGGCAAAGGATATGAAAAGACCATCTCTCCCTGCTCTCCATGGACCACTGACCACCTTTTGCTTGGTGACCTACCCAGCTGTCCATCACTGGAATTGTTCAGGAGGAAGGAGAATGATTTGTCAGGGACTCTGTCTCTAAGATTCTGTGACTCCAAATGCCCCCGCTCCTTGCAATTCATGATCTGTCCTCTAATTGCTTCTTTAAAACTGACCCTCTTGGCCGGGCGCGGTGGCTCAAGCCTGTAATCCCAGCACTTTGGGAGGCCGAGACGGGCGGATCACGAGGTCAAGAGATCAAGACCATCCTGGCTAACACGGTGAAACCCCGTCTCTACTAAAAAAAAAATACAAAAACTAGCCGGGCGAGGTGGCAGGCACCTGTAGTCCCAGCTCCTCGGGAGGCTGAGGCAGGAGAATGGCGTAAACCCGGGAGGCGGAGCTTGCAGTGAGCTGAGATCCGGCCACTGCACTCCAGTCAGGGCGACAAAGCGAGACTCCGCCTCAAAAAAAACAAAACAAAACAAAAAAAAACTGACCCTCTCACCTTTTCCATCCTTCAGCTTTAACCAACTGATAGGTTATTATTATTATTATTATTATTATCATCATCATCATCATCATTATTTGAGAGGGAGTCTTGCTATATTGCCTAGGCTGGAGTGCTGTGGCATGATCTCGGCTCACTGCAACCTTGGCCTTCCGGGTCCAAGCCATTCTCCTGCCTCAGCCTCCCGAGTAGCTGGGACTACAGGCACCCACCACCCCGCATGGCTAATTTTTGTATTTCTAGTACAGATGGGGTTTCACCATGTTGGCCAGGCTGGTCTCAAACTTCTGACCTCAAGTGATTTGCCCTTCTCGGCCTCCCAAAGTGCCGGATTACAGGTGTGAGCCACCATGCCTGGCGAGAATAGTTATTATTCTATCAGTCTTTCTTTCTTCCTTTCCTTCCTTCCTTCCTTCCCTCCCCCTTTATTCCTTTATTTTCTTTCTCTCTCTCCTTGTCTTTCCCCATGTTGCTAAAAACCTTCTAGTAATCACCCCTCGACAATCTCAGTCTTAGCCTCTGCACGATCCAGACCATCACCCTATTCCAAGGTCAAGTGTTATCTGTCCAATCTCTAACTCGGACCTGTTGAATTGTTTTCTGTGTAGAAAAGCGATAATACTGAGGAAGAATTAGATTTTCACGGGACTCGCACTTGCTATGACTCATTCTAGGAAGTGGAACACTTAAGAAGTGATAGCTGTGGCCAGGACCCAATTTCCATTATTCTTTGAGGGATAAATAAATACCACTGTGCCAAACTTATTAGTCAGGCCTCTTTTTGGAGACAAGTGACAGGAACTCAATTCATGCTAGCTTAAGCAAAAAAAATGAACTTGTTAGCTTCCTTAACTGGGAAACTCAGGAGTATAACTAGCCCCAGGCACAGCGAGACCCCCGGGTTTAAACAAAGTTGGTGGGGTCTGTTCTCTAAGTATCTCATTTCTGGTTTGCTCCTTCATATCAGTTCCATTATTTCCTACTTCAAAAGAGCCTCCAGCCCTCAAAAATGAGCTTCCCTTGCGCACTTGGGAACATGGCTGCTGGCAGCTCCCAGTTATGACATCCTAATTTAGCAACACCAGCAGAAAACAAATTTTTCTCTCGCACATTCATATATTAGTTCCAGGCAAAGACTGTAATTGATTCTGTTCAGAGAAAATGCTCACCCTTTAGACCGCTGTTGCCAGAGAGATGGAATCCTAAGGTGGTCAGCCCAAATAAAACCACAGGGAATAGAGGAGTGGGGTCCCATAGGAAGGGACGCGGTACGGAGAAAATCATATATGTCCATTATACGAGGGGTAAGGAACACCTTTGAGAGTCAAAGGACATGTGCACTTTCACTAGCTGTGCGACCTCGGACAAACCCGCTTTGCCTTTCTCAGCCTCCGTTCCTCAGGTGCAAAATAGTTACCTGGGTAGTAGTTAGGACATTACCAAATTACGTGTCACAGCGCCTCTCTACTCTGGATTTCTCAGACAGTGGAAAACTGACTTCGTGGAAGAAGGCACTACAACAGCCTGCTGTCCTCAGTGTTCATGCAGATACCCTCCTGGAGCGCTCCACGGTTTACGGAAAACTCTTGCATCGATTGCATAAATTAGAACACGAAGCATAGGAGGCCGGACTGCCTAGAGTACAGACTCAGATCAGCTCAGTGCGTGACTGGAGTCTCGTGCAGGCACACAAACCATAGGGCGATGCTGCCACCGAGTCATTTCCTGGATTAGGAGAAGTGGCAGAGACGCCCTCAGGGACCACACTTGTCAGATCTCCACCTCCCAAGCGGCCATGCCCGGACGCGCTGCTCCGGGCCCAGAGCGCTGCGTGCACGCAGCCTCCAGCAATCACTTACCGCGTGTGCGCGCGTGTGTGCGCATGTGTGTACGTGTGTGTGCACGCGGGTATATGAATGGGTGCAGTTATGTGCGCGTGTGTACGTGTGTGACGCGTGTGTACATGTGCACGCGTGTATGCGCACGTGAGTGCACTCGAGTGTATGTGCTTGTGTGTGCGCGCGCGCGTATCCGTGTGCGCGTGTATTTGTGCATGTGTGAGTGCGCCTGTGCGTTCACGCGTGTGTGTACGTATGTGTCGTGTGTGCGCGCGTGTATATGTGCGTGTGTGCCCACTCGGAGGTGTATGTGACAGTGCGCGCGCACGCACGCGTGTCTGTGTGTGTGGCGAGGGGGGCGGCAAGGAAAGCAGGCTAGACATCTTTTAAATAAAATAAGAAAAATAAAAGCCCAGCCGTCCAGGGTGTCTTCAGCCAGCCCCTCCCTCCCGCCCCACCTCCGGCTCCCGCCCCACCTCCGGCTCCCGCCCCACCTCCGGCTCCCGCCCCACCTCCGGCTCCCGCCCCACCTCCGGCTCCCGGGCCGCGGCTCCGGCGCCGCGTTTTCCTGGCCGCCCCGCGCCCGCGGGTTAAAGCTCCCCCGCCAGGAGTAAACAGCGCCCCAGCCGGCAGTCGGCAGCCCCGCCCCTCGGCCCGTTTCCTGCGCCAGCCCTGGCAACAGGCCCCACCCTTCGCGACAGGCCCCGCCCCGTGCCGTCTGTCTGGCCCTTCCCGGCGTCCGCCTACTCGCGGGGAGGTCCCGGCACGGGCCCGTGCCGAGTGCCCAGCCAACACCGACCCTCCTCCCGCGGGACTCCGCGGCCAGAGCCCGCGCCGAGGGAGGGTGCGTGCCGCGCACGTGACTCGTGTTGTGGGCGGGGCCTTCGCGGCGGCGGCGAAGAGGGGAGGAGGGAGGGAGGAGGGGCGGGGGAGGAGGAGGGAGGAGGGAGGAGAGGAGGAGGAGGGAGGAGGGAGGGAGGTGGAGGGGCGGGGAGGAGGGGCGGGGGAGGGAGGAGGAGGGGCGGGGGGAGGAGGAGGGGCGGGGGAGGAGGAGGGGCGGGGGAGGAGGAGGGGCGGGGGAGGAGGAGGGGCGGGGGAGGAGGGGCGGGGGAGGAGCGGGGAAGGAGGAGGGAGGGAGGAAGGCGGGGAAGGAGGAGGGAGGGAGGAGGGGCGGGGAAGGAGGGAAAGCCAGTAGGGAGGAGGGGGAGAAGGAGGAGAGAAGGAGGGCAGGGGAAAGGAGAGGGGGGAAAGGCAAGCAGCGGAGGGGGGAGGGGAAAGCAGGGGAAGGGGCGGGGCGAGGGTCCGGTTTAGCCTCCTCCAGCTCCCTGGAGCCTGCCTGGGGCCCAGTTCTCCCGCCCCCGCCCCTGCCCCTCCTCGGGTCCAGCTGGGAGCTGGCTCTGGCCTCTCCGCCCGGCGAGGGCCCCAATGGGCTCCCCGACGACTTTGCCGCGGTTGCTCCTTCTGCAAGCACAGCCTCCGGGCGCTGCCGGCTGCAGGGCTCCCACCTCTTCCCCAGGTCCCTGCTCAGCAGAGCCTCTTAAGTTTCCTGCCTGTGTCCACAGAATCCGACATTTCAAGCCCCCTGAACGGACAGGCTCCTGCTGCATAAACACCCCGCCCTCTTGCCTCCTGCACACACAGGCCTACATTGTAGGGCCTCCCACGCCTCTCCGTTCCTGGAATGGAGCTCACCTAACCCTGTGCTCGTCCTGCTGTCTTCTCTAAGAGTGGGGAAACTTGAGGTTCAGAAAGCTGGAAGGATTTCAGTGTGCACCATACATCCACCACACAACAGTCCCACTCCTAGGTATTATCCAAGAGAAATTAAAACAGATGCCCACACTAAGACTTCTGCATGTGTCACAGCCAACCAGAAAGTAATCACAATATCCATGAACAGGAGAGTGAATAAACAAATTGCAATATATCTATGAAATGGGACGCTACTCAATAAAAAGAAATAAACTTTTTTATTTCTTTATTAGTGCAGACACTACCTGGGAGGAACCTCAGAAGTATTCGCTCTAGTGGACCCGGCACAGTGGCCCACCATTGTAATTCCAGCACTTGGGGAGGCCAAGGTAGAAGATCACTTGAGGCCAGGAGTTTGAGACCAGCCTGGACAACATAGTGAGACCCGTCCCGCCCAACCCGCATCTCTTCACAAATAAAAAAAATTAGCCAGGCATGGTGGTGCAGTCCTGTAGTTCCAGCTGGAGAGGCTGAGGTGGGAGGATCACTTGAACACAGAAGGTCAAAGCTGCAGGGAGCTGTGATCTCACCACTGCACTTCAACCTTGGTGACAGAGTGAGACCCTGTCTCTCAAATTTAAAGTAAAAATACATAAACTATTAGCTGTGTGAAAAAAGCCAGACATACTGTAATGATTCAATTTCTGTGAAATTCCGGAAATGACAAAACTAAGGGTAGTGAGCAGATCAGAGGTTACCAAGGGACAGGGTCAGAAGGAGGGAATTGACTAGAAAGGGGCAAGAGGAAATTTGGGGGATGATAGAACTGTTTTATATTTTGATTGTTGTGGTGGTCACAGGGCTATATACAGTTGTCAACAATCATTGAAATGTGCACTTGAAGTTGGTAAATTGTGTTTTATCTAAATTATTCCTGAATAAAACTGATATTTTAAGAAAGGAAAGGTGGAAAAATTTTCTAGATCTGAACTAAGACTGGAACTCAGAACTCCTGTTGCCAAGAGCTTCTTTCTACCCTGATCTCTTTGTGTAATTCAGGGGCAAATGGAGGTAGAAAGCAGGACTCAACTCCAGAGGTTGGGTTGGACACTGAACCAAACTGAGCACTAACTAAAACAGGGACAGAGAGGAAGCAGCTTTCCCACCAGTGAAGTGGGAAAGACACGCCCACCATGTCAGTGTATCATTGCCATGGCAACACCCCAGAATGACTGCCCCTTTCCGTGGCAATGACCCAACAACCCAAAAGTTACCACCCTTCTCCTAGACATTTCTGCATAAACCACCCCTTAATCTGTTACATGTAATTTAAAGTAGGTAGGTGTAAATCTGCAGCCTGAGCTGCTACTCTCTGCACACTGCCTATGGGATAGCCCTGCTCTGCAGGAGCGGTTGAGGGGCTGTAACGCTGCTGGAGTTGTAACACTGCCACCTCAGTAAAGCTGTTATCTTCTACTCTACTACCAGTTCACTGTTGAGTTCTTTCCTGAGCAAAGCCAAGAACCTTCACGGGCTAAGCCCCTCTTTGGGGTTCACCTGCCTTGCATCAAGATGACTACCCAGAAACTGGCAGTATCCAGCTATTGTCATCCAGTTAACACTCTCCAGATCTTCCCTCACAGGGAAAATGCCCATTACCTTCTATCTGTCTCAAGGTAGCTCCAGGAAATAGATCAGAGCTGGTGGAAAAGGAAGCTGGAGAACCTTCACTAAACCTTCACTGCAAGAGAAGCAGTCATTTCAGGGAGGCATTGAGAGAGAGTGAACTATGGAGCCGGGCTACCTGGATTCCAAACCTGGATTCCTCCACCTATTTGTTCTTTCGGACAAGTCATTTGACTTATCTCTGCCTCCGGTTTCTCATTCGTAAACCTGAGATAGTGATAGTAACTACGGCTTAGATATGTTGTTGGGATTGAATGAGCAAATGTAGGTAAAGTGTGCAGGCGGCATGTGGCCTCTAAAAAAGCCATCAAAGCAATCATTCTGTGCTATGTTCTTAGTGTCCCTACCACTCTTCCTGATCCCTCCCTCACCTGAGCTTTAGGACTGACTTCAAGATTAGCAGCAGAGTGAATGGAGGGTTGGAGGGCAGAGTAGCTCTCTTGACACAGGTGTGCATGATGTGGTGCTGGAATGGGGAAATATGGGGTTCAGAGAAGGAAGTCATGGGTCCAGGCAGTGGAATGAGGAGACAAAGTAACTCCGAGATACAATGTGGATGGGTGCTCTGTCATCTCCTGGTCTCTGAGCTCCTGATCCACAAGTGAGTATGTGTGTCTAGTCTTCCCTTGCACTATATGTCTCCTGAGAGCAGACACCGTGTTTTGTTTACCGTTATTCATCCTTTAGCACCTAGCTCAGTGCTTGGGGTGTACGTGATCAACAAATGTTTGAATATTTGTTCAATAAGATTTTATTTTATTGAGTTATTGGTTTTTGAGACAGGTTCTTGCTCTGCCAACCAGGCTGGAGTGCAGTGGTGCAATTATAGCTCACTGCAGCCTCAACCTCCTGGGCTCAAGCAATCCTCCCACCTCAGCCTCCTGAGTAGCTAGGACTATAGGCATAAGCCACTACATCCAGCTAATTAAAAAAAATTTTTTTTTGTAGAGACAGGGTCTCTCTGTGTTGCTCAGGCTGAGCTTTTATATGTATCACCCTGTGAAGAAGTTCCTAATTTTAACGAATTTTAGAATTCCCTTATCCAACTCTTTCACTTCAGAGTTAAAGGAATCAAGGAAAGATATTTGCCTGGGGTTATACGACAAGTTAGAAACAGAGGCCAAGTCTCTGCTTTCAACCTGATGTTATTTCCTTGACACCGCTCTGTACTTACAATGCAATTGGAAGGAAAAACAAACTCCCTAAAACTTGCAGAACTAAATGAGGCAGTGTGTGGTTAAGATTCGAATGCATGGTGTATATGGTAGGTGTGGCTCAAGTTGAGAGGACTGGATTCCCCAGGGGCTGGGATTGGGCAGAAAATGCTCACTGCAAAAGAGAACTTGAACTCACCCTGAAGGATGGGTAGAATTTGGGATTCAGGAAACAAGTCCAGGGAGTGGAGGTAGCTTTCTGCTGAGGCCATGGTGAATGGGTAAGGGTCAATGGGAAAACAAGAGGGGTTTGCACTGGACCATAGTAAGACAAAATTTTGGAGGATTAGGTTGAGGCCAGATTGTGGGAAATTTCAAATGCCAGGATAAGGAGTTTCTACCTTCATCTATGGGCAATGAGGAACCCCTGTATATAGACATGGCTAGGCACTGAACCAAGACAAGACACCAGGCAAAGGTCTGCCAATGTGATCTGATTTGCATCTTTTGCAGACAGTTGCTTGCCATATATATGCATTTACTGAATTTACCCCCACACAAAGGAAACTCTACCAGCTAGCTTGTCTATATTTATTTTGCCTCCATATACACATGATACTTGTTGGGAGCAGAGGAAGGGGAGGGAGATTAACATGGTTGGTGTGTCTGTAGACAATTTCACCTGCAGTATTATCTCATTTAATCCTGACAATCTTGTGGACCCCCAGAAAGGGTAACCCCCAGAAAGGGTCGGTAACTTTCCCAGCACACACAGCTAGGAAGTGGTGGAGCCAGAATTCAAACAAACTGAGCTTTGACACCAAAGCCCTCTTCAATCGCTTCCCGAAACCATCCCATGAGAAGACACAGGAATTGGGGTCTCAATGCCAGGTTCCTTGAAGTCAGACAAAGCTGGGTTTGAATTTCCATTTCCACTACTTACTAGCTGGTAGCAGAGGCTCATGACTCTGATGGACCTGAAGCTTCAAGGCCCCCTCACTTTACACAGGCCCCTTGCAAGCCTGCTGCCCAATTTTCAAGTCCCAAATTTTGCATTATCGTCCTGAAAGAGGGCTCCAACGATTGCATAAGCCTTGGGCCTCATGAAACATGAATCTGCTGAAGGTAGATGACCTCTAT